>NC_036243.1:1604863-1607098 GCF_002742605.1 Olea europaea var. sylvestris | reverse complement strand
AAACCGGTTAATCCCGGAATTAGGAACCCCGCCCAGAGGATTTAGGCCGTCACCACCCTTCTGAATACCAGGCCCAACTCGTCTACCGGCCGCCCCTAGGCCCAACCGCTCCAAGACCGGATCTTTAGACAACTCTTTCGATCCCCTAAACACATAAACCTTGGACATCTCTGAAAACCCCAGCTCGTGCACCTGTACCTGCGTACCATATGAAACAAACCCAACCATTGCATTGTCCGGCAGCATTCCAATCGCACGCTTCAAGGCAGATTTTGCAAAATCCAGCTCCTCCTCGAGCAAACATGTATCGAAAACAAACAGATAAATGGGACAGACTGTCGTCGACGTGTTAAAATTCTGTGGGTTTTGGGGATAACTGGGAATGGTGTATTCAATTGAAGGGAAATTAGGGTACAATTCCGCAGGTAAATTGGTCTGTGAAATGGATTGATAATGCTGCGGAAAATGGTTGCGCTGATAGCAAAAAGGGCACATCCATATAAGGGCAGTGAAATCAACGCGGCAATATGGACTGAGGATGGCGGAGCACGTCTTGCAGCGCAGCGGAGGATACGGGAGGACTTGGAGGTCGACATGGGGATGGATCGGCTGGATCGATGCAGCAATTGGGATCACGCACTTGGATGCCTCCACCTTGGTCCGTGGCCAGTTGTTCCACGTCATTCGAACGCCTTCAATGCCCTCAAGATCCGCATCAGGTAGCCTTGACGCCGCCATTATTGAATGAATTGAAATCAAATTGTGTTTTTTAGTATTGAATTTGTTATTGATTGAGGGTGTTTTGTTGGGCGACGCCAAAAAACCAGAAAAAAGGATGAAGAAAGAAGAATGAAGTCAAACGACACAGTAACTGCGTACTGCCGGAGAGAGGGGTAAGGAGTGAATCTAGCAGATGGATCTAATTTTGGATAAATAAATATTTTGGTTACGCAGGATTTTAGTGAAAAATGAAACATATTTTGAATGAAAACTACATTGAATTATATAAAATTTGGTATTAATATGAAGCAAAAGCAGAGGTGTTACACGTCATATATGGATACATTGGTTTTAACATATTTATATGTATAACAAGCGATATCTAATATGATAAATAGAGTTGTTACAAGTCAGGTTTACAGAACTGTGGACATAAACATGCAAAAGAGATTCAAAATACATATTTTAAATTCTCAAACAACTACGCATGTTTTTGCTTTTCGTTTGTATGTTTGTCAACTTCATGTATAAACATTCTTTGGATTAGCAAACTATCATTGGTGCAGTATTTGCATTTGTGAGTTGACAAGATGTTTGTGAAGTGTTTTGTTGTATCATGTGGGTAGCTAGATGTTCTTCATTTTCGAGTGGTGTGTCAGGATGAAGATGATTTTATACGAGGCCTTATTAGGATTGCTTCTATATTTATAGTTTTGATGTGTAAGATGTAGAGCTGCTTTTCATGTGTTCCTGTTGGGATATTTATTGAAGGAGGTTAAAAGTACACACACACACATATATATAAAGGGAAATATGTAGAGGAATTCAATTTTGAGAGGTAGGTATATTGGAAGTTTGTTTCATCAGTTCTTTTGCTTGGTATTTCAGGAATGTTTCAACTGGATTTTCAATAATTGATGCTATAATTGAGTCTGTCTTGTAATTCAACAGTTGCTCTTGCTCTTTTAGAATGGGAGAGGAATCAAGGCAAGGTCTCACTAAAGTCAATTCTACTTGATTCTCTTTGTAAGTTATTATTATACAGAAGAACAAGAAAAATAGAATCTTTTTTATCAAAAAATTTGTCATCTTTCCAAATGAAACAAACACGACATGAATTGAGTATCATATTATCTTTAGCCAACATCTTGCTTTTTCCCATAGCGGGAATTTTGTTCGTGTAATGGGTTGGTAGATTCAACATAGTTTAATCATCTAAACAAGAGTGATGATCTCAAAGCAATTTTGAAACATCAACCTAGGTATATACAATTAAATCTTCCATCTTAATTTAGTGGAGTTAAAAATCAAAATTTTACTATATTTTGATAAAAGTCGTGAATTTTAAAAAATATGTGATTAAAATTAATTCTTAATTTTATTTAAATTTTTATCAATTTTTTCAAGCTATGCAAGCTTAATTTCGGTCAATTCTACCTTAACTTCTTGCAAAAGAAAAGAAAAAAAAAACTATTTTTATCTATGACTATAATTTTAACTTTAATGTATTCAAAT
>NC_036243.1:1582007-1604807 GCF_002742605.1 Olea europaea var. sylvestris | reverse complement strand
AGAGCTTCCTCAATTGCTCAAAGAACAAGATGACTTGCTCATATGGAACCCCTTCTGGTTAGAAATATATACCTTCTAATTGAATAAAACTTGAGATTTTCTCTTTTGCTCTGTTCATTGATATCCAATTTAGTACTGCCAATGCACATTTCTCCTCATCTTTTACTTTTCCTAGACACTGAAGTCATTTTTCTACTTATATCCGAAATATGCATTCCCTATATAAATTGGATGCATTCACATTAAAGATAAGAATGCATTACTTGCTCGAATAAGCCAATAATAATAATAATAAAAAAAGATATGGAATTCCCACAAGAGAACACACTCACTAAATTCAACAAAATCTCTATATATCTCACAAACTAAAAAAATAATAATAATAATAATAATAAATAAAAAAATAGTAAAGAATTTTATTAGTCATTTGAGTGGCCGCGGTACTAAATTCAACAAAATCTCTATATGTAACACCCTGAAAATTAAATACCTAATTTTGGAGATAGTATCATTTAACATTTTCTTTAAATCATAAATGCGGAAGCGACACACACACACACACACACTCTCTCTCTCTCTCTCTCTCTCTTAATAATATATAAGACGATTAAATTAAAACTTAATTTTTTTTCAAAGTGAAATCAAATCTAAACTATATTGGTACTAAATCCGTAACACCACAAGCAGTCATCTTGAATTATCCTGCCTTCATAATCTGAAAATGGGGAGGGATAACGTGGGACGAGCTAATGCTCAATAAGCAATTCCCATGCATCTAATGTATCCTGATGATATGCATATGTATTACTTTAAAACGAAAGGCATTTTTCAATGTGTATCCCCGTTCTTTCATTTCTTTAAAAATATTAATATCGTGAGCTCATTTGATATATCGCCTATTGTTAATCAGAATGCAATGGGCCATGTTATTTGGAACCCGATCGAATTCTACCGATAGTACCACAAAGCGGTTGACATTAACATTAATATTGAACATTCATCATTGAGCATTGGTCGGGTGCACTGATCTTTCACGCCCCATTTTTCACTCACACCTTCATGGCATAGACTTGCATCTCATGACAAAAATATTTGGGATACATATCTTTAAACGTTCATTGAGTCATGATATTTGGAAACATTTTATTCGTTGAAACTTTATGTATGCTTATGGATATATTAACGTGCATAAGTGTGCATGAGTATGCATGAAACATTCATGACATAAAAACGTAATAATTAAACATCATGTTTGTTGGAGATCCTACTATGATTGAGGATATCACTCTTCAATCAAAGTATTCCCATAGCATGACAAAGGCAGTCACGTAATTATAGGAGATTTATTTGTATAGTTTCCATTTCACTGTTCAATCATTGCTTGTATTCCATTTTCACAATTTGTAAAATCTGTATATAAAGCAATGCATGTTATTGCTGAATGCAAGGTGAATTTTAATCATTCTTATGGTATCAGAGCTTAATTGGTCTAGCAGACCATCGATCCTCCTTTTTCTTCTCATGGCTTCTGAATCATCTTCCATCCTTCTTTCCTTTAATACTTTAATCCACATGATCGCCATTAAACTTTCCTCTTCAAATTATCTTCTTTGGAAAAGCCAACTCCCCCATCTTCTTGAGAGTAAAAAATTATTAGGACATGTTGATGGCATCATTGCGCAGTCCCTAAAACTTGACACTGCCACTGGCATGGAAAGTTATTGACCAGCGTCTTCTCAGTCTAGTACTTTCCTTTCTCACCAAGGAAGCTATGGCTGAGGTGGTTGGCCTCTCCACCGCACAAGACGTATGGCTCGCACTGGAAAATACTTTCAGTCATTGCTCTAAGGCCCGAGAATTACGCCTCAAAGATGACTTACAATTAATGAAACGTGACAACAGATTAGTTGTCAAATATGCTCATGCTTTCAAAGCACTCTGTGACCAACTACATGCAATTGTTCGTCCAGTTGATGGTACCAACAAGGTACACTGGTTCCTCCGTGGGCTCAGTAGTGATTTCTCAAGCTTTTCCACAACACAATTGGCCCAAACCCCTCTCTCCTCATTTCCATATTTAGTCTCCAAAGTAGAGAGTTTTGAAATTTTTTAGAAATCCCTTGATTCATCTCTTTCCCCTGTTGTAGCCTTCACTGTCACCAAAAATTCCACCCATCGTGGTAGTTCTTCTCGCAACTATCAGGGTCACTTCAATGGGCATGGCGACAGTCCATCTAGTCATGGACATGGACGTTCCAACTTAGGCCAATGGCGTCGTCCCTCGTGATGCTAGATTTGCAAGATGGATGGCCACTTTACTAATCGATGCCTTAAGTGTTATGATTGAAATGAATTCCCTGCTCATATTGCTGAAGCTTTTACGAGCTTGTGCTCTCTGAATGAAGATTTGGGCCCTGAATGAAGATTTGGATATAGGGGCCTAGGCCCATATGACCATGGATCATTCTAAATTGGATCAATGCACAAATTACATGGGTAAGGATTGTATGGTTGTTGGAAATGGTGCTTCACTACCTATTACCCATATCGGCAAAATTTTCCCTACCCTAAATTTCATCTTCTCGATGTCCTAGTTGTACCTTGCCTTACAAAAATTTTACTTTCCATCAGTAAATTAACATCCGATTTTCCTTTATTTGTCTATTTTACTAATAACCTATTCACTGTGCAGAATCGCAAAACAGGAAGGGTGGTGGCAACCGGCAAGCGTGATGGAGGCTTGTATGTGCTTGAGCGAAGCAATTCTACATTTATTTTGCATATATTTCTATCCTTGAAAATAAATCACTTCATGCATCATATAATTTATATCATGCACGCCTTGGACATCTTAATCATTCTGCCATTTCTCTATTGAATAAAAAGGGCTAGCTTTATCTTACATCTACGTTGCCTTCTCCAACCTTATGTAGCCCATGTCAAATTGCCAAAATTCATCGCTTGCCTTACTCTTGAAATTAACATAGGTCTTCTAAAATATTTGATCTTATCCATTGCGACATTTGGGGTCTCTCTCCCGTCCAACCTAATTCGAGGTTTGTCTATTATGTTCTTTTCATTGATGACTATTCTTGTTTCACGTGGCTCTATCCCTTGAAATTGAAATTCGACTTTTATTATGTTTTTATTCAATTTCAAAAATTTGTGGAAAATCAATACTCTACTCGTATTGAAATTATCCAAAGTGACAGTGGTGCTGAATTTACCAGTAATTTCTTCTAAGATCATCTTCAATCTTGTGGCATTCACTATCAGCTCTCTTGTCCATACAAATTTGCCCAAAATGGTTTCGCAGAAAGAAAACACCGCCACATAACTGAGACGGGATTAGCGTTTCTTTTTCATTTCCACATTTTCCTCATTTTTGGGTTGACGTGTTTAGCACTGTAGCTTACATCATCAACCACTTTCCTACCCCACTTCTTGGAGGTAAATCACCTTTTGAGATTTTGTATAGTAACCCTCCAAACTATGAAAAACTTTTATCATTTTGGTTGTCGTGTGTATCATTGCTTACGTGATTATATGTCTAACAAATTCTCTCCTCACAACACCTCGTTTATTTTTCTGGGTTATAGTTCCTCTTACAAAGGGTTTTGCTACCTCGATGCTTCCACATCTAGGCTCTATATCACTCTCCACGCTCAATTTGATGAAACTTATTTTCCTTCCATTGCTACATCTCAAGCTCAACCTATATACTCCCTTAACTTTTCCCATTTTCTCGAACCTAGCCTCATCCATACAGATGTGCCTTCCCCATCCTCTAATACTAGTTACCCAAAGTTCACTCAATCTCGATCCAATCCATGTATTATGTGTATTAATCAAGTTAATGAGTTTTTGTAGGTCCCTCTTCCTAGCACTCGGTTTCGAGCTCATCTTCTCTTGAACCCAGTACAGATCCTACACTTACAGCAATGGTCCCGTTGACCACTTACCCTATGCTTACGAGAGTGAAAGCTGGCATTTTCTGGACTTGTCATCCGGTAAATCTTAGTTTCTTGAGCACTTCAGTTCTTCTTCCTGCTCTCCTTGCGTTGATTAAGCCTAAAGGTTTCAAATCTGCTAATAAAAATCCTGCTTGGCTTGCAACCATGGATGAAGAAATTCATGCACTACAGAAAAATCACACATAGGTTTTGGTACCTCGCCTTGCCGACACCAACATTGTAGGCTCCAAATGGGTGTTTCGGACTAAGTACTTGCTTGATGGTTCTGTTGAGCGCCTCAAAGCTCGTCTTGTTGCCAAAGGTTATACACAGGTCCCTGGTCTTGACTATACTGATACTTTTAGTCATGTAATAAAGGCTACTACTATTTGAGTTGTGCTTTCTCTTGCCGTCACACAAAAATGGCTCTTTATCAATTTGATGTAAAAAATGCATTCCTCAATGTTATTCTAACTGAACAGGTTTATATGGAACAACCTCTAGAATATATTGATGTTTGCTTTCCAAACCAAGCCCCCGGGGCTTGGTTTCAGCTCCTCATCTCTTTTCTCATTCACCTTGGGTTCTCTTGTAACTGTGCTGACACATATCTATTTGTCTATCATTATAAGTCCAGTATTATCTATTTACTCCTTTATGTTGATGATATAATCATTATAGGCAACAATACTTCACTTCTTACCCACTTCACTCGTCAACTCAACTTTGAGTTTGCCACTAGGGACTTGGGCTCTCTAAACTATTTTCTTGGTCTTGAAGCCACCCAAACTTCCGATGGTCTCTTCATCAGTTAGCTTAAATATGCACGGGACATTCTTACTCGAGCCTAGTTACTTGATAGTAAGCATGTTCACACACCCAAGGTTATTTCTCATCATCCGTCCATCGATGGCTTTCTGTTCTCTGACCCCACTCTCTATAGATCCCTCGTTGAAGCACTTTAGTACTTGACCATCACAATGTCCGACATTGTTCATGCTGTCAGCTCTGTTAGCCAGTTTCTACACACTCCCACCAATGATCACTTTCTGGCTGCTAATCGCATCCTTCGTTATGTTAAAGGCACCATTCACTTTGGCCTACCTTTTCGCCCTTCCTCTTTTCATCGCTAATTCTGATGCTGATTGGACAGGCTGCCCTAACACTCATCGTTCGACCTCGGATCATTCTATTTATCTCAGAGAAATTTAGTTTCACGAAGAGCTAAAAAAAAAATTAACTGACTGTCTCTCGTTCCAACTGCAAATCTGAGTATCGTGCACTTGCCTTCACTACCGGTGAACTCATTTATCTCACACATTTCTTGAATGATCTTAAGGTACCCATACCTCAGCATCCCATTCTCTTGTGTGACAACAAAAGTGCAATCTTCTTAAGGTACAATCAGGTTTCACACAAGCAGGCTAAGCATGTTGAATTGGACTACTTTCATCGTGAACTTGTTGTCATTGGAAAACTTCGAACCCAATATGTCCCATCTCATCTACAGATTGCTGATATTTTTACCAAGAGTGTTCCTCGACCTCTATTTGAGCTCTTTGGTTCCAAGCTTCACGTCGGATCCAATCCGATGCTTAGCTTGCGGGGGTTGCTGGAGATCTTTTAAGGATATAATCCCACATCGAGTAAAGATGATAACATAGACCAGCTTATAAGGACTTGGATTATTCCTCTTAACAAGGTTGACCTTTTAAGATGGAACCCCAAATCTTAACATCTTCCCATAGCATGCCAAAGGCAATCACGTAATCATACGAGATTTACTTTTATAGTTTCCATTTCACTGTTCAGTCATTGCTTGTATTGCATGTTACCACTGAATGCAAGGTAGATTTTAAGCATTCTTAATGTTAATATAATAGCAAATTTATATAACACATTCATACATTTAATAATGTCACGTGTCATGAAGACAAGGAGAGGTTTACTTACCTTAAAAATTTAATTTTTTATATGACAAGTGGAGATGTTCCAAGCCGCCCACAAATTCAATGTGCCAAGAGTCCTAAGTCATAACCATTAATTTTAAACTTTCACATACTAAATATTTATTCTAATTTAAACTACTTTAATACAGTTAGACCTAGCTATTACACTTTATATATTAATGTTTATCAGGCTGCTCTTATTGTAAACACACATAAAACTAAGAGAAATTAATATGAAATGATAAAACACCAGTATTGCCTTAATGGTATAAAATTTGTATTAATGCGCAAAAAAAAAAAAAAAAAATGGGAAGCCAGATCACAGAATTTGGAATTACAATAACATTTGGCACCATTTTTCTTTTGAAGTTACAAACAATTAAATCATATCAACCCATGGTCATGTATACGTAGCTAAATTATTTTGAAATAATAGACAATGCATAAACTCAAATGAATGGAGGGCATATTTGGTAAATTTTATAAAAGTTTACTCATAAGTATTAAAAACTAATAATGTTGACAAGCCCACGCATGAGCCAAGAGATTCTATTTGACATATTTTAAAATGAAGTTGGTATAAATCAAAGTGTGATAACAATACAGCGACTACTAATTTATAACACGCACAGCGTTATAGCCATTGTTATCTAGATTACGATTAAAGAAAAGGTAAAGGGATGAAAGCATAAAAATATATAGACACACATGCATACAGACATTTTATATACATGTGTGAGTGAAATCTATAACATACCACCATACACATGATATGATAAAAGATGCCATGATCTCATTACGTCATTAAACATAAATAGAATCACAAGACGATATTAAAAAAAAAAGAGTAATCACCCTAGTACATTGGGAACAAGAGGCTAATGACTTTATAAGCGCAGAATAAGGAAGAAGCATTCCTTCGATGTTGCACGTTATTTTCCTTGGGACATAAAGAATGAATTTTCTTTTATAAGCAAGAAGATAAGTAATTAGGTAAAAATCTTGGTTTCTAAGTTTATAATAGATAATTAGCATAATTTGTGCTAATTAACTAAATAGCAAATTCATTAAGTTGACTCGTGGGTTGGTTCCATTCCCTCTAAATGTCCAAATATAAATCCAATCAAAATAGCTAGAATCAATTTTAAATTTAAGAAAAGATAAATGTTGCTAAGGTCAAGCCTATGTGTTCAATTTATTTATTTGCAATCTATACCATTATAAGCTGATTATGAAACAATTATCATTCAAAACATAATTATGTTTACTTGAATTATAAGCATATTATAATTAATTTTAATTGACAAGTCAATCATCTAAGACATTCAACATACATTCCATTGCAAAATATAAGGTTAGGGCTACAGCAAAAGTGGATTTTTACATCATGAATTTACGGCATGTCGTGAAAGAAGACTATTTACAGCATGCGTTATATGTATGCCGTAAATAATAAAAAATTTGACGTATTTATGGCGTGCATTTGTGCACGTTGTAAAATGTGAATATTTATGTCATTCTTTTAGGGCATGCCGTGTTTGTTAAAAAAAAAAAAGTGAACTTATTATGGTGTGCATATTGCATGCTGTAAGTACATCGACTTATTACGGTACCCTTTTTTCCCTCTTTTCTTTATCTTTTTTAGGATTTGGGTTCTCTTCCCGCTCTGCTACTTCTACCCTATGTCTCCCCACCCACGTAATTTCTCCCAATGCCCTTCTAAGATCTCGATTCTTGACTTTGGTTTTCACTTTGTAATTTTAGGGGGACGTATTTAATCGAGACTTTTAAAGACTTTTAGAGATTTAAAAAGTTTGAGTGTATTCAATTGAAACTTTTAGAGACTCTCTAAAAGTTTGGGTGTATTCAATAGAGACTTTTATAGACTTTTAAAAAGTCTCCAAAAGTTACGGGGTATTCAATTGAAACTTTTTAGAAGTCTCTACAAGTTTTGAGGTATTCAATTTGGAGGGACTTTCAGGAAATTTAAAATTTCTTGGACTTTCAGAGACTTTTTAATAGAAAATATAAATAGGATTTTTCTCCCAAAATCTCTCATCCATAGAGAGATTTCTAAAAAGAGTATGCTATTCTTATTTCCCTCTAGGTTTTTCCTCTATCTCTTCCAATTAGGTATTTCTTTGAATCTTTGCTATGAGTTTTCTTCAAATCAGGTTATGGTAAATTTTCACTAGTTGATCTCTATCTCTCCCTCTAATTTCAAAGATTCGTTTTTGTGAATGTTGTGAATTCTCATAAATATTCTTCGATATCTCACATTTAACACTGCGAAAAGCATATTTCCTTAAAAAAAAATAATAATAAATAAATAAAATTCCTCAAAAGTCTTTAGTAAAAGTCTCCACAAATCCAGAAAAAACTTTTACTAATTCCTACCAAATCCATAAAAATTACTTAAAATTTGACAAAGTCCACAAAAGTCACCCACTTAAAAAAGTCTCCAAAAGTCTTTAAAAATCCCAATTGAATACAACCGCCCTTGGTAACACAGTTGGTGGATTCCAAGAGGAAATACTCTTAGGGTTTTAATGATTAATGAAACTGAATTTGGGTTTTGTAATCTTTGAGTGTTAAATTGGGACCTCCCGGATTCATGAAGGCATTAGGTTCGGGGTAGGGTTGACCTACCTGTTTCCCAATGTATACTTCTCTTTTAATACGCGCCATCTGCGTTTTGTGGAAGGTCGGAATTTTTTTCGTGGTTTTGGTTATTTTTTTTTTTATTTTAATATTGTAATATTTTGTTGCTTTGTCTTTGATGAACTTTCAACTGGCGAAACAAGATGATTATTTTGATTATTACGAAAATAGTAGTCAGCATGAGAGCAAAGATAGCCAAGGTATGCTCTTTGTTTGTTCCAAACCATAATTTTCATTAGTTTCTCATATTATTTTTGAGTTGAATTTCTATAATCTACATTAAATTTTGATAAATGCCGGACTTTTAGTAAACTTTACACTGTCTTTCCTAGTCACTTATCCACTGGTCCACAAAGTATTTGGTTAAGTTTTAGCTATTTCAATGAATGTTTTTGTGAAATTCGACAAGTATGTAGCATTTGGTGATTTTTGCATGTTGGCTTTCTGTATTTTAAGTAGGTGACAAGTATCTTGCTTTGATGCTCAAATTTTCCTTGAAGAACTATTCGTTGTTGACGGATCCACAAGGTCAAGCCATAGCAATGTAAGGATTTTTCTTTTAGATATTAGTTGTTTCCCAGCTTTCTTTTAATGGGTGCATTTTATCTGAGTTTTTATAGACATGTAAGATATATTTTTTCTTTTCTTATTTATATATTTGATTGTTTGCAGTGCAATAAATATGATTTTTTTGACGATGCGAATCCGCTCTTAGCCAAATGATGTTAAAAGCATAGGATAATATTTGGTTTGATTCCTAACTTGAATTATGGTGGAATCAATGGATTTTTCCCTTTCTTTTATCATCCTCTTGTTTTAACCTTTTGAACAAGATTTTTTTACTTATTTTTGGACTCCAACAAATGAAGAGTTATTCCAAATAAATGTAGGATCTGCCATACTTGAAGCCTTCATCTAATTTATAGTGTTCTGAGGAGAAAAGCTTTTAGGTTTATGCACTAAGTATATGATCATTTAGAGTGGGTGAAGTGTACAAAGTATGCAAATAAAGTTAAATATTGTTGGATTCCTTCAAGCATCTTGGATTTTCTTTCTTTAACTTATTGGATTATTGTCTTCCTTCACTTTTTATGTACTATGAAGAATTGTTGTTCAATTGAGGTGTTGATTTTAAAGAGATTGTGACCTTCAAGCTAGCCAAATCTGAAGGATTATCCTTAACAAGTGTAGTCTAGGATTTAGAATAAATAACTGTAATTTTTAATTATTGACAAATATTTAAAAATTTTATTTGATCTACAAGTAAATCTTAATGCCTCTTTTTTTTTTTCACTAACATTTTCATCACACAAGAAGTTGCTAATTAATTATCTACCATTATGAAATTCAGATTTCCTTCTTTTTGTTTATTCTTCTATGCAGGACAATTACGTGTTTGAAGTCCCAGATAGTTAAAAATTGAAGATTATGACAAGAAATTCAGGTTTCTGTATTTACATTATGAGCATGTTTGAGCCACATTATAATGAGAATGAGAATGAGAAATAGAGCCGTTATGGGCCCCACACCAGAGATAGAAATTCAAAAATTGTGGCTTGATGTGATGGATAACGGTCATATTTTTCATTTTAATGAGGTAAAAATGAGGCTCAAACAGGGGCTATATAATTTGATGTATTTGGTGCATATAGTTTCTATTTTTGCTGACTTTTGTCATTTAATTTTATATTAGAATATCCTTTTTTTTTTTTTAACATTTAAGTCACGTGGTCCATTAATCATTCTTGTGATTCATTTGAGCTTCTCAAACCCATATGCAGATTATATTTTTCTCTTTTACATTCTTCCGCTTCTTTTGGATTTGTTTGAAGGATATAGTCATGAAATATTATCTACAAGGCATACTTGTTCTGTGCAACTGCTTTTTTAAGTATGTAAGTATTTGTGTGTGTTCTTTAGAATATTATTTTATAGTTTGTCTTAGTCTATAATTAAGAGATGTGTAAGATGTATAGGTGATGACTTTCAATGCTATTGCTATGCTGGTTCAAGATTTTGATGCAATCGTGAACAAGTTAATTGAGATTATTTTTTGCTTCTGTTATTTATGTTAATTATGTCAACAATGCAAGAAGTTCAATGTACAAAAGTTCATTCATTTTTTACTGTGTTGTATAATCGTTACTAGAATCAAAAGAAATAAATTATTTTTGAATCAAAATTAGAATTCTGACAATGAATATAAGTTATCAATTTTTCTTTCTTCAAACACTTTACTTGAGGAAATTCTCTTTTAATTGGAACATAATTTATGGTTTTGAATATATCATTTTGTGCCTTGAACATTCTATGCTATTACATAGTCAACTACACTATAGCATGTGCCTTGCTCATGCATCTCACTAGTATATGATATATGTTTGGATTAATTTTTTCATCTAAGTTTAGAATAATTAATTAGCTTAATATTGTTTATCATGCTAGCTTGTACTCAAAAATATTTTAATTTTCATCCGAGTTGAGTTGGAATTGGATTTGTGTAATTATTATAGGTGCTGGTAATCAAATAAATAAATAGATTTTTAAAAATTAATTAATATTTACGACTAACAGGGTCATCTTTCACGACGTGCGACTGGACACCGTTAAAAGAAAAAACTCACATTTACGAAGTGCAGGCGCATGCCATTAAAAGTAAAGCGCGCACGCCGTAAAAAATTGTATAACTAATAACGGCGTTCGTAAAAGATGTACATTGCACGCCATAAAAAGTGGACGCTTTTTACGGTATTGCTTATACAGCATGCAGTCACATTGCGTGCCGTAAAAAGTAGACACTTTTTACCGCATTGATTTATACGGGTGCGTCTGCACGCCATAAAAACAATCCTTTTTGTTGTAGTGTAGCTGCAACCCGATGACAAATTTAATGATTCTATAGTCAATATAACATAAATTTAACTAATTAAGATATGGAATTCGCAATTTAAGTACATAATACGTTCCTCTATATTGTTCTTCACTATAGTATTAAAAAGAAGCAAATTTTACAAAATCTGCGAGTATAAAAATCAAAATCCACCTAAAATAATTAAGATCCAATGTGATAATACAATAATCTCAAAATTGCTACAATTAAGAAATAATCACCGACCTAACCAAGTGTTAATGGTCCATAAACCATCATTCTAATTGATTATAAATCTCGTAAATTCACAGTGAAAAAACACGCATTTGAAGATTATATTTGTGAATAATCAAGGGCCGCAGTTGATGAAAGTGAAACAATAAACACAAATTTGATGGAATTTTGAAGTAAACAACAAAATTTGTTGGTGCCCACTACGTGAGAACAGGCAAAATGAAAATCACTACCGTTTCTAACTCTCGAATTGTGCAAAAAATTACTCAAGAAACAAATTCTATAGTTTTTTACGAGATGAACCCCAAACTTAGAAGAAAGAATTTTCAAATCTAGAAAGAAGAAAGAGAAAAATCAAGGTAAGGAATGACAAGAAACGAATATTCTAAAAACCAAAAGGAACAGTTTATGATATTTCCAACCGTCCCCCGACTCAAAAAACTAATGGCTAAGCTGATAAAAAAACCTGGCTTGTGAATAGTATATGACATCCGCCTCTTTTACTTTTAGTTAGAAGAAGTTGATTATATATAATATACGTCTTTTTGTACGATCAGATCAGATCGTAGGATTGTGTACATTTGAACTTCTAAAAATAGAAGCTTATGTAAAATAACAAAGTGAATATCCATTAGTCATTCTCCTTTACAAGAATCAAAGAAGGGAAAATGAGAGGAATTTTATGTTTCGCAATGCCTCATGCGATCAACCTACTATTAATTTGAGAAGAGACTTGCCCTCTTTTTGATCATTAAGCAACTTCCATGTATTGAAACATTTAATCGAACTATTCGATAAACCATACAACCCTTTAATCGTTGCATCTATATTATACTATCAATCAAGATTTGTCATTATTTTTTTTTCTCGAATTGCAATGATTAGATCTAAATGTCACTGTACTCTTATTGACGACTCTCATGGTTGATATGAAAAATTTCCTTGACACCTCTAAATTTTGCCCTCCGGGGCACATTCCAACTGGCTAAGGATGAAGTTCTTCAAGGCGGACAATTTAGAGGTCGCGGTTCGATTTATGGGGCTTTTGGAAGGCAAAACTTTCTTCTGGAAGGCAGGAGTTCCTTGGAAGGCAAGGCGCATACATGAGTTTGAATCGCTTGACATTTTGGCAGTTCAGTTGGGGGGAGGGCTTTTGGACCCTGGCCAGTTTGGGGCACAACCCGCGGTTTATCTGATCTGCGTGAAGAGGGGCTGGATCGTAGACCCCAGGATTAGTCGCTGTAAGGTGGACACCTGTATATAAAAAAAAAAAATTTAATCAAAATTTTCATTTAATCTTTTTCCTCCACATAATATTATGTAATGCATTATGTACATTTTTTATGTACAAATAGCAAAATACTTAAAAAATGTTATATCCACACCCTATCAAGCCCAAGGTGAAGCTCAAGCCCAAGGTGAGGCCCAAGACCATATTCAGAACACGGGCTTCAACCCATCACGGCCCTCTTTTTATATTGCCTCTAGGGTTTACTCTTCAGCCTATCCATTTCCCAGAAGAGCAGAGAGAGGAGCAAATCTCGGCGGCAATGGTGAAGTTTCTGAAACCAAACAAGGCGGTGATAATCCTTCAGGGGCGGTACGCCGGCCGGAAGGCGGTGATCATTCGCAACTTCGATGATGGTACCCGCGACCGCGCTTACGGACACTGCCTGGTGGCCGGTCTAGCCAAGTACCCGCGCAAGGTGATCCGTAAGGACTCTGCCAAGAAACAGGCTAAGAAATCACGCGTCAAGTGCTTTATCAAGCTGGTGAACTACAACCACATTATGCCGACTCGTTACACCCTCGATGTGGACCTGAAGGACGTGTTATCTCTCGAATCCCTCCAGTCCAGGGACAAGAAGGTGACTGCCGCTAAGGAAGCCAAGGCACGGTTCGAGGAGCGGTTCAAGACTGGGAAAAACCGCTGGTTCTTCACCAAGCTCAGGTTCTGAGGAGGACATTCTGGTAATTTTAATTTGGATCTAGTAGTAGTGCTTCGGAAAAGACTGTTTTTTGTTTTGTTATATTTGAGAAATGACTCTGCATTGAAGTTGATGTTTATTTCAAAGTTACTCCTCTTAGAACTGTTTATGCTGAGAAACTTATCTGGTATCCTCTTTATGTTCAATCGATATGCTGGCTCCGATTAGAATTTTATTCGTTTTTGTTATAGTTCGAGGAATGATTGGTGCACTTTGTCATATTTGGAAACTTCCCTGAAATGCGTTTCTTTAATTCTTCTTTTAGGATTTTAGGATTCGTTCTTTTCAATAGCTATTGATATTGAAATTTGCTAAATGTCTTGCTTAGTATAGATCTGTGTGGATTATGACCAACAGTTTGCGCATTGATTGCCAAATTCTGAATATTAGCTGCTAATGTTTTTTGCTGTTATCTGATTTTCGTAGCTGTAAATTGCTGTTCTATGATGAAACTTTGTTGATTTTCATTAAGTTTCGTACTGATAGCAGAATGATGATCTGCAATGTGCAGAAATGTTTTCACATTGTTTACCACACTGGTACAATTAAGCTCATGCTCAATAATCATCATTAGTAAAACTACACTAGTTCATTTTCACTTGATTCCATAGCATTGCATGATGCACATATACAATTAAGGTCGTGGTCAATGAATTTCGTTCATTTAAGTACATTATGAGTTCATTACCACTGGATTTATAACTCTCTGAATATTTACATTATCGAAACAGTTTATCTTACAAAATTTTACTCCACACTTTCTAACTGACAGATCCATTATACACCAATACTCTGTGAGAAACGATGAGACATATAATGGGCATTTTGGGTTTATTTGCACTTTATATTGGTCATGTCTATCCTAATAGCATGTTATGTTGACACATCTTCAGAAAAATTAGTCCAGTATAACATATATTAGGGATGACAACGAGATAGATTTGGTGGTGCCCTGTACCTATCCCGTTACCCGTTTAAGGAGATGCAGGGCAAGGTTGGGCAAGTCGGGTCTGGGCCCTTGTCCTGTTTACGTGCCTGTTTAAATTTTTTTTCCTTTCTTTTTTTGATAATTCATTTGATTACTTCCATTTATTAAAGCGAGACAATAATATAATTATTAAAAATTTTAATTAGTTAATTTATTTTTAAAAGTTAAATTATTCGAATATATTTGATAAGCTAATATTTTTATTGTTTATTATATTCTTTAGATAGTCTTAGTTGTCATTTTTTATTAGAATTAATGAAATTTCATGAAGTTTTTTATTTAAAGTATTGAATTCTTAAAAAAAACAAAAAATTAAATGGGAAGGGGTGGGCCTTGAGGCGAAATCTTCCGTCTCGTACCTGACCCAAATGCTAGATTAAGCAGGTAATTCCCGCCCTCGTTCAGGGTGGGGGGCCTCGTGGGTATCGAGTGTTACGGATTTTTTTGTCATCTCTAACATAAATACTCATGATGATCAAAATCATGAATGATTGTCGTCATTTTTGTAAAATTGTTCTGGTTTGTGGGCACAATTTTTTGAGCCAACATAGATAGGTTAACGTGTGGGGCCTGATCTATTTAGAATGGGCTGCTACCGAGTCGAGTTTGATAGACGCAAGCATAACTAACGCAGTTGGACGTGATCAAACACAGTCAAAGGTAGTATGGTAGATGTACTTGTAATTTGAATATAACTTTTTCTTCACTCACAATACGTTGTGAAGTAGATAATAAAGCTTAGATTTTTACCTCTAGATTACAAAATGATAAATAAAATGATTTGATTTCATGCATCCTATTGGTAAACTCAAATATATTCTATCGATTTTGTTCAATCATTTGAAAAGAAATAGTCACTCTTGCAAGAGACTTTAGTTTCTTCTAATGTATTAATTGCAAGTTTAGTTTTTCATGTCTAAAACAATGGTTGAAAGAAAGTTTTCTAAGCAAAGGAATGAAAGAAAGAGCATCAACATGTTCAAACCTCCACCCGGATAGCAAAATCTACTAGTAGCTAATAAATTTGAATAGCCTTCTCATTGAATCATAACTCGCTAATGTGATATCTTTGAAGAGAATCTCCTTTAGATTGGGTAAGGGAATCATATATGGGACGTGTAAATTTAAAGACCCTACTAGTTTCAAGACAATCGGTGATATGGAATTCAGATAATAATATTCCAGTGACTTTGCCTTTTCTCACACAAATAACGACCTGTTTAAAATTTTGCCATATTGCAGCGCATACTAGAGTTTTGATTGCAGAATCATTAAAATCAGGGAAAGTTGCAGCAGCGGTACCAAACCTTTCGTTTATTAGTAGGCTTTGCCCAAACTTTCATTTTGTGCCAGCGAAGGTTCAAAACCTTTCATAATATGCAATAGAAGTCCAGATGGATGGAATCCATCCATTTCACCGTTAGTTGATCAAAGAACTGACTTTGACTCCAATTTTGACCATATTAGTAAGGGCAAAATAGTAACTTGCATATCATCCCATTAATTAAATAAGTTAAATAGATAAACCATAAATAAAAAAAAATGAACGAAAGAAAATGTTAGGATCGGATTGTGATCGTGAATTTTAGAGAGAGAGAATGAATGCTGTTGGAAGGCAGAGATCTGGGGCATCATCGACTGTGCACCACCAGCGGCAGTACTCCGATAATTTTCTAGAATCATCATCAAACGACCGATGGCTCCAATCAGCTGGTCTTCAGCATCTGCAGTCATCTAACAATGCAGTTCCTCCACTTCAGGTGCAGTTCTATTTTTCTGCGTTTCTTGTTGACCACATATATGCTAGATCTGAATATCTGACGTTGAGATGGAAAAATTTTCGACTTTTTATTTTTGAATTTTTTTTGAATTTTTTAAAATTAGGATTTTGGATACCATGATGGAGGGGGTCAGGACTCGAGAATGTCTAGGAGCGTGCAAGCGTAGAGGACTTACAGTGGAAGAAGTGATTTGTTTGCTGAACCATTGACGCCACCACTAAATTCATGGTCGGGAAGTCAGAGAAAGAACGGGGAGGAGCAGGTTTCGCCAAATGAGTATAATCCAGGGCTCTTGGATCTGCATTCTCTATAAGTACACCAGTTCGAAGGTGGTGCTGGTTTCGATTTCGAGGCGAAGTCGTGCTCGCATCGATTTCTTATTTTGGTTCCATTTAGCAGTGAATAAGAAGGTAGCCGAGGTGGTGGAGGTTGTGGAATTGATGGGGGCCGACGGATTTGGGCGGAGATGGGCAGCTGGGGTTGGGTAGTCGACAGCTTCAGATTATGGTCGGGGTGAGGTGGGGGTGCAGTCAGGGAAGAAGATGAAGATTGACTATTTTCTTTTTTTCATTTTTTTAGTTTAATTTAATTGTTAATAATATAGAAAAATAATGTTAATTCTAAATATACCATTTTACCCTTTCTAATTCAGTCAAAATTAGTCAAAATTCAATTTTATTGGTCAACTAACGGTCAAATGGACAGATTCCATCTATCTGGACTTCGGCTGCATATTTATGAAAGGTTTGAGACCTTTGCTGGCACAAACTAAAGGTTTGGACAAAGTCTGCTAATAAATGAAAGGTTTGGTACCTCGACTGCAATTTTCCCTTAAAATCATGAAATAAATATTAGTGTCAGAATCAGCGACATAATGGTTGATATAATGCGACGTGGTGTTTTATTATTAAATTGTTTAAAACACAGTCATTTTTATCATCAAATTATTTTTCCCTGAATAGGATTCTGTCAACCCTTATGTCATAATTTTTCTGACAAAGAAGTTTAATCCTTTATGCTTTATTTTCTCTCTTTACCCTCCTCTTGATGATCGCATAACGATGTCATTTTGACATGTGTAGGCAAATAGGTATTTTTTGATTTTCTTTCTCTCTCCCTTTTGGCACTCCACAAGCTGTCCTATTTACCACACGCAAATCTTTCACTCTATTGCAGAAATCCATTCGAATCACTTTCTCTCTTTAATCATCCTCTCATCTCTTCTCGCTTCTTAATTGCAGCCTTAACAGACATGATGTGGCAGCAATGAGCAAAAAGAAAGGTGAAGTAAGAAAATGGGAAGTCCACCTACATCAATTTTTATTTTTTAAACGTTGCTGCAGAAGTCATATTAGAAAAAATATGAGTAAAATTTAATGTTTCAACTATATTAATCATACTTCCTTTATCTTTGTACTAATGGAAGGAAGACTATATTTGTGAGATGGAGGGATTATAAGTTTTTACTATTTTCCTTTACTTCTCTTATCTTTTCTTTCCAAAAAGGTTTGATTTTTGTTTAATGAATCTTAGTTCATGTTCTTTCAAATTTTCCCTTCTTGTAGTCATGAACAAGATAGAATTTTTGAACTGTCTTAAAATTTTTGGCTTTCTAAAAAAGGAAGAGTGAAATTTGAAATATTTGTCAAGTATTTGGGTTCCATCTTAAAAGCTCATCCTTAGCCCTTATTTGAGCCACATTATTGGAATGAAAATATATTTTTGAATAGTATATTGATGAGAAATGTGTGGTTAAAAAATAAGGAAATATTTTGAATTTGCGTGTAATATTATTTTATTAAAGAATGTGTGGTTGAAACGATATTAAATCACTGTTGAAAAATATATTTTTTCAAATAATATGGCTCAAACAAGGCCTTATTAAGAGGAGTAGCCAAATCCTTTATAAGTTAGTCTATATTTTCATCTTTAATCGATGTGAAATTTTATTTCTTAACATTTCTCAGTATAATGGTAGCTCGTTTTGAGCAGACCAATCTTGAAATCTGCATACTCATTTAGTGAGTCTTAATCAGATCAAATTGCTCGTTGGAACTTTATGGGCTCTGATATTATATTAAAATTTGGAGTTCCATCTTAAAAGGTCGATCTTATTAAGAGAAGTAGTCCAATCCTTTATAAATTGGTCTATATTTTCCTCTTTAATCGATGTGGAATTTTCCTCCTTAACAATATTTGTAATTTCAACTTTCATCTCAACTTTCCTGCTTCTCTGGTGTGTGCATAAAATGTTTATATGGTTTTTGCACCTGCACGTGGGCTGCTTTTAGTGTTTCAACTATATTAATCATGATATTAACATACTTAAACTAGACATGCATTGCTTTTGTTGACAAATAGATGCAAGTGGCTGCCTTGACTTCATAAATGATAACACTTTCTTTGATCAAAATAACTCAATCGCATAGATAAGTACTAGACGCACATCTCCACTTGTTGCATGTAAGAAATCCCTTTTGGGACTTAAAAATTTCACTATCAAGGACTCATGCACATTTCTCCACTTCAACATCTAGTAAATAAAAATTTCACTTACAACAATCTTCCATATAAATATTGGGATTTAAAGCTTAACATGAAGTAATCTCATCTCAATCCAAATAAACACGTAGTGGCACGTAAAAGTTCACGTGCGATTAAAATTTATAACTTGCCTCCAAACAATTTTTCTAAAAAATTGAACAAGTACTTAATTATTGGAGTACAAATACCACATCCTCGTAGGTAAAATGGCTTCTTTGGCACAAAACATCAAAGACTTAAGGGGTAATACATCCTAACTCAGATAATCATGCCTTGTAACACCTAAACAGCTTTCATGTAAAGAAGACATATCTTACCTCTATACCTATATAAATTATATAAAATATTTTAGAATATATATATACATATATTCATGGTCACACACCCACATATAATCTGATTTTATTTTTTTATTTTTTGCTATTTTTCATTTCCATTGTGTCTGAATAATCTGTTAATAATGACCTTAACTTAAAATATGAGCTAGTACATTTGAAGATTATAACAATATATTAATTAACCTAATGTAAATAATAGAAAATTAAGTAAACATGTATTAATAGTCCATAATCCGTGCCAATAAACAATGCCTTAAGTCATGATTACACTTCTCGGCACATGGGAAAAGTCTATGAATATTAAATTCTAAAAGTTTTTGGATAGTTTTATGCTTCGTGCTCACTTTTTGATCGAGTTTTGGGGTTTAGACAATGGCGATCTTTGGCAAACTTTATACCCTTTTTTGAAAGTATGCACTATGAGCTTCGCAACTAATAAACATGCAAGACCAACTTATAGCTAAAAAGATCACGCAATCATCCAAAAAATGGCTGCTCGATGACCAAGATTAAACACATAAAAAGTTTCAGCAATTCCAGATTTTTTGTGCTCAACTTTGGCATCAGTTTTGGAGGCTTAGACGTTGGCGATCTTTGGCAAATCGATTTTGTTTTGATATTCTATTTTGGATGAAATGAGTGAATTGCATGGTATATGAACCATGTAAATATGGAAAATTGCAGCAGCAGTTCTTAATCTTTTCATTTTTTGCAGACTTTACCCTAATCTTTATTTTGTGTTAGTGGATGTTCTTAACCTTTCATAAATATGTATTTGAGGTCCATTTGGACGGAAATTGTCCAAAACACCGTCAATTGACCAGAAAAATTAAGGAATCAACATCCAATAAAATCGTCCAAAATACTGTCAAAAAACACCGTCCAAAAATATATCAACATCCAATAAAATCGTCGCGATAAAAGGTAGTTCAAGGAATTTTTCAGTCAACTAATGGTTTTTTGGATGATTTTCATCTAGATGGACCTCAGGTACATATTTATAAAATGTTAAGGACCTTCGTTGGTACAAAATGAACGTTAGGGTAAAATTTGTAAAAAACAAAAATGTTAGAAATCGCTGTTGCAATTATCCCTATAAATATCGATAAGATTAACTAGCAACTCGCTCAAAATCAAGTTTGACTCTGTCAACAGAGTCGGCCTTCAAACAGTGAGAATTGTGCTAGAAATATCTCACTCAAGTTTAATTGTGAATGGAAAAAAGAAGAAGAAGAATAATGCTATTTGCAATCGTTTATTATCGCAGTCGTCATACTTGTTATATATGTGTCAGTTAGTGATTTAATGCATAAAGCAATAAAAAATTATCACATTAATATATCAAATCAGTAACTGCTACATGTATGTCACGTAGGACGACTACGACCGTGAGCGATTACAAATAGCATTACTAAAAAAAAAATTATTTTATTTATTATGAATAGCTTTAAACAACAGTTACTGAATTCGGACCCATCTGACCTTTTGTCCATTTGAATGGATATCATCTGCTAAATGACAATCTATTTACTGTGCATACCCTAACGCGACCGCAGACGACCTCATTTCCGGGGTCACAAGAAACAAAACGATAATTGACGCAAATGGCCTCTAACCTATGAAGTTGCAGTGCAAATAACGGCAGCACAACGATCTGCGTCAATTTTCTGAAATAAACTACAAGAAAATAGAAAAATATGGTATTAGATCACATAGAACAGGCCCTTGTATGCAGACTATTCTCGACTAAGTTATAGGATATATTGAAAATAAATTAGGCACTTCATCATGTGACATTAACTTATTTATGATATTAAATTTCAACGGTTGGTGAAATTCGGCACTACATGATCATCTCTATTTCCCCCTAATGCAAACAAGTAAACCCTGAAAGGTCGAGGATAACGTAGACCAATTCAAGACGTACTCTACTTACCTCAAATAGCAAATCTCTCTCTCTCTCTCTCTTCTGTCCAGATTTTAGCTATAAATAGAGGCTTGACACACCAAAATACTCATTAAGAAGAAGTATAACAAAATTCAGTATGCATAAGTTGGAGAGAAAAATGGGCTCCGAGACAATTACTTTTTGCATTTTCTCGGCTGTGGTTCTTCTGCTTACATCAAAAGCGACAGCAAGAAGTCGTAAGTTCTGTCTTTTATAAATTTGTTTTATGATGAGCATAAATTAATATAGTATACATGTATTAATGGCTAACATGAATTGTTAATGTTTTAATTTGTTAATGAAGAGATTTGGCCAGGACCCGGAGGTTCGTGGCCTGGCGGCTATCCTGGAGGCTATCCAGGAGGGTATCCTGGAGGTGGAGGTTATCCTCCAGGCTATACAAAAGAAGGTTCGTCCGGAGGTGGAGGAGGCAGCGAAAATACTGGTGGAATGAGGGATGCACTACCTTAAATTAAGCCTCCCAGCTGAATCCAGTTCGACAGAGTGTAGCATTTACGCGTTATATATACAACTTCGTGGATGAATATGATGCCAATAAATATATAAATTTAGTAGTGGTTTGTGTGTAATGTTGTATAATATTTGCTGTCTTAATTATGTAATGTGCACTAGCATATATTGAATAATGATGAAGTTAAATATGTTGGAGTATGAATGAAGAAATTATATCATTGCTCTTGAAATGATATAGAACGAAGAAATTAAAACAAAATTTGAATTTCATAAGTTGGTTGAGTTAAAAGATATTATCTTTTAACTTCTTTTGCAAATAGCCGTAATATCTTTTAACTTCTTTTGGAAATAGCCGTGCCTTTTAATTTGAATAATTTTTCTTTGCCAAAACTTGTATCCCTTCTCCAATTATTTTAATCCTTTCTTGTTTCATAACTTATTCATGAAAAAAATTCACATTTTCTGGAAAAATTTGTTATACAGACATTCCACATTCCGTAAAGTGTGTTTAACACAATGATAAATACGAAGTTAATTTTATTGATTTCCTTTTATGTGTGTGCTAATATATGTACTTTAGTGTCAACTAATTACTATACCCATTTTTATAAATATAATATATGTACTTCAGTGTCAACTAACTAGTATACCCATTTTTTCATTTTATAGAATTAATTTATATACTCCTAATAAGTGTAAAATTTACACTTATCTAAGCCACCAAATGGGCATTTGTTAGTATTATTGTGAATTTGATGCTTAATTATTTATATTTTTGGATTATGTTAGGAGAAAACTCGAGATCAGAGCAAATATAGATAAAGAAATATGAAATTGAATAAAATTTGCTGCTTTGGGGAGCAAATTTCACTCTTTAAAAATTGAAGGGCTTAAATTGAATTAAAGAGGACATGGATTGCACAAATTAATTTTTATCAAGAACTAAATTACAGTATTTGGAAGAAATGAGCCCTTGAGAGAAATAATACATTAATTGGGGGCCTTGACCCAATTGTTAAAGTGGAATGAAGTCTATCCCACTTGGTCCTCATTTTGTGGAAATGAAAATGGGT
>NC_036243.1:1524976-1580667 GCF_002742605.1 Olea europaea var. sylvestris | reverse complement strand
GGGTGTTTTAATTTATCAATTTTGATTAGATCAAAATAATATTTCACGTCGTTAGGCATCGTGGTCGAGAACCTAATGGGTCACACACAAAAGAGAATTGGAAGATTGCAAATTGCCAATTAGTTAATTTAACAATCGTTGGATAAATTAATTAATTGGATTTGTTATTTATATTTTCGAATTAATTAATTAGATTAATTAATTCACGGACCGGATTTAATTAATTGGATTAATTAATTATTGGACCGGACCGGGCCGAGCCTGTTTGGGTTTATATAAATACATAACTAGGGTTTGAGGTCCATTAAGGTTTTCATTATTCTTGCTAGCACAAGAGAAAACCCTAGAGGCTGCAATCATTTTCTCTGTGTGGATCACCGTTGGAGGCTGGACAATTGGACAGCTGTGGTGGCGAATCAAAGTTGTGGAACGAAAAGAAAAGCAAAAGGATTGCAGATCTGGAAAAGGTACAATCCTATCACAATTCCTAACCAAACACAATGAGATCTATTGGATGGGAATCGAAATATATTTTAAATTCCGCTGTGCATGTATAAGTAGATTCCCAACAGGGCCCAACCCCTCCCGCCAACTTGCTCTACCTTAAATAGGTAACGGGGCGGGAAAATGCCAAATGGGTGTGGGCCTGATCCATTGCCATCCTTATTTCAATTTTGCTGCACAATTTTATAATTTCAGAAATACTTCTAGTGCTTAGTAAAATTAATCATCTTTTAATAAGCACAAAAACGATTAATCGCTTACATCATGCAATTCAAGATTCAACCGTATTTCATGAGATCTTCCATTTTGGACTCCAAAAAGATTATCTAACGTCAACAAAATATTTGGTTTTGTGATTACATTACATACTGGTATAAAATTTAGAGATAATTGCAATAACCTTTTCAATTTTTGCAAACTTTATCTTAACCTTCTTTTTGTGTTAGTGAAGGTCCCAACTTTTCATAAATATGTAACCGAGATCCAACTAGACAAAAATCGTCTAAAACACAGTTAGATGACTTGTAAAATTAAAAATGAGGTATTTTGACCATTTTAATTAAGGATATTTTCATCAATCATATATTGATAATTAAAGTAATTAAAACTCAACAAGGAAAAAAAAAAAAAAAACTAACCCATCCCTTTTCCCCACCGCCTAGCCCAAATACATCATCTTTTCAACACATCCATCCCCATTTCCACCCCCACCTCCTCTTTGCAGTGTTGAAGCTACTTACATGATGTCACTCAATCATGCAATCTTTTCTCTCAAACCCCAATATTACTTATTTTTCCTCTTCGTTTATCTCTCATTTCATTAGCTACAGTCCAAATGAAGAAGACCTTTATGAACCCAATTTTCCCAAACAAATCTCAATAAAAATAAGAACAAAACAATTTTTATTTTCTAGAAAATTTATCCCAAAAAGACAAAATGATTGACACTAGAGTAACAAATTTCTTCAATAGAGATTTAACAAGTATATCTGTGATATTCATATTCTACTATTCTTTCTCCTTTACATCTAAAATCAATGGAGCATGATTAATCCAGAAAAGGAGCATATTTGCAGAGGATGGATTTGGTTTTGGTTTTGGACAGTGAGTTGGGTTGGATTTGGTTTTGGCTTTGGTGGTGACGGGTGGTTGTACACAAGAAGGTGGAAGCGGGGGTTAGGTTAGATTTGGTTTTGGTATGGTGGGTTGGGTTGTTGAGAGTGGGTTGTAGAAGGTGAACAATTCATGTTCCTTTATTTTTATTTTAATTATTTTGAGGGAAATGTACAATAGTGAAAATACTATATGAATGAAATTGCCCTTTTTTAAAATGGTCTAAATACCCTATTTTTAATTTTTTAGGTTAACTGATGGTGTTTTGGATGATTCTATTCAGATGGACCCCAACTACATATTTATGAAGGGTTAGGAACTTTCGTTGATACAAAATGAATGTTAAGGTAAAGTCTGTAAAAATAGAAAAGTTTATGGATCATTGCTGCAATTATTCTTAAAATTTATGGTAGACTATGAACAACAAAATCTACAAACTTGCAATTTTATGAGTCGAACATCACTTAACTAATTTTATCAATTATTTGTTCTTCATTTGCATAATCTATAAATTAGTCATAATTTCAAATTTGTTATAAATAATATAGTTATTAATACATGGCAATTATACCTAAACAGCCTTAGTTATTATTACCATTGTATTCCTAATTTTTTTCATATAAATATGGGACCCTCGTTGTCAATAAAATATACACAACTCTATTGACTTATCTAGTTTCTCTCTATTTTATAACACGTTATCAGCAATATTTCTCAAAAGGATGAATTGCTAAGACATTTGTTTAGATGATAGAGCAACCATGCATACTATATTTCAATATAAAAAAGTATTTTTTGAATTTAACATTAGTAGAATATAATAGTAATATGATATCAGGGGCATCGAATATGATGAAAATTCAGGAAGAATTTGTATAATTTTGAAAAGATATTTACTGCAGTGGATCACATTGAGAAGGTGTAAGAACATAATATTATATATATTTGAATAACTTCTTTTGTATTTGACTATAAACAGATAATAGAAAAATTTCATGCATTCCTATCTGGTATGTATTATATATTTATAAAAATAGCCGAATCAAATATTATCGCAATTCTGTAATTCACTGACACAAAAAAGTTTTCTATTTTGGCATGACCAACTTGAACATCCAGAAAATATAATGATGTGCCAAATAATTAACAATTCACATGAACATCCACTAAAAAATCAGAAGATTCTTTTACCTAATAATTATCCATATGTTGCTTGTTCATAAGGTAAGTTAGTTATTAGATCTTCCACTACAAAGGTCAATATTGAATCTACAACTTTTTGAAAAGAATTCATGGAGATATATGTTAGCTGATATATTTGTCATATGGATCATTTCGTTATTTTATGGTATTAATTAATTCTTCTACTAGATGGTCCAAGCCTGTCTACTTTCCACTAGAAATGTAGTTTTTGCTAGACTACTTGCTCAAATCATAAAATTACAAGTTTAGTTTCTCGATCACTCAATCAAGACAATTAATCTTGATATAATTCACAAGCATTCAATGATTACTATATGTCAATAGGGATTGAATATTCAATTTTTATATATAATATTTTTCCTTTAACATGCCTCTTGAAATTATGGAAAATGAGGATCTTGAACTACATGAAAAACTGTCAACATATAAATGATTGGCCAAAATGAAAAGAAGCCATACATGTGTAACCGAATTCATTAAAGAAATGAAAAATGTTTGTACTTGTGACTCGAATACCTGATAATGTAATTTGTGCAGCATACAAGTGGATTTTTGTAGGGAAGAGAAATAAAAATAATGAAATTACAAGATACAAAGCCTGACCTGTACCTGAAGATTTCTCACAAAGACCTAAAATTGATCATTAAGAAACATATTCTCCCACAATGGCGCCTATTACTTTTGGATTCTTAATTAGTTTGACCGTGTTAGAAATGCCCGACAACACCTTATGAATATAGTAACTGTTTATCTATATGGTTCACTTGATAGTGACACATATATGAAAGTCTCCGAAGGATTTAAAGTGCTAGGAACAAATGATATATACACAAGAATTATGTTTTCAATTTAAATGTAAATATCATTATATGGGTTGAAACAATCCGGAAGCATATGGTAGAATTGTCTTAGCATATATTTGTTGAAGTTAGGTTATAAAAATGACGATGTCAGCCCATATGTTTTTATAAAAAAATAAATATTGGATTTACAATTGTGACAATTTATGTTGATGATTTAATCTAGTTGGAACTCCTGAAAAGCTAAACAAAACTAATGATTATTTGAAAAATGAATTTAAGATGAAAGATTTGGAAAAAATAAATTTTTATCTTAGGTTGAATATTGAACATTTATAGTAGGATTATTTGTTCACTAATCTTCGTATGTAGAAAGTTCTAAAATATTTTTATATGGATAAAACACATCCATTAATGACATCATCTATGGTTTATTGATCACTTCATTAAAAAGAGATCCATATCTTATTATTCATTTGGTATTAATTTTTTTCTTAAAATTTGAGATCTGCTTTAGTATGATATGTAGATGTAGGTTATCTCTTTAATATATATAAAACTAAATCACAAATAGAATATGTGTTTACGCGTGGAACAAAAGATATATTATGGATATCCGTGAATCAAACATTGGCAGCAACATCTTTAGATCATTTTGAAATTATTTCAATTCACAAAGAAGGTCAAGAATGTATATGATTGAGGAACATAATCCATTATATCCAAGTTTCATGTGGATTAACTTCTACAAAAGATAGTCCAACAAATTTTACAAGATAGTGTAATTTGTATTGCACAAGTTGAAGGAGGCTATTTCAAAGGAGATATGGCAAAACATATTTATTTAAAATTCTTTCAAACACACGAGTTTTAGAAGAATGGTGCTATTGATGTTCAATAAATTTGCTCAAATGATAATATGACAGATTTATTCACAAAAGCACTGTCGACATCTACATTCAAGAAATTGGTTAACAACATTTGGATACGTCGACTCAAAGATTTTCATTGATCAACATCAGAGAGAGTAGTACTCTTGTTCCTTCGCTAAGGTTTTATTCCACTGGGTTTTTATTGCAAGATTTTAATGAGAAAACAAATATTTTTAATATTCCAAAATAATTATACTCTTTTTCCTTCATTTTATATTTTTGTTCCATTGGATTTTTATCAAATAAACTTTTAATGAGGCAAATATTTTGTAATGTATCATTCAATGAGAGTGTTGTAAGTAGTATGATTATTAGTGAAAGACAATTATACTCTTACAATCCTAATTATTATTATTATTGCATTCCTAATTCTTCCATATACATATGAGCTATGTTCTCAATAAAATATACACAAGTCTATTGATTTTTCTTTCTCTCTATTCTATAAAAAAATTTCATTTTTAATTATATATTTAAATGAACATATAAGTACTATAAACTTATTTACCAATCATTTCTACCTTTTTAATAAATTAAACCGTTCATAAATTCTTCCCAAGTGGAGGCTTGGTACATAGTTCTATAATCTACGCCACTAATGTAACTAGTAGTAAGATGCATGAATGCAAGCTTTTGAGATTGAAGTAAAGTAAAGATAGAATTAATTCCAATGATTTGCTGAAAAATAAAAGTTGAAACATTCAATTATATATATGAGAAATCATAGAAACATGATTGGAAATTAATAACATAAATTAGGAAAAATTGCAATTGGAGTCCAAAACCTTTCAATTAGTTACAGACTATGTACAAACTTTTAATTTTTGTAACCACAGTTCTAAACCTTTCATTTCAATTGCAACTGGAGGACAATAGGCCGATTTCGTCATTAATTCGTAAATTGACCAAAAAAAATTAAAACGTTGATTCAATCCTACCAATTAAGTGAAGGATAAAATGGTAAGTTTACATTTTTAAACCCAATTAAAATAATAAAAAAGAAAGAAATATCTGCAACCCATCATCCTCCACCACATTCCCCTCGCACATCATCCCACCCGTACCCACCCAAAGAGCTCATTGAGTTTATCGGCAATCATTTTCTTTTCATCTACGTTCAAGAATCAATTTGAAACCAATTATATGAAGTGCAAAATATGACTATTAATAGTAATTTGGATTCTAATAGTCAACAGGATTTCTTAGCTTCTTATAGAGTCGACCTTGAGATTTTGAGGCTTTAGATCAACTTTAAATGTTGGCCCTATAAATATTTACAAATATATAAACAGTAACAAAAAATAATATTTCTTATTAAAAAAAATCTGAAGTAATTGAAGGAGAAATATGCTCAACTTCATTAAGTTATACAGAATACATGTGTAGGTTATATACAAGAATTAACATAACTAATCCCACGAAAATAGCTACTTTAATTTAAATTCAAACTAATCTCTGTTATAGCCAATATCCTTGGAACCTCTCAATCTTTCTGTTATGATTTATTTACACATTTCAACATTCCCTCTTAAGTTGAAGCATGAATATTGATTGTCCCCAACTTGCTCATGTGTGAAGAAAAGGGACCCTTTCTAAGAGCTTTAGTAAATATGTCAGCAATCGGTGTCTGAGATGCAGTAAATTTTGTAGTTAATTGACCATGTTTGATCTTGTCTCGAATCAGATGACAATCTATCTCAATGTGTTTAGTTCTCTCGTTGAAAATCGGATTTGTAGCTATTTGTAAAGTTGCCTTGTTGTCACAATGCAAGTTGTTGGTGCTTTGATCAATGTCCCGAGATCTTTGAATGGATATCTAAGCCAAGTTAGTTCACATGTTACTGCTGCCATGGCTCGATAGTCTACTTTAGGAAAAGATCTTGAAACGGTTGTTTGTTTCTTTGTTCTCCAAGAAATAAGTGAGCTACCAATGTAAATGCAATATCCTATCACTAATCTTCTTGTAGTTGGACATCCACCTCAGTCAGCATCACAATACTCAGTCAATTTAAAGTCACTTTCCAATGGAAATAGTAATCCTTGTCCAAGTGAACCTTTCAAATATCCGAGCACTTTCATTGTTGCTTCATAACGTGGTTTTCTAGGTTGAACCATGAACTGACTCAATAAGGGAATTGAGTATTGAATATGAGGTCTAGATATTGTGAGGGAGTGGCTCCCCCTGTGAAGGTCTTAATTTTAGATTTTGCTCTATTGGAGTAGCAACTAATGCAGCTGCTAACATCCCTACTTCATCAAGAAGGTCTAGTGTATATTTTCTCTGTGAAGTACATATTCCTAAACTTGATTTTACCACTTCGATGCCCAAAAAATACTTCAACTCACCAAATCTTTGATCTTGAATTGTTGGTTGAGAAACTGTTTTAGTGCTTCGATTGCTTCACTGTTGTTTCCAGTTATTATCATGTCATCTACATAAATTAAAACATCAACAAATGACTGGCCTTCGGACTTAGTGAATAGAGAATAATCTGCCTTCGACTGTTTGAATCCTGCCTTACAAATTGCACTTGAAAATTTTGCATTCCAATTTCTGGAAAGTTGTTTTAAGCCATATAGAGACTTATTTAGTCGACAACATAGTTGTTTGTTCTTCCCTATCGACTAAAGCCAGGCGGTGGCCTCATATAAACTTCTTCAAAAAGGTCCCATGCAAAAATGCATTTTGGACATCAAGCTGATGAAGTGACCATTGTTTTCACAGCAGCAATAGCAAGTAGACAACATACTGTGACAAGTTTGGCAACTGAAGCAAAAGTTTCATTGTAGTCAAGACCTTCAACTTGTGTGTATCCTTTTGCTACTAAATGCATTTTGTACTTTTCAATGCTTTAAATGCGTTTTGTACTTCTCAATGCTCCCATAAAAATTGTATTTTATTTTGTACACCCACTTACATCCAATAGCCTTTTTTCCCAACTGGTAAATGTGCATATATCCAGGTATTGTTGCTTTCCAGTGCTTGAATTTCTTACTTCATTGCTTCTTCCCAATTTGGATCACTCGCAACTTGTTCATATGTACTTGGTTCCAATGTTTTAGAAATGGAGGAAACCAATTGAAGGTGCGAAGAGGACAATTTATCATATGAAAGATAATTGGCAAGAGGATATCACGTACCTTGCTTGTAACCTGGTGTCGAGGGAGATGAATTAGAACGAGGCTGTAGCATAATGGCATGAGGGTATTGGAAGTCTTTAAGCCATATAGAGGGTTGGCGAATTCTTGTTGACCGTCTAGGTATAGCTTGCTGGATTGGTGATGGTGGGTCTCGAGTGAAGTGGGGTTGATGAGAGGTTCTTGTGTATCAGCACATGTTGTAGGCAGTGAAGATGATCCCGTCGATGAATAGTTATCTGACATATCTGTTGCTGGAATTGGCAAAACTGGTATAGTGGTTTTAGTGGTAGGTGTAGTAGGACCATAAGGAAATGCGTTTAATGAAAAATGACATCTCGACTTGTGAACACTTTCTTATTTTCTAAATCCATCACCTTGTATGCTTTTTGATCTAGGGGATAACCCAAAAAAAGACACTTTTTAGCTCTAGGATCAGATTTAAGTGTAGGATTGACATTAGTGGCTTCATAGAGGCATCCAAAGACTTTTAAGTGAGTGTAGTTAGCAGTATATTTGTAGAGAAGCTCATAGGGTGTCTTTTTGGCAAGAAGAAGTGTAGGTGTTCTATTGAGAAGATACATTGCTGTAAGGACACATTCATCCCAAAAATGTGAAGATAAGTTTGCTTGAAATCTTAGAGCTCTAGCAATGTTTAAAATGTACCTATGTTTGCGTTCGGCCACTCCATTTTGTTGTGGAGTTATGGTGCAACTATGTTCAAATAAAACTCCTTTTTCACAAAAGAAAGGAATCATTGAACTGAATTCTTTTCCACTATCTGACTGAATTCTTTTAACTTGTACATTAAACTGGATATGAACTAAAGAAAAGAATGATTTCAGTATACCTTGAGTCTTTGACTTGAAACACATAAGATATACCTATGTGTATCTTGAATAATCATCAACAATTGTCGGGAAATAGTAAGCACCAGTAAGTGATGGTACTCTAAAAGCACCCCATATATCACAATGAATTAATTCAAAGCAAGATTGTGTTTTTATTGAACTTAAGCCAAAAGAAAGTCTGGTTTGTTTTGCAAGATGGCAGATAGCACAAACTTTATTGGAAGCAAAAGAAACTCCTGAACAAGATTCCATGAGATGTTTCTAGGGTGATGATGATGGGTGTCCAAGTCTTTGATGCCAAAGGCTGTTTGGAAGACGTGTCGGACTGGCTTGGTTTATTTGTGGTTTTGGTGTGAGGTAATATAGACCATTATGCTGCCTTCCGAAACCAATCATCTTCTTCATTTCCAATTGTTGCAAAATATAGAAATTTGGGAAAAAGGTAAGAGAACAATTCAAGTCCTTTGTCATCTTACTTACAGATAAAAGATTTACATGAAAGCTTGGAACAAGTAAGACATCTGAAATTTTGAATTTGGAGTCAATTATTATTGTTCCAAATTTTGTAACTTGGGCCTTTTGACCATTTGGCAATCTAACATATGGGTACTTTGGTTTCGACATGGTTTTAAACATGGAAGTGGTGGCTGCAATGTGATCGGTAGCACCTGCATCTATGATCCATTGTTTCAGCTAATTTTTTGAGAGCTAGTAATCAAGCAAGATGGGACAAACTGACTTGTCGCATTTGCTTGAGGCTAATCCATACCACTTTTACCTTTGTTATTGAGCAAGTTCAATAGCTGTTGATACTGCTCTTGCGTGAAGAAGAGCACTTCTGTATGAACATTATTCACGATTGGTTGTAACTTCTTTACTTCTCCATTCTCTGACCATTTGTTGTGCCTGTGGCTAGTAGAGAATCCATGTAAATGATAGCACTTGTCTACTGTGTGATTAGTACCATTGCAGTGTGAACAATGATGTTTTGACCTTCCTTTCTGCTACGTATAGCTCCCTGATTTTCTTACACTTGCCAACATTGCTTCCCTCGAAATAGTGATATCTCTTTGTTTTTCTTCTTGCAAAACCATTACATAAATCTTTCCAATAGAGGGTAATGGTTGCATCAACAATAGTTGACCACGAATTGCTGAATAAGTATCATTTAATCCCATTAAGAACTACATTACTTTATTTAGTTGATATTGTTGGGCAAGCTTTGAGCTTGCAGAACAGGTACATACAGGGATATCATTATGGAATGAGAGCTCGTCCCATAAGCCCTTAATCTTGGAGTAGTAGGCTGTGACAGACATAGTTTCTTGGTGTAAAGAAACAATCTTCCTTTTCACCTGAGAGATTCTTGAAGCATGGTTTTGAGAGAAACAATCTTTTAGATCTTCCCAAACACTCGAAGCCAACTCTGTGTAGATAACACTGTCTGACAATGATGGATCAATAGAATTTAGGATCCATGATAACACCATTTCATTGCATCTCTTCCAAGGTGCGTATTTTTCATCATCTGTAAAGGGCTTTTTGATGGAGCCATCTATGAATCCCGTTTTGTTTTTGGCACTGAGAGCAATGCTCATTGACCTACTCCAGGTAGCATAGTTGTCACCATTCGATGTTTTGGAAACAAGACTTACACCTGGGTGATCAGAGGTGTACAAATGAGGTGGGTCTGAGGTGTTTCCAGTGGAGGTGTCTCCAATGGAGTTCGAGGTTGTTGATTTATCTATGCTCATGATGTGTGAACAAAGAGTGAATACTAGTTGCTTCTAATCAGAGAAAATTCCTAGGCAATGCTCTGATACCATGAAAAAATCTGGTTATTACAGAAAAAATCTGAAGTAATTGAAGGAGAAATATGCTCAACTTCATTAAGTTATACAGAATACATGTGCAGGTTATATACAAGAATTCACATGACTAATCCCACGAAAATAGCTACTTTAATTTAAATTCAAACTAATCTCTATCATAGACAATATCCTTGGAACCTCTCAATCTTTTTTTTTTATGATTTATTTACACATTTCAACTCTTATCAATCAAAATATTCAAGCAATCCACAAATCCAAATTTTATGACTAAGATAAGAGTAATGAATTTCCTTTTCTTTTATACGCTGGATTTGTTCCTTCAAAATTAGATCAAGAAACTCATCCATAACTCATACTTGAGATTGAATAAGCTCTTCAGTTTTTCTCTTCTTTTTTATCTTTTTATGGCCATAAAAATATTTTCTAGTAGACAGATTAAAGTCATCAACAATCCAAAATCAATACAAGACCAAATTTTAAATTACTTGAGTAACAATGGAACCTGGTAAGTGATTTTCACTTAGATAAATTGTAAAATAATAATATTGAGAATCTATTAAGAAAATATTATTCATAAAAAGTATAGACTAATGAAATAACGAAGAACTTGATAAGAATACAATGGATTAAATGTATCAAGAAAAATTAACATCTTATTTTTAACATTATAATTCTTTTTGGATGAAAGCTATTATTACGAGTGTACATTTCTTAGTCTGTTCATTTTTCTTCAATCAACCAATTAACTTTGCATGCTTATAGTTAATTAATTGCAGAAAAGAAGATAAAACCTTGAGTAACCATCCGAGATTAGTTTGGAAAACTAAGAAGGCATTAAATAAATATATAAGAAGGCATAAAAACTCAAGCAAAAAAATCATATAACTACAAGCATAAGCTAGAGAATTTACAGAGGGTGGAATTTAAGATGAGTAAACAAGCAGAGATAATTAAATAAAAGTTGAAAGGTTGAATAAAAAAAAGAAACGTCACACAAATAGAGAGAAAGTGATTGATTTGAAGCAATTCTTTTTACACCATTTCGAAAACCCAAGAACTCAATCGTATGAATATGTAAAATACAAGAGTCAACCTAGAAACAAGAAAACAACAAACAAAATGAAAAGTCACGAATGTGTTAAAAAAACCTTTTATGCTTTGAAGAATATAAAACTTTTTTCTGGAATTTTTTCATTATTATTTATAGAGACAATATATATAATAAATATATTTTATGGGGGCCCTCATCAAGGTAGTGCCCTAAGCAACCCAAGCGCCAAAAATTAAATCTAAAAAATCGCAAACTAGTTGTAAGTTTTGTCTTTTGTAAATTTGTTTATGATGAGCACTGATTAATATATATGTTGACGATAAAATCAGATCAAAAAATTTCTTTCACCAAGCCAGGATTTTTGTGTCCTAAGCTCAGTGGTTTTGATGCTCAAACCGGAGCAAGAAGAGAAATGACTATTTCGGAGGGAGATATTTGAATTTTGCATGGTTTCCTTCTCTTCGGGAGGAATATTCATAGAATCCCCTCAAGGCTACAAGACAATTCGGTCATTTAGAGAAATTTGACAAATGGTGACCTCTTATTGGCTAGCTTGTAACTGATTCTGTTACAATATCATGTTTTATTTATTAACTTACTTGTTTAGCATTTGTTGGTGGTGAAGTCATGTTTTAAATATTTGCCCATGTTTACCTTAATATAGACCTTTAACCAGCCTGGACGGGAAATGGCTCTGATAAGTGCAATTTACACATTTATTTTGACCACAAAACATGTATGATTATTGATAAACATATTTGAATTATGCTTAAATCTATTTAATTTATGTTTTCCAGGACAACATCGCTGAATGTGGTGGGTTTGAGGAGAAATAAACAAAAAAAGACCAAAATGAAAGAAAATAAAAGTTCAGGGATCAAAGTGAAAATAATTGAAAGGTGATCGGAAGTAGGAACGAAGATGTGAAAGAGTCAAAGACCAATTTAGTTTAGACATAGAGTATTGGAAGAAGAAGAAATGAGAAAAAAAGGTCAAGAAAGGAGAAAACGGAGTTTGCGGACTAAAACGAAACAGTTAAAAGTTAATATAATTGGGCAATTGCCCGTTATATTAGGCCGGACGACCTCCCAACCATGAAGAATAAATACTGAGACTTAAAGTTTAGATTGAGCAACTGTCCAGATTAATTGCGGTGAAAAAAAATTCTGATTTCCTTATCTACTTGAAATTTTTATGGATATTTTTTTTGGACGTCTTTTAACCTAGGGACTTCCATAAGGAATGATGATGCATTCCAACCTATTTCTAAGAGTTTTAGAGCACAGAGAAGGCAAGAAACATGAAGATCGACTCGAAGACACGAAAATTCAAATCAGGATTAATTAGGTGATGTCATTTCTTCAATATTTGTTTTCTTATTTTCACCATGCTAGGCTATATTTATATGTACTAGGAGAATGACGAACCATGTGATGCGACCTTTTAATCTTTAGTTTCATATTCTTGACATTAAAACACTTTTTGGGAATTTGAATGTTTATATGAATTTATTTTCTCCACAATTATTGTGTATTCAAAGAAGGGGAATAGGCTCCATATGGTATAAATTGTCGTAGGGTCCAATAGTGGATTCAAATATACCTCTATACTCCATGTGAATTTTTAAGTGTTCACAAAAATTTATGCATTCTTATATGTTTGCATCTGTCATGGAAATATAATTGGGTCATCTATGAGAATGGGTTTAAGTTTACTCGAAGAGATTGTTAAATATAATAAGAACATTGATTTTTCAATATTAAACTGTGTTGTTGAATTGTAAAACTAAAGTAAAAAATGATTATTGCATGAGAATTCGCGATCCTAGTACGTTTGCTATTCATTTGAACACAATATTACTTTTGCATAATTAATCATAAATTGCATTTAGTTTAGTTAACTCATTCTTAGTTGCATATGTAATTTATTTTACTTAACAATTTCATCATAAAAACACACAGTATTACTTTTGTTTCGGTTAGAGGTCATGGTAATAAAAATTGAACTAAATGAATCTCTGTGGGATGATACTTGAATTCACATACACTTTATTTCTTGTTAACAAACCGTACACTTGCAGAGGTTTTAAATCGAAATATATTTTTATGAACAAGTTTTGGACACCTTGGCAAGGGATTGAGTTTTAGTTTAATTTTATTTACCATAACACTAATTTGGACTTTTACCTATATTATTCTATTGTTATTTTTAGGCCTGGGAGCGGGTCGATTAGGTTTGGTTTTAAAACGTACTGAATCGAACCAAATTTTTTTGGGTATTTAGTAAATTGAACTGTTGGGTTCGAATCGTTCGGATTTGGTTCAATTTGGTTCCGTTCTATAATTAAATTTTTTAACATTTATAACAATACTACATAAATACAACTAATGACACATTCTATCGTAGTTTTACAAATTAATGTAGTCCGATTTAATAACATGTAAATAACAAGTTGTCTAATAAGATTAATTTACCAATGCTTACAAATACCAAAGGAGTAGATACTAATACTAAAACTTCAACGATCCATTCAATGGTTCGTTTGCTTCAAACCTTAAAGTCTACATGAAAAAAGAAACATAAATTAAAAGTTATAGATAAAAATTATTTTAAAGTATTGCTAATACTTACCAACTATTTGATTTATTCATCAAACGCTTTGGAAAATGAACTTCCCAGAACATTTTTTTTCTCCTCGTTGCTCGATAGTATTAGAAGTTTTTGTAAGTAGGCTCCCATTAATCATTTACACTTGTATGTTAATTTCACACACTTGGGCTAAAAATTAAAAAAATTAGAAATGAAACAAAGAATTGGGCCTAAAAATTGGATTTAGAAATTGGTTGGGTTGGATTAAGCTAGCTAGGCTAGGGCTTGGGAGATGAAATATCAATCAATCACCTAATTAGTTAATTTGTTTAGAAAAAATTAAAATAATTTGATTTATTCAATATAAAAAAATTAGGAAGATTCGGTTCTTCGGTTCTTGGTCTAGAACCGAGAACCGACCCGTACTCGTCGATTCTCAATTCAAATACCCATTCGGGTATTTAACTTGAAAAGAACTGTTAGGTTCGGTTCGCTTCGGTTCGGAAGTTTTTCCCAACCCTGTTCCATTTTATTTTACTTTTTCTCTCTTTTCCATAATATAAAATAAGAACAAAAATAGTGAGATAAAAGATGACTGTGATTGATTTCAACAAAATGCTTGTATGTGACTTTATCATAAGGCAACAACAATTTGCAGCTCAAGGAATTGATGAGGGAGATGTGCTTATTGGAGATTTCATTATAGGATAATGACTACGAGATATTAAAACAGAATGTGAACTTGATGAAACTGTCTTGGATAACTTACTTGTTGCATTATTTCTCTCACCAAATTTTGAAGTGGGTGATTTACTAGTAATATTATTTCTTCCACTGATTATTAACAAACATCAATTAATAGAATCATATCCAACGGACTTCCAACACATATATGGAGATATATACATATCCAACATCACTTGATTCATATATGGAGGTGCCTAAAGACGCCAAATAATGGATACCGTCATCTTCCCGTTTTCAATTCCTGCTTCAAAAAAAATTTGGAAATCGTAATAAGATGGATTAGCCATTTATGCAGAAAATAAGTGCATGGACATACATTTGTAGGAATTTATTCCATTCCACATGTACCATTAATCAAATGACCAAAGTACTGGCAAAACGTACGAACGTAAGTTGTATGTAATATTTCTAAAAATTACAGTCTATTGTGGTAGAAGCAAAAATAGTTAAAGGATTGGACTATGGAATGGACCATGTGAATGCCAAAAATCCAGAATCCTATTGGTTCTCTCCACAATAAAATAAAAGCAACTCAAAGAAAAATATCCCCAAAAAATATTCTAACAGCATGTAAAAGTTTTCTTCTTAATTTTCAATAGTGGATCTGCAATTGAAAGATAAATAAAACAAAATATTGGTAAGGCATCACAATTGCAGAATATCCACTTGTAGTAGATAAAGGGTGACTGACTAACATATCAAATATTTTTAGACTTCTCTCCGTGACAGGGCCAATATCAATATCCAAAGGCATGCCAGATAATTTAGATGCATTCCATGTATACAGTTAAAGCGTTAAATTTGAGAAGATTGAACTTAAGCTCGTATTTGAAGCAATTCCGACTCCACCTCAATTATTTATTGGAATCATTTCCAGAAACTATAAGGAACATAATTCTGAACAATCCAAATACTATGATTCCATAATTTCATCAAAGATTTTCCATGATCACGGTTACCAAGCAAAGAAAATTGATGAATCATCAGAAGATTGTTATCAAATCGAAATGCCACAAGTTAAGTAGAAGAAGTGGTGGTGAAACTCAGAAATGAAGCTTTTTAAATACATAAATCATTGGCTTCGCAAAAACGATTTGATCAGAATTTTTGCACTACAGCTCTGGATAATTGTATCTAGAAAATAAACCTACCAAATATAACCTCCAACTATTCATGAGCTAATAATAACCTAGCACATCAGTAAAGAAGACATGCAAATTTTTGGTAGAAATTAGAATAAAAATCAACAATGAAAGAGAAAGAAGGCATATTTCTTTTAAACAAAGCAAATCTGGATACAATAGACGAATTATATGCACGGAACGAAAATTCTTCCACACAATTTATGCATATATCAAACAAAATTCAACTTTCACATGGTATATAATATAGGTAGAGCAATTAGGGCAACGAAAGAATGCAACAACTTTGTAGAAGGGAGGCATCACGCAAGGAAATAGAGAGGAAAGTGAATAAACTAATGAAAATTATACAAACCTTGATTAAAGCATCAACAAAATAATTAATTAACTATAATTATATGTAATATGTAACGTCTACTTAAGCAATCTAAACATGCTTTAATCAACAAAATAGCATTTAGTTCATTGCGGAATAAATTGGATCGAAAAACTTACCTCCCGTCATTGTCGTTGTTCACACACTTTCTCAAGCTTGTAGGTGGTGTTTAATTTCGGGTTAAGGCTCTTCTAAGCTCTCTTTTTCACTGATTAGATGGTGTATGTAGAATGAACATGAAAATGAGCTTAGGGACCTTCTGAATGGATCTCAACGCCTTTAAAATGCTCTTCCCATCACAGAGCGGTTATGCACGTCCATGGGTGGTTACCAAACATGACTTTAAACGTTGGGTTAACTGCTTTCATAGTGGGACATGGGATACGTGGACCACTCTTAAGTTGGTTATAATCCAACATTCTCCCACTTGGTCCATATATACCATCATTCATCATAATAAGAAACATAATACATGAATCATAGTGATAAGTCCTTTAAAGCGAGTATTATCTTCCATGTATCACAGTATATCATGTCTCTTAAACACCAACCCATATGACTTAATGAATAAACCCTATGTTTATTCAAGGTCCAAAAATCAATGATATTTCTCAAGGTAAATGAATATACAAATATGTGTACAAAACAAATGAGAAAACATCGACTGAATAAGAGTTTCATTAAAACATCAAATGTACCTACAATAAAATTACATCACGGAACCAAGTCCCATTCTCGCGACATGATCCTTAAAATTCTTTGGTGGCATGCCTTTAGTTAAAGGATCAGCAATCATTAACTCAGTGCTAACGTGCTCAATGACCACTTTCTTCTCCTTAACACGTTCTCTAATGGCTAAGTATTTAATATCGATGTGTTTACTTCGACTACCACTCTTGTTGTTCTTAGCCATAAACACGGCAGCTGAGTTGTCATAGTATAATCTCAATAGCCTAGAAGCTGAATCGATTATTCTAAGCCCAGACATGAAACTCTTCAACCATACACCATGTGAAGTAGCCTCAAAACAAGACACGAACTCGGCCTCCATAGTGGAAGTAGCAGTCAAGGTCTGCTTCGCTCTTCTCCAAGGTATAGCTCCGCCTGCAAGTATGAAAATGTAACCAGATGTTGATTTTCATGAATCAACACAACCAGCAAAGTCTGCATCCGAGTAGCCAACCACTTCCAGATTGTCAGTCCATCTGTACATAAGCATGTAATCTTTGGTCCCCTGAAGGTACCTCATCACTTTCTTTACAGCTCGCCAGTGGTTCACGATTGGATTACTCTGATATCTCATTAGCATTCCAACAACAAATGCAATGTCACGTCTGGTACAGACCTGAGCATACATTAGGCTTCCAATGGCTGAAGCATATGTAATGTTTTTCATGTGTTCCTGCTCGAGCTCATTTTGGGACATTGAGTTAGGCTAAACCTATCACCCTTCACAATAGGTGCTACACTAGGCGAACAGTCCTTCATTTTAAATCTCTCTAAAACTTTGTTAATATAGGTCTCTTGAGACAAACCTAAAATGCCTTGAGATCTTTCTTTATGAATCTTAATGCCAATGACATAAGATGCCTCACCCATATCCTTCATATCAAAGTTCTTTGAGAGGAATTGCTTTACCTCATGTAACAAACCCTTATTGTTTGTTGCAACTAAAATATCATCCACATATAGAACAAGGAAACAAATCTTGCTCCCACAGACCTTTTGGTATATACAATGATCCATGACGTTCTTTTCAAAACCAAACGAAGTGATGACATCATGGAATTTCAAATACCATTGACGGGAAGCTTGTTTTAATCTATATATGGATTTATTAAGCTTACAAATCAGGTGCTCACCACCACTAGAGGAGAATCCTTCAGGATGTTTCATGTAAACCTCTTCCTCTAGATCACCATTAAGGAACGTCATTTTCACATCCATTTGATGCAAGTGTAAATCAAAATGGGCAACCATTGCCATAATTACTCGAAGGGAATCTTTCTTAGATACAGGAGAGAATGTCTTTGTGTAATCGATTCCTTCCCTTTGAGTGAATCCTTTGACAATGAGTCTTACTTTATGTCTCTCAATGTTGCCTAGTGAGTCTTTCTTTGTTTTGAAAACCCATTTACATCCAATGGCTTTTACACTATCAGGCAACTTGACGAGATCCCAGACTTTGTTAGATGCCATCGAATCCATCACATCTTTCATGGCATTGTACCATAAAATTGATTCTTTACAATTCATGGCTTGTGAAAACGTTTCAGGATCATTTTCAACTCCAACATTATAGTCAGCCTCTTGTAGATACACAACAAAGTCACTAGGAATCGTCGATTTCCTTATTCTAGTAGATCTTCTTAATGCTGCATCAATATTCTTCTGAGAAGCAGGATCATTTTGTTCAGCAGACTGTTCAATAGCTTCAGGCATCCGTTGAACTTCAGCATCTACTAGATTAGGCTTAATAGCTTGTGGAACTTCGTGGGCTGATCCTTCATTATGCGTTTGTACTCAAGGTGTATTGTTAACAACAATACTCAGTCCATTGCTTGAAGTGGCACACTAAGCATCTGAATGATCTTTCTCAGGACAAATGCCTCGGGATTGATCGCTCCCACTAATCAAGTCATTTTCAAGAAATTTTGCATTTCTTGATTCCACAAACCTAGTGCTATGAGATGGACAGTAAAATCTGTATCCCTTAGACCTTTCGGCATATCCAACGAAATACCCACTTATGGTCTTTGGGTCCAACTTTTTTCTTGTGGATTGTAGACTCTCACTTCAGACGTGCATCCACAAATGCGTACATGTCGCAAACTTGGTTTCCAACCCTTGAATAACTCAAAAGGTGTCTTTAGGACAGCCTTGGTTGGAGCTCGGTTTAATATGTACGCAGCTGTCTTAAGAGCTTCAATCCATAAAGAGTGAGGAAGCTTGGAGCTATCAAGCATGCTTCACACCATGTCCAATAATGTTTGGTTTCTCCTTTCAGCTACTCCATTTTGGTTCAGAGAACCAGGTAAACTGTATTGGGCAACAATTCCATTCTCTCGAAGAAACCTCGCAAATGGACCTGTCGCTTGTCCACTCTCAGTGTATCTACCATAGTATTCTCCACCTCTATCGGATATCACGATCTTAATTTGTTTACCACATTGTTTCTCTACTTCAGCTTTAAATACCTTAAAAGCATCTAGTGCTTCATTTTTACTGTTAAGCAAGTAGAGATACATATATTGTGAGTAATCATCTATGAATGAGATGAAGTATTTATCACGGTATGCTTCCTTGTCTGGACTACAAATATCTGTGTGTATGATTTCCAATAATTCAGAGCTTCTCTTGGAACCCTTTTTCGACTTATTAGTTTGCTTTCCTTTAATGCAGTCTATACAAGTCTCAAAGTCTGTAAAATCTAGAGTACTAAGTACCCCATCATTCACCAACTTTTTAATTCTATCAATGGAGATATGTCATAATCTCCGATGCCACAATATAGAAGACTCTTCATTCACAACACATCGTTTAATAAAAATATTTTCATGAACGTGCATGGTAGTATGGTTGTCATCGTTTTGCAAATTAATAAGAAAAAGGCCATCTAACAAAGTACCACATCCAATAACATCAGATTTATAAAATAAATTAAATCCAGAGTCTTAAAGTTAAAGGAATAACCAACTGATACAAGTCTGGAAATTGACATCAAATTTCTAGAAAAACTGGGAATGTAAAAGGTTTTTTCTAAATTTAAAATGAAACCACTACTTAAAACCAATCTTACGTGCCAATTGCCTTCACATGCGAGGGCATCTTATTTCCTGAATAGATGCTATGCTCACTTCCCACTGGTTTTCGCAGGTTTCGCAAGTCCTGTAATGAATTGGTCACATGGTTCGTAGAACCAGAATCAATCCACCATGTGTTATGATTAATATCAATCATATTGGATTCATAACAAACAAGTGAGAGTTGAGTACCTTTTTTGTCAAGCCACTTCATGAACTTGGAGCATTGCTTCTTAAGGTGCCCTTTCTTCTTGTAAAAGAAGCACACAATCTCCTTCTTAATGTCCTTTTGAGGATGGATTTTTCCCTTCCCCTTTTCCTTGGCCTGATCTTTCTTCTTCTTTCCTGGAGTTGTCAAATACACCTTTTCCTTCTCACCTTCCTCCATAATTAGTCTGCCCTCTTCTTGAACACATATGGTCAGCAACTCATTAATGGACCATTTATCTTTATGTGTGTTATAGGAGATCTTGAATGGGCCATATTGTTGAGGCAAAGTGCAAAGGATAAAGTGAACCATGAATGATTCGAACATCTCAACTTCCAATGCCTTGAGTTGGACTGCTATATCTCTCATGCGCATGATATGATCACGCACACCCTTAATGCCAGTGAGCTTCAAGGATGAAAACTGCATAATGAGGGTGCTGGCCATCGCTTTATATGAAGTGACAAATTGTTCGTCAACGGCCTTAAGCAAATCTTGGACTTTGTCATACTGCTCGACAAAGCCCCTAACACCAGCAGATATTTTCGTCTTTATGAATATAACGGAGAGGTGATTAGATTGCTCCCACTTTTCATAAAGTTGAACTTCCTCTGGAGTGATGGTATCAGTTACTGTAGGGGGCTCATCCTTCCTTATGGCGTAATCAATGTCTATCCATCCTAAGTGAAGGAGAACTCTCTCCTTCCAGACCTTATAATTGTCCCCTTTCAACTCGGGAATATCACATTTCATATCAGAGAAATTAATAGGTTGACTTGCTGCAATAAATCAAACATTCATGCTCATGTTACAAATTTGAAGCTAAAATAACATATGACATGTTTTACCAATGTAAAAACATGCAAAACATGAATCTAGTGACATAAAACTTGCCTGTGGGCTAAAATTCTAATTCAATTATATTTATTTTAACTTAACAATAAAACTATCAAATTATGTTCCCTTTTCTAATTCCTATGGGTAAATTAGAAAATATAATTTGATATTTTATCCTAATTAATCACACATAATACGATAAAAATTTCAGTGGGATAAGATTTACCATATCAAGTATGATTAATCACAATTAATGTTTGTTTTTCAAATGTGATCCCAAATGAACCTTAATATATAATTTCAATTAATTAAAGATGCTGTGGCTATTCCTTAATTAATTAAAACTATATGGATCACCAAACATTAATTAAATTCGTTGGCTCAAACTATTGCTAAACCATAAGCAATACAATCAGATACTAATCTACTAATATTATTCAACTTAAATATTGCATGAATAAAATAATAAACTAGCACATAAATATCCACATTAAATTGATAAAGAGCCTTTAATTAATTTTAATGTGTAAAAATTGTTTAACCTAATAATGTATGCATAATACACTACAAAATTTATACATACAAAAATAATAATAAATAAAAAAGTCAAACAAAACCCACTTCGGCAGCAAGTTCCAAGATATTAAACTAATAATAATATTAAACAATCCATTTCTATAAGATCAAGTGGACAGCCTTATATTTGTACCATTTCATGCAAGTTGGCAACCTTTGTACCATTTCATGCAAGTTGGCAGCTTTATTCCATGCAAGTGGGCCTCCGGCTAGAAACTAATAGTTGAAACAAAACCATTTTTGTACTTTGTAATAAGTAAAAGACAAGGAAGCCTACATAATCTGCCAACTATCTCTGCATGCAAACAGGTCCCAACTCTCTCTACATGCAACCAGGTCTGAAAAGACTGTTTAGCCACCATTTTTTTTATATGTCGTCTTCAACCTCCTGTCGGGTCGAAACGACCCGGTTCCAACCCAAATGAAAAACTCGGTCATATCTCATAATTCCGACTACCAAATTTTGCAAATTTTATATCAAAATTCTCAGAAATCAATTTCCTAATGATTCCTAATCTCAGTTTCCATAAAAACGACCAAATCAAAAATCATGTTTTTCAACAGAGAGTGTGCAGGTTGAGAACAAACAAGGCAGAGGCAAAACGAAGGCTCTAATACCAAATGAAAATCTACTTAAGCGATCTAAACATGCTTTAATCAACAAAATAGCATTTAGATCAATGCGGAATAAATTGGATCGAAAAACGTACCTCCCGCCATTGTCGTTGTTCACACACTTCTCAAGCTTTTAGGTGGTGTTTAACTTCGGGTTAAGACTCTTCTAAGCCCTCTTTCTCACTGCTTAGATAGTGTATGCAGACTGAACGTGAAAATGAGCTTAGGGACCTTCCGAATGGATCTCAACGTCTTTAAAATGCTCTTCCCATCACAGAGCGGTTATGCACGTCCATGGGTGGTTACCAAACATGACTTTAAACGTTGGGTTAACTGCTTTCATAGTGGGACATGGGATATGTGGATCACTCTTAAGTTGGCTATAATCCAACATTATACAAGCATCAAATCACATGAACCTGACGTTCATGTCCAATTGAATTGAGATCCCTACAAATAAAAAAAATTCACGGAAATAAAAAAAAAATTAATAGCAAATTTATCATCTAGAAATATTATCACTTCTTGACCCACCAAATCCTTGAAGCATGAGAAGAACAATTGCACATGAACCAAATCCAATTAAATGAAATTAAAGTACAAACAAAAAGACAACCTGAAGCTCCAAATACTTGACTAAACACTTCTCTTATAGTTGATAGATATAACATATTTTTCAACTTTTTCCATTCCGGGAATCCTTACCAACCAAACATGAGAAAATAATTCGATGATGGCACCGATAAAATTTGTATTAAAGATAAATTAAAAATGTGATAAATCTTAACTCAAAGAGCTGAACAATCAAAGTTAGTTATAAACCACTTATGTGAATTTATGTTAAATGAGTTAATTTCTTCGACGCCCTCAATAAATTGCCAGAACTCTGGGCAGATACAAGCACTTGCAGCATAAGCAGCATCCACATGAAGCCATATCTCATTACCCTGTCAAGTTGTTGGTCATGCATCATAAGTGCATTTAGTTTCCTTTTAGTATTGTAAGCATTTCCCAGATAGATCGTTGTTATGTAGAATAATACTGATAAGACGCTGTTAAGAAATCTAAATTATAATATCCTGATGACTAATGGAAGTTGGTGAATCGATGCTCATGGTGATACATACAATCTTTTTTTTAATTGGAGATACATTAATGTGTAGTCAATTCAAATATAAATTAATGATATGGAGTCCTAGCTACTTCATGGAAAACCAAAAAATGATATTAATTAATAAGCTATTCCAAAATTAGAAAGATAATAGCTTTTTCCATTGGTGGGTTTGCGGGGATTTGATAATTGTTATGCTGTCTGCTCTATGGATGAGTTGGCATAGACAGTCTTTGTTTTCAATAACTTTTAATAATTAGACATTATTTAAAGAAAAAAGGAGTTAAGTTATTATTCAGTTAGTATTATCGATTAACCCAAAATAAATAAATAAATTCAAAATAAATTTTTCCCCCCAATATTTCAAGTTATTTGAAGTTCTGTACTCTCCACTACTTACAACAAAATAAATAAATGGTTTTTAACTTTTTTCATTGTATTTTTTATTCTCAAGTTTCTATTATTTACCACATCTTATCCGTGATGACGGTAATCCCTTAAGAGGGAGTTAAAAAACCTATAGCCCTTAATACATTTTTTTTTAAAATAAACAAAAAAATAAAAAATACATGCTTAGACAACATGTTTTATCCACATTAACAAAATATTTGGACTGTAACCATCATGTCGGAATCAAAACTGTCAATTAATTGAAGATTAAAGATAAAAATACGCCAAAAAAATTTAGAGACGTAAGTGTGAAAATAAATAAAATTTGAGTACCGTCATTATAATTGAAATAGGGTTTTAATGATAAACAAGAAATAATGGATGAACCTTTTTAAATCTAAGACAAGCTTCTTAGCACCACTGAGATCGATTTCATATAAGTTAAATGACAAGGTTCCTCTAGTTTTTTCTTACAGAGAAACTTCAGGTCCTTGGGTTAGCAACTGTTAGAGACCGATCTTCTCATAAGATCACCATGTTCAGGGTATCAATTGGTCATTCTTCTCCGTTAAAATATATGCATATACCACCATTCATACAAGTTTGCAGAGTATAGAAGGAAAACATATCTCCAGCACAGGCCTAGACAATGCTATCTTTTCTTCAAACTCGCCAAATATGTGCACAAACAAATTGTTTTTTTGTCTTGTCAATATATATAAACCACAGTTGTAGCAAAAATCCCATTCAAAATTTCAAATTTCCAAAACAAAAAATCATTCAATGGTCAATTGCCGTTGAGTCGCTGGAATCATTTTGCCAAATATGGGAAAATTCAACAGTGAAATAAACCAACAGACAATTAAGACCACCATGATCCATGGCTTGGATACTTTGTCTACACACAGGAACGATCATCCTTAGTACCAAATATATCGATTTCTTGGCAAAACCTATGCAAGGAAAACCGAATTAAGAAAATCCATGAAGTAAATGTGGATAGAAATTGTAATAAAAGCCAGTGAGGTATGTGCTGTTCGACCTAACTAAAGAGAATAGATGAAACTGCAAGTGTCAAATTTACAAGCATTTCTTGAATTTCCTCGTGTGTCACGTGTGAGACCAAAAATCCTGCAGTTTCCACCAAAAGTTGACATCACCACTATTGAGACACACCCAAATCTTTCTTTTCTTCTTCCCACCTACGGTTGCTACTCATACCCACAAAGAGTCGGCCAATATGAGATCAATATGGTCCAAGAGAAACCACACAGGTTAATTGAGAGTAAGAGGCCGAGAGTTAGCCGAGAAGAACTCACAGATAGAAGTAAAGAAGACGACCATTTTGGAGGCGTGAAGGGAGCCAAGAGTTATAGCCCAAAGGTGTGACCATATATGGTAAGTTAGGTTAGGTTACCTTAGTGGTCCAAAAGAGGCTTAACACAAAATGTATTGGGCTCCCAATGAATATCGTAGCCATCCAAGAAAATAGGACGGGTCACGAGCAACACTATTAAAATAGGTTGCTTCTAATGGCCCATAGAAAATTGGATTGGATTGTCTCGATGGTAGTGTCGACATAAGTTCAATCATATGGTCAAAACCGATTGATAATAAATAAAATCGAGGTTACCTCATTATCCGGGAGGTCGTTTGACAACAAATTGCCTAAAATTACGCCTTTAAGTTAGTTTTTACAACACATTTAAGAATTGAATAATTTCTAAAGTAACAAAAATAAATTCCAATAGTATAGTTCTTACAAAATTATCTCAGAAGTTAGAATTCACCATGATCTCGAAGCTATCTTTTAACAAAATTAATACGATGGTTAGTTTATGTAAACCTGAAACGAAACTCTATAATCAATTAAAAATTTAAGAAAAATAATGATTAATTCAAGAGAACAAAAAATTGAAACTAGAATTCGTAGAAACAGAAAACAAATGGTTACATAAAGTACAATAAACATATACCTACATAAAAATTAGAGAGATGAGACAGAGAAATGAAAAAATATAGAGAGAAAGGAGAAATATTAACAAAATAAAATTAATTTCTGATTGTAAGTTAACAGATTCTCACAACAGCTTAATTCTAACTCTTCATCACACAACCTACCCATCCCTAAAAGACAACAAAAATCATATTTTTCTCCCAAAACCAAGAATAAGTACAGCATGTGATCTACTCAAGGCTTTTCTTTACATAATTAGACACATCCTCCATTGCAGTCAGTCAAAAATTCATATAACTAAACCATTCATGCCATCAAATGTTCATAAAAACCAAGAAATCACTTCTAAACAATGATTCAATGAACACTACTAAAAAACAGCTTTTTACCTACGAAAAATTACCAACGGATTGTATCCGTTGGTGATTAGAAACGGATTATCCGTTGGTAAAAGTAATTCACTTTTAGCTACGATAATTAGCAACGGATTTTCCGTTGGTAAAGATGATATCTCTTTACCAACCGATATTCCGTGCCTAATGTAATCGTTTAATATTTGGATCTTCCTCCAACGAATATTCCGTAGGTGATGTACCAAATATTACCAACGGATTCCATCCGTTAGTAATTAGAAACGGATTATCCGTTGGTAAAAATAATTCACTTTTAGCTACAATAATCAACAATGGATTTTTCGTTGGTAAAGATGATATCCCTCTACCAACGGATATTCCGTGCCTAATATAACCATTTAACATTTTTAACCTTTTACCTACGGATATTCCGTTGGTAATTAGAAACGAATTATCCGTTAGTAAAAATGATTCTTTATCAATGGATTTCTGTGCCTAATATAACCGTTTAACATTTTGATCTTTCAGCAACGGATATTTCGTTGGTAAAAATAATTCACTTATCCCACATCGAAAGTTTACAACAGTATCTTTGTAGTTGTCCTCTATAAATTTGTGGTCCAATAAGGAGTTAAACAATATTTTGGCCTTTCAATTCAATTGACTAAAAATAAAAAATTATTATAATCAATAATAATAATAATAATAATAATAATAATAATAATAATAATAATAATAATAATAATAATAAATAACTTTTTTACTATACGGTTATTTACAACATTGATTTTATCAATTGTAATGGTAGACATTTACCAATGGAAAGTCGGTTGGTATTGATTAAAACTTTTACCAACGAAAACTCCGTTGGTAAAAGATTCACACTTTACCAACGGAAAATCCGTCGGTAAAATGTTTACTCTTTACCTACGGTATGATCCGTTGATAACTATCAGCGACCCTCAAATTACCAACGGATTTGTGGTTGCAAATATTCTGTTGGTGAAGATTATTAGTAACGGATATTGAGGCTTTAGGAACGGAAAATCTGTGCCTGAAACTCTGTTTTTTAGTAGTGGAATAACACCCCAGTAAAAAAAATTTCAAATTCATTTTTTCGTAAAACTGCAAAACCCATATGTCAAAACAAACAACAATTTTCTGATACGATCAAATTGAAAAATCCAACAATTTTCCTCTACTTGATTGACAGCAGAATAAGCTGAGAGGAAGTTTATAAACCCAAAATGATTTTCAACAAGATCTGCGAGAATCCATGGTTACATATCACTTGTACAAAATATATGTACCATAAATACAAACAGATATATAATATCTAAATGTCAAAAACGAACTTGGAACAAAAAAGAAAAAAAGAAGAAGCTCCCCATAGACCCGAGTTTTCCTCAAACTATGCTTTAATCCGATCCTGCACCAACTCCAACCTCTTTGAAAAAACCTCCAATTCCAACATTTGCTGCTTCCTTCATTTCTCATCAGTGAACCTCTCCCTACCTATCAGTCCACTAAAGCCTAAAGGCATAGTGTTGGGAATTTACAGTTGATTTTTAAAAAGATTTGAAATCAAATCAAACATCACACACAAAGAATCATAAAACGAACACAAGAACACCAAAAATATTGACCAAGTTCAACAAAAATAGGTGTAATTTGGGGGGCTCAGGGACAGCCCGTTTCATTATGGCACAATCTACCGTCCAAGAGAGTAAGAGTACATCAAGAACCACTCAAACCACAAGGTTTCACTCACTGATCGAATCGATCTCATGAAACATTCTGAAATTAACTAAACAAATCAACCAAACATCTCTAGAGTTTAACAATACAAGATCAGCCAATATCTCAGGCCTGACTGTACACAAGACCTACAAACTCCATTTGATCAATCATAGAAACCTTACAAATAGAGAAGAAAAATTTCAGACCCAAAAAGACGTAGAAGAGAGAAAACCAGAAGAGAGAAGATGAAAAATCTGAAGTATCAAAAAGTCTCGTAACTTTTGTCCAAGAAAAGAACGCTTCATTTTCCAAGGCATCTTCTCAACCTTTGATTAAATCCAACGGTCCAGAAAGGGTCTAAACTAGCGCAGTCCGAGTGAACATCAATCGGCCAACCAATATATGCCAATTAGGCAGGTTCATTTAAATAGGCGAAATAGACCGATTGACAGAAATAGCACTCTTTTAGAGTGTTTTTAAAAACACAAATTTTCACATTTTTCACCTTGATTCTCAAATACACTCGCTCTCTGATTGCTGAAAGTGCCCCGTGGAACTGCTTTCCATCATCATTGCCCTAAGACTTGCAAAAGAAAATTAACTTGTGTCGATATGAAGTAAGGATAAACACATTTTAAACTTACTTACAGGCAAAACTTTGGTCCCCATATGAGAATGATTTTTATCGGTATGAACTTTAGTCAATTTAACTTTTCCTTGAGATAGTTGTTCTCTTATAAAATGATATGCCACCTCAATATGTTTTGATCTTTCATTACTAAGTAATAGAGCACTCTAGCTATCAGTATATATAATAGAAGTATCATTCATAACGTTCAGTTCTTTTAAAAGTTTTCCTTAACGAAATACATTCTTTCGTAGCTTCAGTTATGGCTACATACTCAACTTCCGTGCTGGACAATGTAACCAATGGGTGCAATTGAGATTTCCAATTTATGCAATTTTTCCCAAGAGTAAAAAAATAAGTTGTTGTTGACTTCCTACTGTCTTTATCATCCGCAAAGTCAGCATCTACATAACCTTTTAGTGTTACATTTTCAGATCTTTTCTCATACACTAGTCTCAGATTTATTGTACCAACAATATATCTAAGTAACCATTTCATTTCGGCCTAATGAGGCTTGCCAGGGTTGGACATAAATCTGCTTAAGAATCTGATTGCATAAGCAAGGTCAGGTCTGGTGGTTATCATTGAAAAGATAACAGAGCCTATTTCATTTGCATAGGGTATGTTTTCCATTTCCTTTACTTCTTCAGATTTAGGGGACTGAGATTTAGATAGGTTCACGTGGGCTGCAAGGGGTATATTAACAGCTTTACTATCTTTCATTCCAAACCTGGTTACTACTTTGTTTAGATATAGTTCTTATGTAACTGTTAGCCTATTCCTAGGATTTTTCTAGCACATCCTAAGTCTTTCGTACCAAATTCAGATTTCAAAAAATCTTTTAATCTTGTAATTTGAGACTTATCAGGACTGGCCAGAAGCATATCATCCACATACACTAGTAAGTAAACTTCACCACTACTTTTCAGGTTGTTATAGTACAAGCAAGCATCAAATTTACTTCTTAATACATATGCATCAAACCTTTTATACCATTGTCTAGGACTTTGTTTCTATCCATATGATGATTTTTCAAGTTTTCATCATAATCAATCTTGCCCTTAATCTCAAAACCTTGAGGTTGAGTCATGAAGATATCCTCTTCTGATTCTCCATGGAAGAATACGGTTTTCACATCAAGTTGTTCAAGTTCCCAATTATATTAGACAATTAGTGCTTGTATCAATCTGATGATTTTATATTTGATTACGGGTAAGAATATCTCATTGTAATCAACCTCTTCTTTCTAAGTATACGCCTTTGCCACTAGTCTAGTCTTAAATCTAACAAGATTAGTCGGGCTATTACTCTCTTTAATTTTGTAAACCCATTTACATTGTACTACCCTATGATCTTTAGGTTTTCTAACAAGCTTCCAAGTTTTATTTTCATTTAAGGACTGTATCTCCCCTCTCACAGCCTTTATCCAATTTTCAGAAATTTTCCCATGAATTGCTTCTTCATAAGAGGCAAGTTCAGCTTGTTCTATTTTTTCTTTAAAGACTAAGGCAAAGTCTGTCAAATTTAATAGTTCATACATAGGATTAGGTCTAGGTTATCTTCTTGCTCTATCCTTAATGATTTGACAATCTTGAATATCAGTATGTTCAGTAATTTGTTCAGGTTCTTCAAGTTCAACCTCAATTTGAGGTTCATTAGCTTCTACACATTCAGGAACAGGCTCATTCTGATGATGAACAGTACTATTTTCATCATCTTTAGGTTGAGGTAAGTTAAATTTAGTTAACTTCACCTCACTCTGAATTGTCTTGTTATTTTCAAATTCATTTGTTCCTTTAAATTCTTGTTTTAGGCATGAAATTTCTAATTCATTGAAGATTACATCTCTTTTATTGATAATCTTAATGCCTGGAACACCGAAAACCCACAACCTGAAGCCTTTAACACTTTCTGGATATCCTAGCATCACACATTTGGTGGCTATGGGTTCCAATTTTCCTTCAGATTGAAGTGCATATACTGCACATCCAAAATCTCTTATATGGGTTAAGTTTTGGGGTTCACCTATCCACAGTTCTTGTTAGGTTTTGAAGTCTACACTATTAGAAAATGATCTATTAATCAAATAGACTGCCATATAGGCAGCTTCAGCCCAAAACTTTAGCCAGACCAGAACTGATAAGCATGCATCTAACCTTATTCATTATAGTCCTGCTCATTCTCCCAGCTACCTTATTTTGTTAGGGTGTGTATTTCACAGTCCTATGCCTCAATATCCCTTTCTGCTTATTCTGCATTACAGAACTCTAGCCTATTATCAGTTCTTAGGGTTTTTAGTTTTTTCTCTAATTGATTTTCAACAATTCTTAGCCATGTCCTGAACTTCTGAAAGGTTTCTGACTTAGCCTTTAAGGGATAAATCCAAACCTTCCTAGAATAATCATCTACGAGGGATAAGAAATACTTACTTCTACTAAAAGTAGAATGCTTTTCAGGACTCTAGAGATCAGCATGTACATAGTCTAAGGGCCTATTGGTTCCATGTGAGCTGGATTCAAAACTAATTTTGTTGGACTTACCCAACACACAAGTCTCACAAAAGTCTACGGGCTCAATGTCATCGTTTCTAAGTAATTTTTGATTAATTAAAGATTTTAGCCCTTTATTTCCAGTGTGTCCCATTCTATTGTGCCAAAGACCAGATTTATCTTCATTTACAGTTAGTACACTTGAATAAGGCGATATAACTATTTTTCCCTCTAGATAGTATAAACCATTTCTTTTAGGTCCTTTCATCACAACTAAAGAGCCCTTCATAATTTTCAGAGTTTTATTATCAAATTTAAAGGTATATCCCTCATATTCAAGTATCCCTAGTGAAATAAGGCTCCTTTTCAGATTTGGGATATATATCTCACATTTTTTATTGATTTGACAATGCCATCAAACATTTTTATAGCAATGTCACCGGTGCCCATCATAGTCTGGGAATTATTATCTCCCATATACACTTTTCCTAGTTCTATTTCATTGTAATTATAAAACCATGTTTTCTCAGGGCACATATGAAAGGTATATCTAGTATCTAGAATCCAATCTTTACTAGAGTTTTCAGTTGACACATTTATTACATGTAGACTGTCCAATTTAGACATTGGCTGCATTATTCTGATCATTATTGTTCCAATCTTTTTGTTTCTTTTTCCAGCTAAAAGAATCCCTCTTGAAGTGTCCCGACTTTCCATAGTTATAACAATTCTTATTACTTCTATCTTTGGATTTAGATCTTCCCATTCCCTTTTTGTTTTGGAAATTAAATTCTTTCTTTTCAATTATTCCCTTACAAATAAGCTTCCTTCTCTTGAGTTGGTTCTATTTTCTCTACTCACATCTAACTCTCTTGACCTTAAGGCATCTATCACAATTACTTGTGTAAGTGTGTCCCTAGCATATTTTATGACATTCTTAACATCTTTATAAGATTCAAGCAGTGAATTCAATATTATAACAGCCAAGTCCTCATCTTCAAATTTTTTATTATTTTGTGCAAGACTTTTAACAATTATGCTGAAGTCACTTAAATTGACTTCCAAATCCTTTTCTGGGTCCTTTTTGAAACTGAATAGTTTTTCTAACAAATATATCTTGTTAGGAAGAGTCTTGGTTTAAAACAAACCATCCAAGGCATTCTAGAAAGTTCTTGTAGTTTTGGAATCATCAACTTGTCTAACCACATTATCAGATAAATGCAAAATTATAGAGCTATAGGTAATTTCATTCATTTCTTCAATTTTAGCAGGTTTTCCTTTTAACTCAGCAGAAAAAGTTTTAGGATCATGGAGAGCCTTTGCAACCCTATGGTGGACCAAGATGGCTCCCATTTTCTGCTTCCATATAGAGTAATCCCCATTTCCATTGAATTGGGACAATCTGACCTTCGAACCCATTATAGATTTTGTAAAAGAGTGGCTTAAACTCATGGATTTTGCAGAAAAGGTTTTTGAAATTTTTTTTATAGTAAATAGTTTCAAGAAACCAAAGTTCCAAAAAACTTTTCAGATATTGAGCAAGTATTCGACAGTATATCTTTATATCAGTTTAATCAGATATACAAGAACTCCAGTCAAATATATATCAAGGTACAAAACGGGCTCAATAGTAGATTGTAGGCAGATTAAACAAGATATATGTATATTACTAAAACAACATATATCAATATATGCATGTATTCCAAACAATAAATGTCCAATCGAAATCACAAAGTATTATTGACAGATCGTACCAATACTGTCATGACAATAATATTGATACAATGCATGAAATCAAACCAACAACCAAATCCTCCGTTTGTCACCTTCGTTACTTTTACAAAAATAAACTGATTAGTAAACGAATTTAATGCCTAAATTTATAAAAAAAATAGACAAGATACCAAACTGTATGTGTGTAGATCTAAAAAGATCTACACAGATTGAAGAACCAAAATGACCCAGAAAAGATGTTTCACAAAAAAATATTGAACCCAGAAGCCTTGAGGCTCTGATACCAATTTTTTTGGGAATTTAGTGTTGATTTTTAAAAAGATTTGAAATAAAAACAAACATCACACTCAAAGAATCATAAAACGAACACAAGAATACCAATAATGTTGACCAAATTCAGCCAAAATAGGCCTAACCTGGGGGGCTCAGGGACAGGCCATTCTACTATGGCACAATCTACCATCCAAGAGAGCAAGAGTACACCAAGAACCATTCAAACCACAAGGTTTTACTCACTGATTGAATCAATGTCATGAAGCATACACAAATCTACCAAACAAATCAACCAAACATTTTCAGAGTTTAACAATAAAGATCAGCTAGTATCTCAAGCCTGATTGTACACAAGACCTATAAAATCTATTTGATCAATCACAGAAACCTTACAAATAGAGAAGAAGAATTTCAGACCCAAAAAGACAAAGAAGAGAGAACTAGAGGAGAGAAGATTAAAAATCTGAAGTATCACAAAGTCTTGTAACTTTTGGGCAAGAAAAAGGACGCTTCATTTTCCATGGTATCATCTCAACCCTTGATTAAATCTAACGATCCAGGAAGGGTCTAAACTAGCACAGTTCGAGTGACAATACTAAAATCTATAAAAAAAATATTTGCTCGTTAGGCAGGTTTATTTAAATAGGCGAAATAGACCAATAGACAGAAATAGAACTCTTTTAGAGTGTTTTGAGAAACACCATTTTTTGCGCATGGGAATCAAAACCAACCCGAACCCACGGCTTTCATACAATCCATTCCCTTTCAAATTCATAGAATTCCAAACAACTCATTGAAAATTCATCATTAATTTCATTATTCATCATAGTTCACAAATGACAATACTAAATCTGTAAAAATACACTAAAAGCTAAAAAAAATAAATAAAAAAGAAAATGAAGGGCTCACATGGTACAGGCATCAATGAAACTTAAGGATAAGACAGTGGCGGAGAGATAGATGATGATGGAGAGCGAAAGTTCCGATAGTATCAATAGACGACAAGGCCAAGAACACAGATTAGTATGAAGAGAAGTGTCGATAGTATCACTATAAAATCTGAGTCAAGCAATTGATTATCCACTTGAGGTGACTCCTTCCCTGGTGGCGATTATGACGATGAGGCAACAACGGCTTATTTATGTTGCCAAGAAATCGTGACCGGAGTCATTTCCTCTGGAAGAGAGTGAGAGATGAGAGGATTTATTGCCTTGAACGAGGACAATTAGGCCAGTTTAAAATTTCTCCAAACGACATCATAATATTAGCTTGAACAATAGGAAATTGAGACGTGTGTTCGGAATGAACAGCGCCAAAGGGTTAGACACTTTTATATTGTAGTGATATATATTATACATAAGTACCATATGGAAGATTATTCTCTCCTATCCGCGGCCCATTCCATTGAAAAAAATACTTTTTGGCCACATTATTATCAACTCTCTCTACTAAACACTTTATTTCTCAACAAATGCACTCTCTCTCTCTCTCTACATATGCAAACATAAAATGAAGGCAATCATATTGAGCTCCCTTACCAAGAGGAGCTCTATAGTTGTTTCAACATCATCATATGTATTGCACTATAGCTTTTTGTCGAAATCAATTCAAGAGCAAAAAGTTGTCATCGACATCAGCAGCATTAACACCAGATTTGAAGTCCCTTGGGCTAATAATAATGCTACATTAACACCAGTTTTGATGACTCTATTCATAACTACGAATAATTATTGACATATTTCTTGATAATTTAAAATGTTGCTCTTTTTGGTGGTTTTTGCATTAGTTTTTTTTTCCCTCACGGTGAAGGGTGGTGGCAGCGGCAATGGAGGTTGAGATGTCATCGATTTTCGTGAATTTGAGGTGAATGTGAAAGTGGTTGTAGGTTGTAGATTTGAGGTAGTAACGATGATTTGGGTGGTGTCAATGGTGATGAAATAGGGTAGGGTGTGATGAAGAGTGATTGTAACTAGTTAATTTGATAATTTGTGACAAATAAAAGTGAGTAATTTACAACTAAATTTGTAATTATAATATACAAATTATATTTTTCTGATTGTGTGTTATTTGTGACTAATATGTGATTGTGACGGTAAATTATAATTTATTGACTTACTGTGATCGCGACCTATTTAATTTAATTACATGTTACCAATTTTATCAGATGTTACAAAATGTGATTGCATGATTTTTGCAAAAAATTTCATAATTTTGGAACCCCAAGAGAGTCTCTGTAAGAGAAAGAAAGTTGGAAGTGAGAGAAACAATTATCTTAATAGTTAAATGATTGTATATTATGATACGATATTGTTAACGGAAATATTGTAAATTAGACTAATATTCCTAAATTTCATTTACAATAATATTAGAAAAATATAATATATTAATATAATTTATCATCTAATTTTTGAAATATTTTTATAAGTTTGTTAAATAAGAAATTGAATAATTAAAGTATTGTAGTTATGTACTTTTTCTATAAAAATATCCTTAAATCAAGCATAAAAAATAGGAAAAATTGCAGTCAAGATACCAAACCTTTTGTTTGTTTGCAGACTTTGGCCAAACTTTTCATTTGTGCCACCGTGAGTACCAAACTTTTAAAAAATCTCACTTGGAGTCCAAATTGACAAAAATTGTTACTTTTTCCATTGATTGACCAAAAATTAAAGGCCTGACCATAGTTGACTAATTTTCAAGGGCAAAAAGGTAATGCTGCAATAATTAAATACAAATATAAAAAAATAAAATAGAAAAGGGAAGACCCTTCATCTTCCCCAACTCACAACCATCGGACCACTGCCGCCTTCCACCTTCAAATCCACCAATCATCATCGCCACCAAATCCATCGGCACCACCACTCCTTTTATAGATCTTGAGAAGGAAATGTAGAGTTTGAAATCTAGATTTTAGACATGGAAATAGTATTGCAGAGTTTTGTTAAGGAAGGCAAAGACAAAATTACACAATTCCTTCACTTTTCAATTGTAGCTCTTATTTCACCATATGAAGAATTTGTAGTATGGCGTTGAGATGGGTTTAAGATAGAAATTGATCCAATCATCTCTACCTCGGAAAGTTTCCGGATCTCCACCTTTGAAAGCTGCACCTATTTTCCCTCCCCTATTTGACTTCCAAAAGCCTCCTTATTATATCATCCAACACCCCTTCTATCCATCAGCCCTTCAGTTGTCATCATTTTTCCTTAATTTCCCCAAATTCTGAATCAAAACCAGAGATGGGTTTCCAAGAAAATTATGCATTTATGAGTTTATATTAGGATAAATGCTTGGGTTTTGATTGAAGGCGTTTATCCTTCTACGCAAAGATTCGATTGGTGATTGTTGGATGGTGATGCCAAGCAGGGTTGGAGATGAAGGTGGTGGGTGTCGGCGTTTTCATGCTCTTGGTTTTGGTTTTAGGAAGGGGTGGGGCGAGTAGAGAAGATAATATGATTTATTTATTTATTTATTTCTTTTTATTGTAGCTTTTTTGTATAAAAAAATGTAATCTTTTTGCTCTTGAAAATTAGTCAATAGTGGTCAGACCTTTAATTTTTGGTCAATCAATGGAAAAAGTAATGGTTTCTATCCAAGTACATATTTTTTAAAGGTTTGATACTCACGGTGGTACAAATGAAAGGTTTGGACAAAGTCTGCAAATAAATTAAAAGTTTGGTACCTTGACTGCAATTTTCCCTAAAAATAAGGGAATCTCATATAGGAAAGATATTCAAACAAGACTATTGAGGGAGTGAATCCAAGTTTTGAGCGAAGATCATCGGAATGGGGATGAGGTTGAATGCTTATTTTATTGTAATTGTCAATGTCGTAGAATATCAATATTTTTTTTTACATGTAATTATAAATCATAGATTACCTCAAGAAAAATGTGCATTATAGTCAATAAAGAATTATTCAAGAATCAAGATCATCAATGGGAAGGCCAGTGCAACCAATATATATCTCAATAAAAGAAAATATATAGAGGAAATATCAAGGCCATAATCAATATTTTCATTATTGAAAAATTTATCTAACAAAATTTTACCCCACACATTCTAACAGGCAGATCCATTATAGCAGCTATTGCAAATAACACCAATATTCAGTGAGAAACGATGAGACATATAATGGGCCTTTTGGGTTTATTTGCAATTTATATTGGTCGTATCTAGGGGCAAATCTAGGATTCAAGTTCAACTAGGGCAAATTGGAGAAATTTTTTTCTGATAAATCCCCCTTCATGACTTAAAGGAACAAGAAAAAATTGACAGCATTGGTGAAATTATTGGCGGATAAAAAATTTTTGGTGCACAGGACTAGATACACTTAACAATACTAGGACACATTTTTAGTTTTTTAGTTTTCTTTCTTAAGATCATCTGGTGACCGGTCAATCCAATCCACTCTATCAAACAACCAAACTATTAAGACATCTATCAGCACTTTGAAAATGCATATACATTAAAACAAAAGTGTAAAGATGCCAGAACAAGAAGACAGATAAATTGAAATGAACAATGAGCCAAAATCGCGAGACATTCCCAACACATTTATTATAATGATTTGCTGAAATTTTAGTAGTAAAAAATGAAAACAAAAAAAAAACTCCAACACATTTATGATAATATTTGACAGCACGAATCAATCAAAAAAGAGAAAAAAAAAGCACTGCTTTAATACACAATAAATCATAGAAAACCCTGTAATTGCAGCCCTTTATCAAAACCCTTATTTCTTCTCAAACACATTTTGTCCAACATCAAACTCCTCAAATAACAGATTCAAGAAAATCCCAACATCATCAAGCAAATTACTCACCTTCAACACTCAAAAAATCGCGAGATATGTTGTTTCCGTTTTCAAGAAGTGATCTTCAGCCGTAGGCATGACGCAAAGTTGCTCAAGAATATAAAGATACTGCAAAGTTGTTGATTACCACATCATAGAGGAAGGTTTTCCAAACAATTTGGAAGAGCTTACAATTTCTTTTCAAAAATCAATCACTGGTCCAAATCCATTTCTTTCAAAATCGGGCCAAATTTTTTAAAAGGGAAAATTTCATATTTAAGAGTTTAAGTATCACACATTTCAAAATCAAGAAAACAAGTTTCGAACTTCAAAAATCTGATTTTTATTAAAATTTATTTATGATTTATTTATTTAATTAATTAAATTTATTTAAGTCACAAATTTATACAATTTGGTCACAAATTAATGACTTAGTTAGTCACTTATTATTTTTTAGTCACAAATCAAAATTTTTATATTATAAATTATTTTACGATCATAATTTAAAAATTTTATAGGTCACAGTTTGTTCATTAGTCACAAATCAAAAAATTTATGGGTCACAATTTATTTATTGTTCACAAATTACAAATATTATAAGTCACAATTTATTACACAGTAAAAAATTATTAAATTATCGATCATAGATTAACAATTTCTTAGGTCACACGTTATTTCTTGGTTACAATTTATATTTTTTATTGGCCACATATTGTTTACTGGTCACAGATTAACCAATTTAATGGTCACGGTCAACCAAATAATTTGTGACCACCACAACACTTGTGACCACCATATCACTGCTGCTGATTTGTGACCAATGAACAAAGCGAGGAGCCCTATGAGGCAAGCTAGAAGCTCAAGCACACTGCTCGGAATGAGAGTAATGAGAAGCGTCAAACTCACTCAACAAACCTAAGCCGTCAAGCGCTGAAACTTGTAGCAGAGCTAACGAGTCAACATAGAATCATACTTTCTCACATTCACTCGTCAAAGTTGAATACGAGAAAAAGCAGATCACTTCAAACCGTCATGAATTGATCGACAAGGAATAAGAAATCCACAGTGGAGAGTCGTCGGAAAGAGAAAATCACCACCATCATCACAGAGAATGAATCTTCCACTGTTTCTGGATAGGTGTGATAAACTGCTCAACAGCACAGCCAAAATGACCGCAACCGAGTCCAATCTCTGTTCTTGACTTGTTCAAGTCACCATCACCTTCGCTGATCACAATGAAACGTCGCATTGATTTCAAAGGTAATCATTTCTCCCCTAATAGGCTAAAACTGCAAAAACTGATGAATTGAGTTATTTAATATTCCACAATTAAGAATTAAATTGTATTATATTCTAGTTTGACGAATTGACGACCTATGAAGTTAGAGACAGAAAATGAAAGGAACGAAGACGGAGGTGAGATATAGAGAGAGAAAATGAAAGGGATGAATGAAGATGAATTTAGGGTTTGATAGGATGAATATGTATATTTAATTTTGCAATATAATTATTAATATTTAAAATATACTAATTAAATAGTAAATTTCACCTATGATTTATGAAATAGGATCTTTAAATCTATTAATTTGTGTAATTTCCACTTTTTAAAAAACCAACAGCCTAATAGGAGGCCCAAAATAAAAAAAATAAAAAAATAACCTATGGTTGTCTGTCTTCTTCCCCAAATCCCGCCTCCATGGTTTCAATTTGTGACTTCTTTGCAACTATGAAAGCTTCTCCCTTGGCGCCCGGCGGCAAGTGAAACTATTGATGGATCCAGCATGGGAAGCTGCATCCCCTCACCGGGTGCTGGATCCGTCGCTGGTCGTATCTATCCTAATATCATGTTATGTTGACATATCTTCAGAAAAATTAGTACAATATAAAGTGCAATAAAACAAATAATAGGGATGGTAATGGGGCAAATTCAAGTCGGGGCTGGGCTGTACCCCCCCCCCCCCCCTTATAAAATTTTTCCGCCCCCCCCCCCCCCCCTGTTACACATTTAAGGTCGAATAGGGCGGGGCGGGTTTGGGCCCTTGTCTCGTTTACATACTTGTTTAGTCATTTTTTTTTTGATAATTAATGTTATTGCTTCCATTCATTAAAGTAAGACAATAATATAGTTATTAAATTTTTTAATTAATTCGTTTATTTTTAAAAGTTAAATAATTTGAATTTTTTAGTAAATTATGACTTTTATTGTTTATCATATTTTTTTAGATAATTTTAGCTTATATCTTTTATTGGAATTAATGAAATTTTGTGAAGTTTCCTTTTAAAATATTGAATTCTTAAAAAATAAAAAAAGTTAAACATAGCGAAATCCCCCGTCCCGTACCCGACTCAAATATCGGATTAAGCGGGTAATTCCTGCTTGGTTCGGGGTGGGACCTCACAGATATCGGGTTTTATAGAATTTTTTTGCCATCCTAACATATATATATATATATATATATACTCATGATGATCAAAATCATGAATGATTGTCGTCATTTTTGTAAAACTGTTCCGGTTTGTGGGCCCAAATTTTCGAACCAACATAGATAGGTTCACGTGCGGGGCCTGAGCTATTTAGAACGGGCTGCTATAGAGTTTGATAGACGCAAGCATAACTATTGCAGTTGGACGTGATCAAACACAGTCAAAGGTAGTATAGTAGATGTATTTGTAATTCGAATATAAATTTTTCTATTCTCATAATACGTTGTGGAGTAGATAATAAAGCTTAGTTTTTTACCTCTAGATTACAAATGATAAATAAATTGATTTGATTTCATGCATCCCATTGATAAACTCATCAACATTCTCTCGATTTTATGCAGTCATTTGCAAAGAAATATTCGCTCTTGCAAGAGGCTTTAGTTTCTTCTAATGTATCAATTACAAGTTTAGTTTTTTGTGTCCAAAATTGTAATCGAAAGAAAGTTTTCTAAGCAAAGAAGTGAAAGATAAAGAACATCAACATGCTCAAGCCTCTACCCAAATAGCGACAAATTTACAAGTAGCTTATAACTTTGAACAATCTTCTCATTAAATCATCACTCGGTAACGTGAAATCTTCGAAGAGAATCTCCTTTAAATTAGGTAAGGAGATCATATATGAGATGTGTAAATTCAAAGACCCTCTTAGCTTCAAGACAACCTTTGATATAGAATTCAGACAATAATATTCTAGTGACTTTACCTCACACAAATATCAACATGTTTAAAAATTTGCCATATTGCAGCACATGCAAGAGTTTTGATTGCAGAATCATTAAAATTGAAATTGCATTTAAAACGAAATTAAATGATTTTTGAGGCACATTTCGTAGCATAATTTGTCTAAGACTACACCTTGCAATTTCTACCGCAACGACTAATTCAAGAAGGATGTCAAGGACAGAGACAAAAATGTCCTTAAATCTGATGAGTTGTATAGAGTGGCCTCCACTTATTTTGTGTCCAGAAATGATAAAATATGGCAAAGAATAGCATCTCGTAAGTCACTAAACCCATTCGCAAAATCATCTCGAGTGGTTTTACGAGCCCCTTTGGGTTCTTTAGACATTCTTGCATCTTATAATAATTAGAGTTTATGCCGGCTGTAAACTTTAGGATCCAGTGGAATAAGTTGAGATGTGCGTGAGTTGGCCTGGACACCCACGGTCATAAAAAAAAGAAAAAAGAAAATAATAAAATAATAAATAGAGTTTATGAGAAGAATTTAACATGACTTTTGCTATTAGTAACACCATAATTCACTAATTTAATTGAAAAGAGTATATATATATATATATATATATATATATGGTTTCAAAAAGAGTGGTTTAGGCCCCGTTTAGTACACATTAATGTACTTAATGAGTGTCAATTTTGAAAGAAAAAGGGTCGAGTCCTTGCTCGCGTAAATTATAATGATCAACTTCACATACAATTTAAATTTCAACTCCTAAAATATGGAATTGGACTCTTTGTGGATACCAGTGTACGGGCAAACTCTTATTCCCTAATCTGTTGAGGCACATCCCTCGATTTACCTCCTTTACGATACTTTAGAGGCGGGACGGTGTGGCTGTCAACTTCATTTTCAAGTAAGTTGACGCTTCAAGCTCTATCAATACCTGCAAAGAAAGTAACAAAATGCTGAAATCCATTAAATGCAGACAAGTACCCATGCTGCCATAATGTAAGAAAAGGAAACTTTAGTAGTAAGTTTCATCCAAAAATGGAAGTTCGCATAACATATCATTTTGACACGTGTTAGCAAATAGTTATTTTTTGATTTTCTTTTTTCTCTCCCTTTTGACACCCCACGTGCTGTCCCCATTTCCCACACACGCAAATCTCTCACTCTATTGCAGAAACCCATTCGAATCGCTCTCTCTTAGATCATCCTCTCTTCTCTTCTCGCTTCTTAATTGCAGCCTTAACAGACGTGCAGTGGTAGCAATGAGCAAAAACAAAGGCGAAATAAGAAAATTGGAAGTCCACCTACATCAATTTTTATTTTTTAAACATTGCTGGCAGAACTCATATTAAAAAAAAATATAGGTAAAATTTATTGTTTCAACTATATTAATCATACTTTCTTTATCTTTGTAAACTATACATATTAACATACTTAAATTAGAGATGCATAGCTTTTGTTGACAAATAGATGCAAGTGGCTGCCTTGACTTCATAAATGATAACACACTCTTTGATCAAAATAACTCAATCACATAGATAAGTACAAGACGCACGTATCCAGTTTTCGCATGTAAGAAATCCCATTTTTGGACTAAACAATTTCAATATCAAGGACTCATGCATGTTTCTCCACTTCAACATATAGTAAATAAAACAATGCCTTAGTAAGATAATTTAGTCCATAATCCATGCCAATAAACAATGCCTTAAGTCCTAATTACACTTCTCCCACATGGGAAAAGTCTGAATACTAAATTCTACAAATTTTAGGATAGTTTCATTCTTCGTGGTCTCACTTTTGATTGAGTCTTGGGGGTTAGACGTTGGCGATCTTTGGCAAACTTTATACCTTTTTTTGAAAGTATGCACTATGACGAACGTATAGCTACAAATATCACTCAATCATCCAAGAAATGGCTACTCAACGACCAAGATTGAACACAAAAAGATTCAGCAATTCCAGATTTCGAGTTCAACTTCGGCATTAGTTTTGTCGTTACTTGGTGAGATGAAAAATATTCAATATCGATATTAAATCGCTGGTCCCGTAATGAATTTTAAAAATGAGCTAAGATTCAGAGTTAACTCTCAATTTACAAGTCGTAATCCTGTCCTCAAGCTGACTGTTCGATCATGAATGAAGTTGTCCAAAAATTCTAATTTCTAAGTTTTTGGTCCTTGAACCTATTTTGAGTTAAATCATGGATTATTAATTCCAACCCTTAATAATTTATTTAAACCATTATCTTCCAAATAAATTTAATTTAGTCCCATTAGTTTTTACAACTTCTAATTTCGATCAATTTAATCCCTATCATTTTCTTTTGGTCGAGCTTTGGAGGCTTAGACGTTGTCGATCTTTGGCAAATCGATTTTATTTTGATATTCTATTTTGGATGAAATGAGTAAATTGCATGGTATATGAACCATATAATTGTTGATAAGATTAACTGGCATCTGGTTCAAAATCAAGCATGACTCTCTATCAACAGAGTGGACCTTCAAACCGTGAGAATTGTGCTAGAAATATCTCACTCAAGTCTGATTGTGAAATGAGAAAAAAAAAGGAATAATACTATTTGTAGTTGCTGTTTATTATCGCAGTCGCCGTACATGGTAAATATGTATTGGTTAGTGATTAGATACATAAAACAATAAAAGATTATCCTATTAATGTATCAAATTAGTAACCACCATATGTATGCCACGTAAGATGACTACGACAGTGAACGACTGCTAATAATATTACTAAAAAAAGAAATTATTTTATTTAATATGAATAGCTTTAAACAACAGTTACTGAATTTGGACCCATCTGACCTTTTGTCCATTTGAATGGATATCATCTGCTAAATGACAATCTATTTACTGTGCCTACCCTAACGCGACCGCAGACGACTCATTTCCGGGGTCACTAGAAACAAAACGATAATTGACGCAAATGGCCTCTAACCTATGAAGTTGCAGTGCAAATAATCCGCAGCACAACGATCTGCGTCAATTTTCTGAAATAAACTACAAGAAAATAGAAAAATATGGTATTAGATCACATAGAACAGGCCCTTGTATGCAGACTATTCTCGACTAAGTTATAGGATATATTGAAAATAAATTAGGCACTTCATCGTGTGACATTAACTTATTTATGATATTAAATTTCGACGGTTGGTGAAATTCGGCACTACATGATCATCTCTATTTCCCCCCTAATGCAAACAAGTAAACCCTGAAAGGTCGAGGATAAGGTAGACCAAGTCAAGACGTACTCTACTTACCTCAAATAGCAAATCTCTCTCTCTCTCTCTCTCTTTTCTGTCCAGATTTTAGCTATAAATAGAGGCTTGACACACCAAAATACTCATTAAGAAAAAGTATAAGAAAATTCTTGGAGAGAAAAATGGGCTCCAAGACAATTACTTTTTGCATTTTCTTGGCTGTAGTTCTTCTGATTACATCAAAAGCGACAGCAGATCATCGTAAGTTCTGTGTTTTATAAATTTGTTTTATGATGAGCATAAATTAATATAGTATACATGTATTAATGGCTAACATGAATTGTGTTAATGTTTTTGTGAATAAGAGTATTGGCCAGGACCTGGAGGTTGGTGGCCTGGCTATCCAGGAGGCTATCCAGGAGGCTATCCTGGAGGTGGAGGTTATCCTGCAGGCTATACAAAAGGAGGTTCGTCCGGAGGTGGAGGAGGCAGCAAGAATGCTGGTGGAATGAGGGATGCACAACCTTAAATTAAGCCTCCAAGCTGAATCTAGCTCGACAAAGTGTAGCATTTACGCGTTATATATACAACTTCGTGGATGAATATGATGCCAATAAATATGTAAATTTAGAAGTGGTTTGAGAGTGTAATGTTGTATAATGTTTGCTGTCTTAATTATGTAATGTGCACTAGCATATATTGAATAATGATGAAGTTAAATATGTTGGAGTATGAATGAAGAAATTATATCGTCTCTCTTGAAATGATATAGAAGGAAGAAATTAGAACAAAATTTGAATTTCATAAGGTGGTTGAGTTAAAAGATATTATCTTTTAACTTCTTTTGGAAATAGTCGTGCCTTTTAATTTGAATAATTTTTCTTTGCCAAAACTTGTATCCCTTCTCCAATTAGTTTAATCCTTTCTTGTTTCCTAACTTATTCATGAAAAAGATTCTCACATTTTCTTGGAAAATTTGTTATAGGGACATTCCACATTCCGTAAAGTGTGTTTAACACAATGACAAATTCGAAGTTATTTTCATCGATTCGCTGTTATGTGTTTGCTAGTATATGTATTTCAGCGTCAACTAGTTACTATAATTTTCATTTAATAGAAATCATTTACATACTCCTAATAAGTGTAAAATTTACACTTATCTAAGCCACGAAATGGGCATTTGTTAGTATTATTGTGAATTTGATACTTAATTATTTGTGTTTGGATTATGTTAGGAGAAAACTCGGGATCAAAGCAAATATTGATCAAGAAATACGAAATTGAATAAAATTTGCTGCTTTGGGGGATCAAATTTCACTCTTTAGAAATTGAAGGGCTTAAATTGAATTAAAGAGGACATGGATTGCACAAATTAATTTTTATCAAGAACTAAATTACAGTATTTGGAAGAAATGAGCCCTTGAGAGAAATAATACATTAATTGGGGGCCTTGACCCAATTGTTAAAGTGGAATGAAGTCTATCCCACTTGGTCCTCATTTTGTGGAAATGAAAATGGGTAGAATATATATATTTTTTTAATGTGTGGTTGAAAAAGAATATGTTTTTAATTTATGTGTAATATTATTTTACGAAAGATTGTGTGGTTGAAAATAGGAGAGAAAAAAATGAAATGTAATGAAGTGGAAATTAATGGGGGGCCAAACAGAAGCTAAATGGACTTGGACTCCCTGGTGGCAGATTACACAGATTGGAAGGAAAAAATAAAGAGGAAATTTCATAGTTCTATCAACAATAACCTAATTTCAATGTTGGGATAGAAAAAAATAGCCAAACCCGATACCTAAGGCCCCGTCTCAAATGGGATGGTGATTACTTGCTTAATCGGGGGTATTCGAGGCGGGGAATTCCGCCCCGTTATCCGTACTTGCCCCCGCCCCATTAATTTTTATTTAGTTTTTGTTTTGTTAAGAATTCAATGTTTTAAATGGAAAACTCCATGAAATTTCATTAATTTTTATAGAAGACGACTATCTTTTAACAAAATTAATACGATGGTTAGTTTATGTAAATCTGAAACGAAACTCTATAATCAATCAAAATTTTAAGAAAAATAATGATTAATTCAAGAGAACAAAAAATTGAAACCAGAATTCATAGAAACAGAAAACACATGGTTACATAAAGTACAATAAACATATACCTACATAAAAATTAGAGAGATGAGACAGAGAAATGAAAAAATATAAAAAAAAAGGAGAAATATTAACAAAATAAAAATTAATTTCTGATTGTAAGTTAACAAATTCTCACAACAGCTTAATTTTAACTTTTCATCACACAACCTACCCATCCCTAAAAGACAACAAAAATCATATTTTTCTCCCAAAACGAAGAATAAGTATAGCATGTGATCTACTCAAGGCTTTTCTTAACATAATTAGACACGTCCTCCATTGCAATCAGTCAAAAACTCATATAACCAAACCATTCACGCCATCAGATGTTCATAAAAACCAAGTAATCACTTCTAAACAATAACTCAATGAATAACACCCCAGTAAAATAAATTTCAAATTCATTTTTTCATAAAACTGCAAAATCCATATGTCAAAACAAACAACAATTTTCTGATAAGATCAAATTGAAAAAACCCAACAATTTTCCTCTTTACCTGACTGACAACAAAATAAGCTGAGAGGAAGTTTATAAACCCAAAATGATTTTCAACAAGATCTGCGAGAATCCATAATTACATATCACTTGTACAAAATATATGTACCATAAATACAAACAGATATATAATATCTAAATGTCAAAAATGAACTTGGAACAAAAAAGCTGCAAAAAAAAAAAAAAATGAAAAAAAAAAGCTCCATATAGACCTGAGTTTTCCTCAAATTATGCTATAATCTGATCCTGCACCAACTCCAACCTCTTTGGGAAAACCTCCAATTCCAACATTTGCTGCTTCCTTCATTTCTCATCAGTGAACCTCTCCCTACCTATCACTCCACTAAAACCTAAAGGCATAGTGTTGGGAATTTATGGTTGATTTTTAAAAAGATTTGAAATCAAAACAAACATCACACACAAAGAATCATAAAATGAACACAAGAACACCAAAAATATTGACCTGGTTCAACAAAAATAGGCCTAATTTGGGGGGCTCAGGGATAGCCCATTCCACTATAACATAATCTACCGTCCAAGAGAGTAAGAGTACATCAATAACCACTCAAACCACAATGTTTCACTCAGTGATCGAATCGATCTCATGAAACATTCTCAAATTGATCAAACAAATCAACCAAACATTTTTGGAGTTTAACAATACAAGATCAGCCAATATTTCAGGCCTGACTGTACACGAGACCTACAAACTCCATTTGATCAATCATATAAACCTTACAAATAGAGAAGAAAAATTTTAGACCTAAAAAGACGAAGAAGAGAGAAAACCAGAAGAGAGAAGATGAAAAATCTGAAGTATCAAAAAGTCTCGTAACTTTTGTCCGAGAAAAAGAACGCTTCATTTTCCAAGGCATCTTCTCAACCCTTGATTAAATCCAACGGTCCAGAAAGGGTCTAAACTAGCGCAGTCCGAGTGAACATCAACCGGCCAACCAGTATTTGCCAATCAGGAATGTTCATTTAAATAGGTGAAATAGACCAATTGACAGAAATAGCACTCTTTTAGAGTGTTTGAAGAAACACAAATGTTCACGTTCTTCACCTTGATTCTCAACAGCACTCGTTCTCTGGTTGCTGAAAGTGCCCGTGGAACTACTATCCATCATCATTTCCCTAAGACCTGCAAAAGAAAATTAACCTGTGTCAATATAAAGCAAGAGTAAACATATTTTAAACTTACATATGGGCAAAACTTTGGTCCCCATATGAGAAGGATTTTTATCGATACGAACTTTAGTCAATTTAACTTTTCCTTGAGATAGTTGTTCTCTTTTAAAATGATACTTCATCTCAATATATTTTGATCTTTCATGATAGACAGGATTTTCACAAAGTAATAGAGCACTCTAGCTATTTGTATATATAACAAGAGTATGATTCATAACGTTCAGTTCTTTTAAAATCTCCCTTAACAAAATACATTCTTTCACAGCTTCAATTATGGCTACATACTCAGCTTCCGTCCTAGACAATGTAACTAATGGTTGCAATTGAGATTTTCAAGTTATGCAACTTTTCCTAAGAGTACAAAAAAAAAAAGAAAAAAAAAAGAAAAGAAGAAGAAGCTATAGTTGATTTCCTACTGTCTTTGTCATCAGCAAAGTCAGCATTTACATAACCTTTTAGGGTTACATTTTCAAATCTTTTCTCATAAACTAGTTCTAGATTTAATGTAACAACAATATATCTAAGCAACCATTTCATTCCTGCCTAATGAGCCTTGTCAGGGTTGGACATAAATCTATTTAAGAATCTGATTGCATAAGCAAGGTCAGGTATGGTGGTTATCATTGAAAACATTACAGAGCCTATTGCATTTACATAGGGTATGTTTTCCATTTCCTTTACTTCTTCAGATTTAGGGGACTGAGATTTAGATAGGTTCATGTGGTCTGCAAGGGGTACATTAACAAATTTACTATCTTTCATTCCAAACCTGGTTACTAATTTGTTTAGATATATTTCTTGTGTAATTGTTAGTCTATTTTCAAGTCCATTCCTCTTTATAACCATTCCTAAGATTTTTCTAGCACATTCTAAGTCTTTCATATCAAATTCATATTTCAAAAGATCCTTTAATCTTGTAATTTGAGACTTATCAGGACTAGCCAGAAGCATATCATCCACATACAATAGTAAGTAAACTTCACCACCACTTTTCAGGTTGTTATAGTACAAGCAAGCATCAAATTCACTTCTTAATACATATGCATCAAACCTTTTTTACCATTGTCTAGGACTTTGTTTCAGTTCATACAATGATTTTTCAAGTTTTCATACATAATCAATCTTGCCCTTAATCTCAAAATCTTGAGGTTGGCTCATGAAGATATCCTCTTCTAATTTTCCATGGAAGAAGGCGATTTTCACATCAAGTTGTTCAAGTTCCCAATTATATTTGAGAACTAGTGCTAGTATCAATCTGATGATTTTATATTTGATTACGGGTAAGAATATCTTATTGTAATCAACCCCTTCTTTCTAAGTATACCCCTTTGCCACTAGTCTAGTCTTAAACCTAAAAATATTAGTTGGGCTATTGCCCTCTTTAAGTTTGTGAATCCATTTACATTGTACTACCCTATGATCCTTTAGTTTTCTAACAAGCTTCCAAGTTTTATTTTCATTTAAGGACTGCATCTCCCCTCTCACGGCCTTTATCCAATTTTCAGAATTTTTCCCATGAATTGCTTCTTCATAAGAGGCAAGTTCAGCTTGTTCTATTTTTTCTTTAGAGACTAAGGCAAAGTCTATTAGATTTAATAGTTCATACCTAGGATCATGTCTAGGTTGTCTTCTTACCCTATCCTTAATGAGTTGACAATCTTGAATATCAGTATGTTCGGTAATTTGTTCAGGTTCTTCAAGTTCAGCCTCAAATTAGGGTTCTTTAGCTTCAACACATTCAGGAACAGGTTCATTCTGATGATAAATAGTAGTATTTTCATCATCTTCAGGTTGAGGTAAGTTAAATTTAGTTAACTTCACCTCACTATGAATATCTTATTATTTTCAAATTCATTTGTTCCTTTAAATTTTTGTTTTAGGCATGAAATTTCTAATTCGTTGAAGATTACATCTCTCCTATTGATAATCTTAATGCATGGAACACCGAAAACCCACAACCTGTAGCCTTTAACATCTTCTGGATATCCTAGCATCACACATTTGGTGGTTGTAGGTTCCAATTTTCCTTCAGATTGAATTGCATATACTGCACATCCAAAAACTCTTATATGGGTTAAGTTTTGGGATTCACCTGTCCATAGTTCTTGTGGGGTTTCGAAGTCTACACTACTAGAAAAAGATCTATTAATCAAATAGACTATTGTATAGGCAGCTTCAGCCCAAAACTTTAGCCACACCAAAACTGATAAGCATGCATCTAACCTTATTCATTATAGTCCTGTTCATTCTCCTAGCTACCTTATTTTGTTGGGTTGTGTATTTCACAGTCCTATGCCTCAATATCCCTTTCTGCTTACAGAAATTATCAAATTCTGCATTACAGAACTCCAGCCCATTATCAGTTCTTAGAGTTTTTAGTTTTTTTTCTCTAATTGATTTTCAACAATTCTTAGCCATGTCCTGAACTTCTGAAAGGTTTCTGACCTAGCCTTTAAAGGATAAATCCAAGCCTTCCTAGAATAATCATCTACGAGGAATAAGAAATACTTACTTCTACCAAAAGTGGAATGCTTTTCAGGACTCTAGAGATCAGCATGTACATAGTCTAAGGGCCTATTGGTCCCATGTGAGCTGGATTCAAAACTAATTTTGTTGGGCTTACCCAACACAAAAGTCTCGCAAAAGTCTATGGGCTCAATGTCATCGTTTCCAAGTAATTTTTGATTACTTAAAGATTTTGGCCATTTATTTCCAGTGTGTCCCATTCTATTGTGTCAAAGACCAGATTTATCTTCATTTACAGTCAATACATTTGAATAAGGCGATATAACTATTTTTTCCCTCTAGATAGTATAAACCATTTCTTTTAGGTCCTTTCATCACTACTAAAGAGTCCTTCATAATTTTCAGAGTTTTATTATCAGATTTAAAGCTATATCCCTCATATTGAAGTATCCCTAGTGAAATAAGGCTCCTTTTCAGATTTGGGATATATCTCACATTTTTTATTGACTTGACAATGCCATCAAATATTTTTATAGCAATGTCACCAGTGCCAATCACAATACGAGAATTATTATCTCCCGTATACACTTTTCCTAGTTCTATTTCATTGTAATTATAAAACCATGTTTTTCAGGGCACATATGAAAGGTATATCCAGTATCTAGAATTCAATCTTTACTAGAGTTTTCAGTTGACACATTTAGTACATGTAGACTGTCCAAGTCAGTCACTGGCTTCATTATTCTGATCATTATTGTTCTGATCTTTTTGTTTCTTTTTTCACTCAAAACAATCCCTCTTGAAGTGTCCCAATTTTCCACAGTTATAACACTTCTTATTACTTCTATCTTTGGATTTAGATCTTTCCCTTCCCTTCTTGTTTTGGAAATTAAATCCTTTCTTTTTAGTTCTTCCGTTACAAATAAGCTTCCTTCTACTGAGTTGGTTCTATTTTCTCTCCTCACATCTAACTCTCTTGACCTTAAGGTATCGATCACAATTGCTTGTGTAAGTGTGTTCCTAGCATATTTTATGGCATTCTTAACATCTTTATAAGATTCAGGCAGTGAATTCAATAGTATAACAGCCAAGTCCTCATCTTCAATTTTTTTATTATTTTGTGCAAGACTTTTAACAATTATGCTGAAGTCACTTAAATTGACTTCCGAATCCTTTTCTTGGTCCTTTTTGAAACTGAATAGTTTTTCTAACAAATATATCTTGTTAGGAAGAGTCTTGGTTTAAAACAAATCATCCAAGGCATTTTACAAAGTTCTTGCAGTTTTGGAATCATTAACTTGTCTAACCACATTATCAGATAAATGCAAAATTATAGAGCTATAGGTAATTTCATTCATTTCTTCAATTTTAGCAGGTTTTGCTTTTAACTTAAAAGAAAAAGTTTCAGGATCATCGAGAGCCTTTGCAACCCTCTGTTGGACCAAGATGGCTCCCATTTTTTGCTTCCATACAGAGTAATCCCCATTTCCATTGAAATGGAACAATTTGACCTTCAAACCCATTATAGATTTTGTAAAAGATTGGCTTAAACTCATGGATTTTGTAAAAAAGGTTTTTGAATTTTTTTTATAGTAAATAGTTTCAAGAAACCAAAGTTCCAAAAAACTTTTTAGAGATTGAGCAAGTATTCGATAGTATATCTTTATACCAATTTAATCAGATATACAAGAACTCCAGTCAAATATATATCAAGGTACAAAACAGGCTCAATATATAAATATATATATATATATATATATATATATATATATATATATATATATTACTAATTCACAAAATCCAGAACAACATATATCGATATGTGCATGTATTCCAAACAATAAATGTCCAATTGAAATCACAAAGTATTATGGACAGATCTTACCAATACTGTCGAGACAATATTATTGATACAATGCATGAAATCAAACCAACAACCAAAGCCTCTGTTTGTCACCTTCATTACTTTTACAAAAACAAACTGATTAGTAAACAAATTTATAAAAAAATAGACAAGATACCAAACTGTATGTGTGTAGATCAGAAAAGATCTACACAGATTGAAGAACCAAAATGACCCAGAAAAGATGTTTCACAAAAAAATATTGAACCCAGAAACCTTGAGGCTTTGATACCAATTTTTTTGGGAATTTACTGTTGATTTTTAAAAAGATTTGAAATAAAAACAAACATCATACACAAAGAATCATAAAACGAACACAAGAACACGAAAAAATGTTGACCAAATTAAGCCAAAATAGGCCTAATCTGGGGGCTCAGGGACAGCCCATTCCACTATGGCACAATCTACCGTTCAAGAGAGCAAGAGTACACCAAGAACCATTCAGGCCACAAGGTTTCACTCATTGATCGAATCGATCTCATGAAACATACACAAATCTACCAAACAAATCAACCAAACATTTTCAGAGTTTAACAATACAAGATCAGCCAATATCTCAAGCCTGATTGTACACAAGACCTAAAAAATCTATTTGATCAATCGCAAAAACCTTATAAATAGAGAAGAAAAATTTCAAACCCAAAAAGACGAAGAAGAGAGAAGATGAAAAATCTGAAGTATCACAAAGCCTCATAACTTTTGGGCAAGAAAAAGGACGCTTCATTTTCCATGGCATCATCTCAACCCTTGATTAAATCTAACGGTCCAAAAAGGGTCTAAACTAGCGCAGTCCGAGTGATCATCAACCGGCCAACCAATATTTGCCCATTAGGCAGGTTTATTTAAATAGACGAAATAGACCAATTAACAGAAATAGCACTCTTTTAGAGTGTTTCGAGAAACACCATTTTTCGCACATGGGAATCAAAACCAACCCAAACCCACGGTTTCCATACAATCCATTTCCTTTGAAATTCATAGAATTCCAAACAACTCATTGAAAATTCATCATTAATTTCATTATTCATCATAGTTCACAAATGACAATACTAAATCTATAAAAATATACTAAAAGCTCAAAAAAATAAATAAAAAAGAAAAGGAAGGGCTCACATGGTAGAGGCATCGATGACACTTAAGGAGAAGGTAGTGGCGGAGAGACAGACGATGATGGAGAGCGGAATTTTCGATAGTATCAATAGACGAAAAGGCCAAGAACACAGATTAGTATGAAGAGAAGTGTCAATAGTATCACTATAAAATCTGAATCAAGTAGTTGATTGTCTACTTGAGGTGACTCCTTCCCTGGTGGTGATTATGACGATGAGGCAACAACGGCTTATTTATGTTGCCGAGAAATAGTGACCGGAGTCATTTCCTCTGGAAGAGAGCAAGAGATGAGAGGATTTATTGCCTTGAAGGAGAGCAATTAGGGCAACTTTAAAATTTCTCCTAACGACATCATAATGCTTGAACAACGGGAAATTGAGACATGTGTCCGGAATGAACAGTGCCAAAGGGTTAGACTCTTTTATATTGTAGTGATATTTATTATACGTAAGTACCTATGCAAGATTATTCTCTGCTATCCGCGGTCCATTCCATTGTAAAAATACTTTTTGGCTACATTATTATCAACTCTCTCTACTAAACACTTTATTTCTCAACAAATGCACGCTCTCTCTCTCTCTCTCTCTCTCTCTCTCTCTCTCTATATATATATATATATAATGAAGGCAATCATATTGAGCTCCCTTACCTAGAGGAGCTCTATAGTTGTTTCAACATCGTCATACGTATTGCACTATAGCTTTTTGTTGAAATCAATTCAAGAGAAAAAAGTTATCATCGACGTTAGCAGCATTAACACCAGATTTGAAGTGCCTTGGGCAAATAATAATGCTACATTAACACCAGATTTGATGACTATTCATAACTACGAATAATTATTGACATATTTCTAGATAATTTAAAATGTTGATCTTTTTGGTGGTTTTTGCATTAGTTTTTTTTTCCCGCGACGAAGGGTGGTGGCGGCGGCAATGGAGGTTGAGATGTCATCGGTTTTCGTGGATTTGAGGTGAATGTGAAAGTGGTTGTAGGTTGTAGATTTGAGGTAGTAACAATGATTTGGGTGGTGTCAATGGTGATGAAATAGGATAGGGTGCGATGAATAGTGATTGTAACGAGTTAATTTGATAATTCGTGACAAATAAAAGTGAGTAATTTACAACTAAATTTGTAATTATGATATACAAATTATATTTTTGTGATTGTGTGTTATTTGCATTGTGACGGTAAATTATAATTTATTGACTTATTGGGATCGCGGCCTGTTTAATTTAATTATATGTTACCAATTTTATCAGATGTTACAAAATTTGATTGCCTGATTTTTGCAAAAAAAATTTCATAGTTTTGGAACCCCAAGAGAGTCTCTGTAAAAGAAAGAAAGTTGGAGGTGAGAGAAACAATTATCTTAATAGTTAAATTATTGTATATTATGATACGATATTGTTAATGGAAATATTGTAAATTAGACTAATATTCCTAAATTTCATTTACTACAATATTAGAAAAATATAATAAATTAATATAATTTATCATCTGATTTTTGAAATATTTTTGTAAGTTTGTTAAATAAGAAATTGAATAATTAAAGTAATGTAGTTATGTACTTTTTCTATAAAAATATCCTTAAATCAAGCATAAAAAGTAGGAAAAATTGCAGTCAAGGTACCAAACCTTTTGTTTGTTTGCAGATTTTGTCTAAACTTTTCATTTGTGCCACCGTGAATACCAAATCTATAAAAAATCTGCACTTGGAATCCAAATTGACAAAAATCTTTACTTTTTCCGTTGATTGACCAAAAATTAAAGGTCTGACCATTGTTGACTAATTTTCAAGGACAAAAAGGTAATGCTGTAATAATTAATACAAATATAAAAAAAAGTATAATAGAAAAGGGAAGACCCTTCTTCTTTCCGAAATCACAGCCATCGGACCACTGCCACCTTCCACCTTCAAATCCACCAATCATGATTGCCACCAAATCCATCGACACCACCACTCCTTCTACAAATCTTGAGAAGGAAATGTAGAGTTTGAAATCTAGATTTCAGACATGGACATAGTATTGCAGAGTTTTGTTGAGGAAGGCAAAGACAAAATTACACAATTCCTTCACTTTTCAATTGTAGCTCTTAGTTCACTGTATGAAGAATTTGTAGTATGGCAGTTGAGATGGGTTTAAGATAGAAATTTATCCAATCATCTCTGCCTCCGAAAGTTGCCAGATCTCCACCTTTGAAAGCTGCACCTATTC
>NC_036243.1:1510253-1524934 GCF_002742605.1 Olea europaea var. sylvestris | reverse complement strand
CCTGCCTTCCAAAAGCCCCCTTATTATATCATCCAACACCCATTCTATCCATCATCCCTTCAGTTGTCATCATTTTTCCTTAATTTCCCCAAATTCTGAATCAAAACTAGAGATGGGTTTCCAAGAAAGTTATGCATGAGTTTATATTAGGATAAATGCTTGGGTTTTGATTGAAGGCGTTTATCCTCCTGGGAGAAGATTCGATTGGTGATTGTTGGATGGTGATGCCAAGCAAGGTTGGAGACGAAGGTGCTGGGTGTCGGCGTTTTCGTGCTCTTGGTTTTGGTTTCAGGAAGGGGGTGGGTGAGTAGAGAAGATAATATGATTTATTTATTTATTTAATTCCTTTTATTTTAGCTTTTTTGTATGAAAAAAAATGTAAAGTTACCTTTTTGCTCTTGAAAATTAGTCAACAATGGTCAGACATTTAATTTTTGGTCAATCAATGGAAAAAGTAACGGTTTCTATCCAAGTGCAGATTTTTTAAAGCTTGGGTACTTACGGTGACACAAATGAAATGTTCGAACAAAGTCTGCAAATAAAGTAAAGGTTTGGTACATTGACTACAATTTTTCCTAAAAATAAGGGAATCTCACATAGTAAAGATATTCAAACAAGAATAATAAGGGAGTGAATCCAAGTTTTGAGCGAAGATCATCGGAATGGGGATGACATAAAATTGTTGAATGCTTATTTTATTGTAATTGTCAATGTCGTAGAATATCAATATATATATATTTTTACATGTAATTATAAATCATAGATTACCTCAAGAAAAATGTGCATTATAGTCAATAAAGAATTATTCAAGAATCAAGATCATCAATGGGAAGGCCAGTGCAACCAATATATATCTCAATAAAAGAAAATGTATAAAGGAAATATCAAGGCCATAATCAATATTTACATTATTGAAAAATTTATCTAACAAAAATTTACCCCACACATTCTAACAGGCAGATCCATTATAGCAGCTATAGCAAATAACGCCAATATTCAGTGAGAAACGATGAGACATATAATGGGCCTTTTGGGTTTATTTGCAATTTATATTGGTCGTATCTAGGATTCGAGTTTAGCTACGGCAAATCGGAGAAATTTTTTCTGATAAATTCCCCTTCATGACTTAAAGGAACAAGAAAAAATTGACAGCATTGGTGAAATTGCTGGTGAATAGAAAATTTTTGGTGCACAGAACTGGATACATTTAACAATACGAGGGACAAAGTTTTAGTTTTTTTGTTTTCTTTCTTAAGATCATCTGGTGACCGGTCAATCCAATCCACTCTATCAACCAACCACACTATTAAGACATCTATCAGAACTATGAAAATGCATATACATTAAAACAAAAGTGTAAAGATGCCAGAAGAGAGATAAATTGAAATGAACAATGAGCCAAAATCGCGAGATATTCCAACACATTTATTATAATGATTTGCTGCAATTTTAGCAGTAAAAAATGAAAACAAAAAAACCCCAACACATTTATTATAATGTTTGACGGCACGAATCAATCAAAAAAAGAAAAAAAAAAAACCCCAACACATTTATTATAATGTTTGACGGCACGAATCAATCAAAAAAAGAAAAAAAAAAAAAAAAGAAAGCACTACTTTAATACACAATAAATCATGGAAAACCTTGTAATTGCAGCCCTTTATCAAAACCCTTATTTCCTCTCAAACACATTTTGTCCAAAATCAAACTCCCCAAATAACAGATTCAAGAAAATCCCAAAATCATCAAGCAGATTACTCACCTTCAACACTCAAAGTTGCGAGATATGTTGTTTCTGTTTTCAAGGAGTGATCTTCAATAGTAGGCGTGACCCAGGGTTGCTCAAGAATATAAAGATACTTCAAAGTTGTTGATCACCACATCATAGAGGAAGGTTTTCCAAACAATTTGGAAGAGCTTACAATTTCTTTTCAAAAATCAATCACCGGCCCAAATCCATTTCTTTCAAAATTGGGCCTAATTTCTTAATAGAGAAAGTTTAAGTATCACACATTTCAAAATCAAGAAACAAGTTTCAAACTTCAAAAATCAGATTTTTATTAAAATTTATTTATGATTTAATTAATTAATTAAATTTATTTAAGTCACAAATTTATACAATTTGATCACAAATTAATGACTTAGTTAGTCACTTATTATTTTTTAGTCACAAAATCAAAATTTTTATGTTATAAATTATTTTACGATCAGAATTTAAAATTTTTATAAGTCACAGTTTGTCCATCGTTCACAAATGAACAAAATTATGGGTCACAGTTTATTTATTGATCACAAATTACAAATATTATAAGTCATAACTTATTACAAAGTAAAAAATTATTAAATTATCGGCCACATATTAACAATTTCTTAGGTCACACGTTATTTTTTGGTCACAATTTATATTTTTTATTAGCCACATATTTTTTACTGGTCACATATTAACTACTTTAATGGTCACAGTCAACCAAATAATTTGTGATCACCACAACACTTGTGACCACCATATCACTGCTGCTGACTTGTGATCAATGAAAAAAGTTAGGAGCCCTACGAGGCAAGCTAGAAGCTCAAGCGCACTAGCTTGGAGTAAGAGTAATGAGAAGCGGTCAAACTCGCTCAACAAACCTAAGCCGTTAAACGCTGAAACTCGTAGTAGAGCTAACGAGTCAACAAAGAATTAGACTTTCTCACATTCACTCGCCGAAGTTGGACACAAGAAAAAGAGGATCACTTCAAACCGTCATGAATTGATCGACTAGGAATAAGAAATCCACAGTGGAGAGTCGTCGGAAAGAGAAAATCACCACCATCGTCATAGAGGATGAATCTTCCATTGTTTCTAGATAGGTGTGATAAATTGCTCAATAGCACAGCCAAAATGACTGCAACCAAGTCCGATCTCTGTTCTTGACTTGTTCAAGTCACCATCACCTTCGTCGATCACAATGAAACGTCGCATTGATTTCAAAGGTAATCATTTCTCTCCTAAGAGGCTAAAATTGCAAAAATTGATGAATCGAGTTATTTAATATTCCACAATTAATAATTAAATTGTATTATATTCTAGTTTGACGAATTGACGGCCTATGAATTTAGAGACAAAAAATGAAAGGAACGAAGACGGAGGTGAGATATAGAGAGAGAAAATGAAAGGGATGAATGAAGATGAATTTAGGGTTTGGTAGGATGAATATGTATATTTAATTTTGTAATATAATTATTAATATTTAAAATATACTAATTAATTAATAAAATATCTGATTTTTGAAATAGTAAACTTCACCTATGATTTATGAAATGGGATCTTTAAATCTATTAATTTGTGTAATTTCCACTTTTTAAAAAACCAACAGCTTAATAGGAGGCCCAAAATAAAAAAAATAAAAAACATAACCCATGGTTGTCTATCTTCTTCCCAAAATCCCGCCTCCATGGTTTCAATTTGTGACTTCTTTGCAACTATGAAAGCTTCTCTCTTGGTGCCCGACGGCAAGTGAAACTACCAATGGATCCAGCACGGGCAACCGCACCCCCTCACCGGGTGTTGGATCCGTCGCTGGTCGTATCTATCCTAATATCATGTTATGTTGACATATCTTCAGAAAAATTAATACAATATAAAGTGCAATAAAACAAATAATATGGATGGTAACGGGGCAAATTCAAGTCGGGGCAGGGCCCGTACCCACCCTATTACGCATTTAAGGTGGGGTAGGGCGGGGCGGGTTTGGGCCCTTGTCTCGTTTACATACTTGTTTAGTCTTTTTTTTTTTATAATCAATTTTATTGCTCCCATTTATTAAAGTAAGACAATAATATAGTTATTAAAATTTTTAATTAATTAGTTTATTTTTAAAAGTTAAATTATTCGAATATATTTAGTAAATTAAGATTTTTATTGTTTATCATATTTTTTAGATAATTTTAGTTTATATCTTTTATTAGAATTAATAAAATTTCGTGGAGCTTTCCTTTTAAAATATTGAATTCTTAAAAAAAAAATTTAAGTAGAGCGAAATTCCCCGTTAAAAAAATAAAAAAAGTTAAACATAGGGAAATCCCCCGTCCCGTACCCGACTTGAATATCGGATTAAGCGGGTAATTCCTGCTTGGTTTGGGGTGGGACCTCACAGATATCGGGTTTTATAGAATTTTTTTGCCATCCTAATATATATATATATATATACTCATGATGATCAAAATCATGAATGATTGTCGTCATTTTTGTAAAACTGTTCCAGTTTGTGGGCCCAAATTTTCGAACTAACATAGATAGGTGCCTGAGCTATTTAGAACGGGCTGCTATAGAGTTTGATAGACGCAAGCATAACTATTGCACTTGGACGTGATCAAACACAGTCAAAGGTAGTTTAGTAGATGTATTTGTAATTTGAATATAAATTTTTCTATACTCATAATACGTTGTGGAGTAGATAATAAAGCTTAGTTTTTTTACCTCTAGATTACAAATGATAAATAAATTGATTTGATTTCATGCATCCCATTGATAAACTCATCTACGTTCTCTTGATTTTACGCAGTCATTTGCAAAGAAATATTCGCTCTTGCAAGAGGCTTTAGTTCTTCTAATGTATCAATTACAAGTTTAGTTTCTTGTGTCCAAAACTGTGATCGAAAGAAAGTTTTCGAAGGAAAGGAGTGAAAGATAAAGAACATCAACATGCTCAAATCTCTACCCAAATAGCGACAAATCTTCAAGTAGCTTATAACTTTGAACAATCTTCTCATTAAATCATCACTTGCTAATGTGAAATCTTCGAAGAGAATCTCCTTTAAATTGGGTGAGGAGATCATATATGGGACGTGTAAATTCAAAGACCCTCTTAGCTTCAAGACAACCAGTGATATAGAATTCAGATGATAATATTCTAGTGATTTTACCTCACACAAATATCAACATGTTTAAAACTTTGCCATATTGCAGCACATGCTAGAGTTTTGATTGCAGAATCATTAAAAGTGAAATTGCATTTAAAACGAAATTAAATGATTTGAGGCACATTTCGTAGCATAATTTGTCTAAGACTACACCTTGCAATTTCTACCGCAACGACTAATTCAAGAAGGATGTCAAGGACAGAAACAAAAAGGTCCTTAAATCTGATGAGTTGTATAGAGTGGCCTCCACATATTTTGTGTTCAGAAATGATAAAATATGGCAAAGAATAGCATCTCGTAAGTCACTAAACCCATTCGCAAAATCATCTCAAGTGATTTTACGAGCTCCTTTGGGTTCTTTAGACATTCTTGCATCTTCTAATAGTTAGAGTTTATGCCGGCCGTAAACTTTAGGGTCCCGTGAAATTAGTTGAGGTGCGTGTAAGTTGGCCTGTACACCCACGATCATAAAAATAAAAAATAAAACAATAATTAGAGTTCATGAGAAGAATTTAACATGACTTTTTGCTATCAGTAACACCATAATTCACCAATTTATTTGAAAAGAGTATAAATATACGGTTTCAAAAAGAAAGGTTTAGGCCCTGTTTGGTACATAATAATGTAAAAATGAGAATGAAAAATATAGTCGTTACGGGTCCCACACAAGAGATAAAAAGTCAAATATGGTGGCTTGATGTGATGAATAATGGTTATATTTTTCATTTTAATTAGTAAATAATCGAAAACAAACGGGGGCTTAATAAGTGTCAATTTTGAAAGAAAAAGGGTCGAGTCCTTGCCCGAGTAAATTATAATGATCAACTTCACATACACTTTAAATTTCAACTCCCGAAATATAGAATTGGACTCTTTGTGGATATCAGTGTACAGACAAGTTCTTATTCCCTGGTCTGTTGAGTCACATCCCTCGATTTACCTCTCTCATAATACTCCAAGGACGGAACGGTGGGGGTCCTTAAAGTTGAAGTTCAACCTTTTTAAATTTCAACTTCATCTTCAAGTCAGTTGACGCTTCAAGCTCTATCAATACGTACAAAGAAAGTAACAAAATGCTTAAATGTATTAAATGCAGACAAGTACCCATGCTGCCATAATGTAAGAAAAGGAAACTTTATTGGGCTGTTATACACGTATAGAAAAATTTTATACAGAATGGGTACAGAAATCTCACAGTTCTTGAGGCCCACAATATTTTTGGAATATTTTATATACTGTAAAGCCCACACACATGAGTTTGTGCAACTTCTGTAAACTTAAAATATGTACATATGGATTCTTCCAACTTTATTAGTAAGTCTCACCCAAAAATTGAAGTTAATTCAGTTGCGCGGACAATGTTACAATTTAATCCTTTATTTTTTTCTCCTCTTTTTCCCCGCTTATGATCGCATAACATGTCATTTTGACACGTGTTAGCAAATAGTTATTTTTTGATTTTCTTTTTTCTCTCCCTTTTGACACCCAACGAGCTGTCCCCATTTCCCACACACGCAAATCTCTCACTCTATTGCAGAAACCCATTCGAATCACTTTCTCTCTTTAATCATCCTCTCTTCTCTTCTCGCTACTTAATTGCAGCCTTAACAGACGTGCTGTGGTAGCAATGAGCAAAAACACAGGTGAAATAAGAAAATTGGAAGTCCACCAACATCAATTTTTATTTTTTAAACAATAAGAATTTTTTTTTATCTTTGTAATAATGGAAGGAAGCCTCTCTTTGTGGGACTGAGGGATTATAAGTTTTTATCATTTTCCTTTACTCTTACCGTTTCTTTCCAAAAAGGTTTCATTTTTGTTTAATGAATCTTAGTTCATGTTCTTTCAAAATTTCCCTTCTTGTAATCATGAAGAAGATAGAATTTTTGAACTGTCTTAGATTTTTCGGCTTTTTGAAAAAGAAAAGGTGAAATTTGAAATATTTGTAATTTCAACTTTCATCTAAACTTTCTTGTTTTTCCGGTGTGCATAAAATGTTGAACACAAAAAGATTCAGCAATTCCAGATTTCGAGTTCAACTTCGGCATTAGTTTTGTCGCTATTTGGTGAGATGAAAAATATTCAATATTGATATTAAATCGCTGGTCTCGTAATGAATTTTAAAAATGAGCTAACATTCAGAGTTAACTCTCAATTTACAAGTCGTAATCGTGTCTTCAAGCTGACTGTTCGATCATGAATGAAGTTGTCCAAAAATTCTAATTTCGAAGTTTTTGGCCCTTGAACCTATTTTGAGTTAAATCATGGATTATTAATTCCAACCCTTAATAATTTATTTAAACCATTATCTTCCAAATAAATTTAATTTAGTCCCATTAGTTTTTACAACTTCTAATTTCGATCAATTTAATCCCTATCATTTTCTTTTGGTCGAGCTTTGGACGCTTAGACGTTGTCGATCTTTGGGAAATCGATTTTATTTTGATATTCTATTTTGGATGAAATGAGTAAATTGCATGGTATATGAACCATATAATTGTTGATAAGATTAACTGGCAACTGGTTCAAAATCAAGCATGACTCTCTATCAACAGAGTGGACCTTCAAACCGTGAGAATTGTGCTAGAAATATCTCACTCAAGTTTGATTGTGAAATGGGAAAAAAAAGGAATAATGCTATTTGTAGTTGCTGTTTATTATCGCAGTCGCTGTACATGGTAAATATGTATTGGTTTGTGATTTGATACATAAAACAATATCACATTAATGTATCAAATTAGTAACCACCACATGTATGTCACGTAGGATGATTACGACAGTGAGTGATTACAAATAATATTACTAAAAAAAAAAAAAATTATTTTATTTAATATGAATAGCTTTAAACAACAGTTACTGAATTCGGACCCATCTGACCTTTTGTCCATTTGAATGGATATCATCTGCTAAATGACAATCTATTTACTGTGCCTACCCTAACGCGACCGCAGACGACCTGATTTCTGGGGTCACTAGAAACAAACCGATAATTGACGCAAATGGCCTCTAACCTATGAAGTTGCAGTGCAAATAATCCGCAGCACAACGATCTGCGCCAATTTTCTGAAATAAACTAAAAGAAAATAGAAAAATATGGTATTAGATCACATAGAAGAGGCCTTTTTATGCAGACTATTCTCGACTAAGTTATAGGATATATTGACAATAAATTAGGCACTTCATCATGTTACATTAACTTATTTATGATATTAAATTTCGACGGTTGGCAAAATTCGGCACTACATGATCATCTCTATTTCCCCCTAATGAAAACAAGTAAACCCCGACAGGTTGAGGATAAGGTAGACCAAGTCAAGACATACTCTACTTACCTCAAATAGCAAATTTCTCTCTCTCTCTCTCTCTCTCTCTCTCTCTCTCTCTCTCTCTCTCTCTCTCTCTTTTCTGTCCAGATTTTAGCTATAAATAGAGGCTTGACACACCAAAATACTCATTAAGAAAAAGTATAAGAAAATTCTTGGAGAGAAAAATGGGCTCCAAGACAATTACTTTTTGCATTTTCTTGGCTGTAGTTCTTCTGATTACATCAAAAGCGACAGCAGATCATCGTAAGTTCTGTATTTTATAACTTTGTTTTATGATGAGCATAAATTAATATAGTATACATGTATTAATGGCTAACATGAATTGTGTTAATGTGTTTGTTAATAAGAGTATTGGCCAGGACCTGGAGGTTGGTGGCCTGGCTATCCAGGAGGCTATCCAGGAGGCTATCCTGGAGGATATCCAGGAGGCTATCCTGGAGGCTATCCAGGAGGCTATCCTGGAGGTGGAGGTTATCCTGCAGGCTATACAAAAGGAGGTTCTTCCGGAGGTGGAGGAGGCAGCAAAAATGCTGGTGGAATGAGGGATGCACAACCTTAAATTAAGCCTCCATGCTGAATCTAGCTCGACAAAGTGTAGCATTTACGCGTTATATATACAACTTCGTGGATGAATATGATGCCAATAAATATGTAAATTTAGTAGTGGTTTGTGAGTGTAATGTTGTATAATGTTTGCTGTCTTAATTATGTAATGTGCACTAGCATATATTGAATAATGATGAAGTTAAATATGTTGGAGTATGAATGAAGAAATTATATCGTTGCTCTTGAAATGATATAGAACGAAGAAATTAAAACAAAATTTGAATTTCATAAGTTGGTTGAGTTAAAAGATTTTGTCTTTTAACTTCTTTTGGAAATAGCCGTGTCTTTTAATTTGAATATTTTTTCTTTGCCAAAACTAGTATCCCTTCTCCAATTAGTTTAATCCTTTCTTGGTTCGTAACTTATTCATGAAAAAGACTCTCACATTTTCTTGAAAAATTTATTATAGAGACATTCGACATTCCGTAAAGTGTGTTTAACACGATGACAAATATGAAGTTATTTTCATCGATTCCCTGTTATGTGCGCGCTAATATATGTACTTCAGCGTCAACTAATTACTATACCCAATTTTTTCATTTTATAGAAATTATTTATATACTCCTGATAAGTGTAAAATTTACACTTATCTAAGCCACCAAACGGGCATTTGTTAGTATTATTGTGAATTTGATGCTTAATTATTTGTGTTTTTGGATTATGTTAGGAGAAAACTCGGGATCAGAGCAAACATTGATCAATAAATATGAAATTGAATAAAATTTGCTGCTTTGGGGATCAACTTTCACTCTTTCGAAATTGAAGGGCTTAAATTGAATTAAAGAGGACGTGGATTGCTCAAATTAATTTTTATCAATAACTAAATTACATTAGTTGGAAGAAATGAGCCCTTGACAGAAATAATACATTAATTGTGGAATAAGAAAAGCTGGCGCAGATTACACAAATTGGAAGGAAAAAACAAAGAGGAAATTTCACCCTCTATCCGCTATTAAAACCTAATTTCAATATTACTGCACAATTTTATTATTCCAGAAATACTTCTGGTGCTTAGTAAAATTAATCATCTTTTAATAAGCACAAAAACAATTAATCGCTTACATCATGCAATTCAAGATTTACCCGTATTTCTTGAGATCTTCCATTTTTGGACTCCAACATCTACAAAATATTTGGTCCGTGATTACATACTAGTATAAAATTGTGGCAACAGTAACCTTTTTCAATTTTTGCAAACTTTAACTTAATTTTCTTTTTGTGCCAATAAAGGTTCCTAACTTTTCACAAATATGCAACTGGGATCTATCTAGACAAAGATCATTCAATACATAGTCAGTTGACCTGTAAAATTAAGAATGGGGTATTTTGACCATTTTGATAGGGATATTTTCGTCAATCATATATTAATAATTAAAGTAATTAAAAGCCTACAAAAAAAAAAAAAAAAAACCCCAAANNAAAAACCAAAAAAAAAAAAAAAAAAAAAAAACCCATAACCCATCCCCTTTCCCCACCATCAACCCCAAATACTTCATCTTCAACATATCCCTCCCTTCCCATTTGCAGTGTTGAAGCTACTTTCATGACGTCACTCAATCCTGCAACCTTTGCTCTCAATCCCCAATATTACTCATTTTTCCTCTTCAATTATCTCTTGTTTCATCAAGTTGCAATCCAAATGAAGATAGGGATGGCAAAAAACCTCACCCCGATGGGACCCGCCTTGAATGGGACAAAAGAACCCGGCCCGTTGTCATCACTAAATGAAGAGGACCTTTATAACCCCCACTTTTCCCAAACAAATCTCAACAAAAATAAGAGCAAACCAAATTTTTTTCAAGAAAAAAAAAATCCCAAAAAGACAAAATGATTGACAATAGAGTAATGAATTTCTTCAAAAGAGATTTAACTACAATATATGCGTTATTCATATTCTACTACTCTTTGTCCTTTATATCTAAAATCAATGGAACATAATTAATCCAGAAAAGAAACATATTTGCGAAGGGTGGATTTGGTTTTGGTTTTGTATAGTGAGTTGGGTTGGATTTAATTTTGCCTTTGGCGGCAATGGGTGGTCGGTGTAGAAGAAGGTGGAGGCGGGGGTTAGGTTAGATTTGGTTTTGGTATAGTGGGTTAGGTAGTAGAGGGCGGGGTGGGGTGGAGAAGGTGAATAGTTCATGTTCCTTTATTTTTATTTTAATTATTTTGAGGGAAATTTACAGTACTTTGACAGTGAATGAGGGAAAATACTGTTTGGACGAAAAGTCCCTCCTTAAATGGTCAAAATATCCAATTTTTAATTTTTAGGTTAACTAATGGTGTTTTAAACGATTTTCATTTAGATAGACCCCAACTGCATATTTATGAAAGTGTAGAGACCTTCAATAAGATAAAATGAAGGTTAATGTAAAGTTTAAAAAATTTGGAAATGTTAGGGATCATTGCTGCAGTTATCATAAAGGTTAGGGTTCAAATGGACCCCAACTGCATGTTTATGAAAGGGTAGGGAACTTTACTAATACAAAATGAAAGTTAAGATAAAGTCTACAAAAATTGAGAATGTTAGGAATCACTGCTGCAATTATCCCTAAAATTTAAGTTAGATTATGCACTACAAAATCTACAACATAGCAGTTTTCATGAGTCCAACATCACGTCACCAATTTTATCAATTATTTGTTCTTCATTTGCATAATCTATAAATTAGTCATAATTTCAAATTTGCTATAAATAATATAGTTATCAGTGCATGGCAATTATACCCATATATTCTTAATTATTATCATTATATTCCTAATTCTTTCATATAAATATGGGGCTTTGGTTATCAATAAAATAAACACAAGTCAATTGACTTATCTAGTTTCTCTCTATTTTATGACACATCATAAGCAATATTCCTTGAAAGGATAAATTGCCAAGACACTTGATTAGTTCATAGTGCAATCATGCACACTATTCTTCAACATAAAAAAGTATTGTTTGAATTTAACTTTAGTAGAAAATAATATTAATACGATATTAGGGCATCAAATATGTTGAAAACTTAGGAAGAGTTTGTATTATTTTATCAAATAATAAAAATATACATATATTGATGATGAACTTTACTCTAACAAATCCAGAAAAAATTTGCTCATTTAAAAGATATTTGTTACAGTGAATCACATTGAGAAGGTGTAAGAAAATAATATTATATATTTTTGCATAACTTCTTTTTGTATCTGACCATAAATAGATAGTAGAAAAACTTCATGCTCTCCTATCTAATATGTATTATACATTTATAAGAATGACCGAATCAAATATCATCACAATCTCATAGTTCAATGACATAAAATGTTTTCTACTTTGGCATGATCGACTTGAAAATTCAGAAACTATAATGATTCACCGAATAATTAGCAATTCACATGAACATCCACTAAAAAATAAGAAATTATTTTACCTAATGATTATCCATATGTTGCTTGTTCATAAGGCAAGTTATTCATTGGATCTTACACTACAAAAGTCAATATTGAACTTTCAACTTTTTTGAAAAGAATTCATGGAGATATATATTAACCGATATACCCACCGTGTGGACCATTTTGTTATTTTATGATATTAATTGATTCTTTTACTAGAAGGTCCAATGTCTACTGCATTCCACTAGAAAAATATAGCTGTTGCTAGACTCTTGCTGAAATCATAAAATTACGAACTCAGTTTCTTGATTACTTAAGAAAATTCATCTTGATAATGATGGTGAATTTAGTTCACAAGCATTCGATGATTACCGTATGTCAATAGGGATTGAACATTCGATTGCACATGTCTCTATACAAAATGGTTTATGTAAGTCTTTTATCAAACTAGTGAAGGCACGTGCTTTGCACGTATAGTAGGTGATGTAGCGTAAGTAATAGTGTTATAGTTTGGTTATGTAGTATTTGAATGAAAAATGAGACCTATTTTGAATGACAATTAAATTAGATTATATAAACTATTTCCTTTTTTTTTTTCTAAGGAAAAGAGGCCGTAGTCTGATCTCGACTGGTTAGCGAATAAGACGTGTGCACCAAATATAGCTATTTTCCCTACAGTCAGAAAGTATGTAGACACAACTATCAACAAATATCAGCAGAAGAACGTAACATCATAGAAATTAGTAAAGATATAATTTAAAATTAATTTCTACACTTGAACCTATGTAAGACTATCCAGGTGCCATAAAATATTTCTGTTAGCATTTCAATTTGACACAAGTAGTATCATTTGAGAAAAAGAGTAACTAAGAGCTGTTGATTTCTTTTTCTGATACTTATTTGCATGAAGCACATATTACAGGTAGCAAAACCATCATAAAGGAATAGCACATACAGCTAAAATAATATTCATATACATGTTTTTATAAATTCACAACGATACAGTATTCATTAGATCAAATTAACTCATGTTCATAACTATGGAGTAGTCATTAAGTCAAATTAACTCACAATTTGAAACTTAATTATCTTCCCATCTAGCTCCAGAGTCCTAATTTTCTGCATTAATTATGGATAATCACATTAAACCACAATAAAAACAGTGCGAAAGACCTGCAAATAACTAAACTATTTTGTAATCTAATCAACATTAATAAAAGGAATTATAAGAATAAAACTCACAAAATTCAATGGTGCTTAATATAGCTGTGGACCAATCACTCAGTACAGGCTCATTTGTACAATCAAGAACTTATTTGAAACAATTCTCTCGGTTCTCTGGCAATTCCCTTTCCAAAATAACTGAAACTTAACACTTTATTATATTGCTCTCTTTCCCTTCCAATTCCAACTTGCACTTGCTGACTAATACTCTTAATAACTAAAACACGATATGACAAACTACCAAATTCCTTATTTAAAACACACAAAACAAAACAAAATAAAAAAAATACAGTGCAATTTCATTTCATCAGACTAAGATGGGTACAACTTTTGATACATGAACTGCCACACTTTGTTATTGCACTTCACCAACCCAATAGTTCAAGCCTTCTCTACCTCCATCACGATCAAACAGGAAAAATCATAGAAAAAGTAAAGCATCAAGTATCAAAAATTTCCACCCATAATCACCAATTCGAAAATTGAAAACTTTTCTTCTTTATATCTTTTCCGGTTATACTTTTCTACGAAGGAAAACATAAAACAACAGCTCTACCCGAAAAAAGGAAAAAAAGAAATGAGTATACAAAGACATAAACATAAACATACTGACAGTAAAGCATTGAGTTTCAGCACATTTACACTGCACAATCACCAATCAAATTCAAAACATCCCTTTATAATATCTTTTCCATTCTCAATTCCAATTTCTTCGCCAATCACAAGCATAAAACAACTCTACATTAATGGAAAAATCTTACAAAAATATAGAGAGTGTGAGAGGTTTGGACCTGAGTAGCGAAATCTTCAAGAATGCCTTCTTTGCTAATGCTATGTTCGAGGCATAGCTGTTTCCCAAACTTCATCGGAGAGTATATACCTTTACCTGCTTGAATGCATACAAATTTTGGAAGTTAGGGTTCCAGTTCTGCGATCTGAAGAAAGAAATCATGAAGAGAAGGACGAGAAAAAAATCGTAAAGCCCAAAAACATCTTGCAGATATGGAAACAAACGGTAAACCTATCCACCATACCTAGGATTCATAGCCAAAAGATCTGCACAAGATGTCAAGAAATTAGAGCAGAGAGAACTTCTTCTTTTTTTTAACACAATTCTTCCTTCCATTTAAAACAGGCTACTATAACATACGGCCTAGCAGTGAAAGACATCAAAAAGAAACCATGAATTGCAAATTTTAAACACAACTATTGCATTTATTTTCTTGTAGTCGGACTAAAAAAAAAAAAA
>NC_036243.1:1435705-1507284 GCF_002742605.1 Olea europaea var. sylvestris | reverse complement strand
TGGACAGTCAATCTTGAACAGTAAATCTGAAATCAATGGTTAAAGGGATGGGTAAATTAATTTTATACAGTAACTTAAGGATAAAATGCCAGGTTGGTAAAATTACGTATTAGGGAGAACAACACTAACCGATTTACCTGTAATCGAACAAATTCAACCAATTCCAAACTTAATTCAATTGGTTTTGGAAAAAAAAAAAATAATAATAATAATAATAATCACACCTCTTCACAATCCATTATAATTATTTACGAGGCTTAAACCTTAAAAATTGTAGTATATTAAGTTATTAAGATATCTTCCATTATAATATTCAATTTAATTTATAGTATATAAAGTGAAAAACAAAATTAATAATCCAATCATTCAAAAATAATTGACAATCCAACAAATCCAACCATTCAATCTAATTAAATAATAATGCAAAAAAAAACAAAAAAAGTCGACGATTGAGGATGAAATTAAAAGAAAAGTTGACGACTAAATCGATTTTGGGCTAAATTTGATTCGGACTGAGATAAAATATGAAAGTGATGTGCTCGTTAGTAGTATTTAACTCTATATCACGTAATACTTTGAGAATGAATCAATGTGGTGCATAGCTTTCTAAAATAATTCGAGATTTGATTTGATTTTAATATCCTTTTAGATGAAATGAGTAAATTACATGGGTAAATGTTGGGGTACTTACAGAAATACCCTATTTTTTGGGATATTTTTGAAAAAAAATATTATAAACTTGGACTAAATAGCAAATAGTTAAAATTGAACGTAAATTTTACACTCAAACCTAATGCACTGCAGTTTGTCAAAAATCATCCCTCCAAGCTCGGAAAATAAAAAGAAAATGGAAAAAAAAAAGGAAAAAAAAAGGGAAATCTTCCACAAATCAAGCACAAACAAGATCAAGGTTGCTTCAACTACCATTCTTCAAATTTCTCTTCCCCAAATCTAGAAATAACCAAACAAAAATTACAGGTTTTTTATGTTTTTGGTCTTTTGTTTACTTATTTCCCCAATTCCATCATTTTGCACAAATTATGAAAGCAACATACGTAAATATCAATTTCGAGCTGAGAACACATGAAAATTAATTTTGAATCAATTGAATTGATACATCCAAGGTGATTACCAAAATGAGAATATGAAAAAGTAAAATTCTGCCTTTTCTTTTTTAATATATGAAAAAGTCGAAGCATTTCATTAGAATAATTAACTAGATGTGTACGTATTTACTTTTGAAATTCAAATATTGTTTTAATTCTGTTTCGGCGTTACTATTTTTAACTTATTTATGGGCTATATATCTTCACTCGTCGGGTGACTTTTTGTTATCGTTTCGAAGTGTTTACGAAAAACTCTGAGATACATCTTTCGAATTTAAATATCGATAAACGACGAATTTATGATAACAAGTCAAAATGGCCACAAGAAATAGAGTTGACAATTATGGTTTATTTTGCGTCCAATACTTCACACGAGATAATTTTTTACTAGACTTCGACCATGGCAAATTTATCATGGTCACATTACAAGCTTTCTAATAGATTTTGAGTCACTCAAAATGGATAATCGTGACATAAAATACCATACGAAACGAACATTTTTAATAATAAAAATTTTAAAAGTAAAAAAATATCAGATTGGGGAGTGCACTGTTTGTCTCTCAAATGATTTTGCTGACTTTCAAATGTTTTATGTGTTTAATCGATGTAATTAATACGGTTATTAAAACTTTAATTTGATTTAAGTGTATTAATCAAATTTTTTTTTAATAGAACTGTGTCAAATTTCCTCATAAATGTTGATAAGATTAACAGGCGATAGGCTCAAAATCAAGCTTGACCCTGTCAAAAGAGTGGGCCTTCAAAGTTCAAACCGTGAGAATTGGGCTATAAATGTCTCACTCAAGTCTAATTGAGATGAATAAGGAAAATAGACTATTTAACATGAATAGATTTAAACAAAACACTGAATTTGGACCCATTTGACCATTCGCCCATTTGAAATATTATCGGCTAAGTGACAATTTTTGCTGTGTCTATCCTAACCGAAAGATGCTACAGATCGAGGGTAGAAAGCAGCATAAAAAATAGGGGCGTCATGTGTCGACAAACAATTGGACAGTTTGAAATCTTTTAAAAAATACATCCAATCAAAAACATCCAAATCAACATGTCTTCTTGCTTCCTATCTTCAACCTTGTCCAAGGAGTTTAATTGATCCTAACTCAACAGCAGACGACCTCATTTACATGGTCACTTGAAAGAAAAGGAGAATTGATGCAGTCGTAATATATAACTAAAGTAAATTACAAGTAATTAAAATGAAAAAATCATCTGCTAATCAAAATTTAATAAATATAATTTTCAACTTCCATTCGAATGACTTAAAAATATTTATTTAATATCAAAGTTTTAATCCATAAACCTGAAATGAGGAATTGAAAAAAATGAAATTCATTATTTTTGTGATTAATACTAATTCATTTAAAAATTTTATTTTATTTTTGATAATCAAATAGATGGAAGGACTTAGAAAAAAGGGCTTCTCTTTGTCTCGATAAGGGCTCCGCAAGAAAAATAGAAAAATATTGTATTCGATCGTGTCGAACAAGCCCTTCAATGCAATCCATTCAGGAGAGAAAAATGGGTTCCGAGACAATTACATTTTATTTATTTATTTATTTATTTTTCATTTTCTTGGCTGTGGTTCTTCTGATTTCTTCAAAAGCGACAGCAGCCAGAAAATATTTCTTGTTATGACGATGCTAAATTGTTTAGGCTCTGTTTGATGCCCATTACGTGTTACTTACAAATAATATTACACAACCGGATAGGTACTCAATATTAATTACATCAGACATTGCAACCTCGATAATACAAACAGTTAGAATCAAATATATGAAAATCTGCACATGTGGTTTTCAAATTATGCAACTTGTTATAGCTAGATCCTTTTGGGATGATGGTTTAGAAGGAAACTACCATTGGAAAAATGGCTTGTTGGGGATGTACTGACATAATTTTGAGCGGGACGCATTCGTTCAACTTGGAAGATGAAGATTATTCTGTCTAACAAACTTATAACTAGCCACCACATCAGATTTCAATAATTAGGATATTTCGTCTATGATAATTGTTTCTGTCTTGAAATCTGTAGGGGCAGATGAACGGCTTAACCCATCATACTTTTTTAAAATAATAAATATAAAATTGTATCAAAGTACACCAATGAAATATTTTAAGCAAAAACTATCAAATACAAAATGATATGCGAGTTAATTGAAGGTTAAAGATGATATCTCACCACCACCAACAACAACAGCAATAATAATAATAATAATCAGAAACACAAATGCTATTATAAGCAAAGGATAACGAGCTCAAGTACAATTCACATGTGGTGCAATAAGTAAAACTTAGGGTGCCAGCTGCTTACTTTAACCAAAACCCTAACCCTCTAATGTCCTAATTTGTTACCTTTAATGCTGGATTTTGTTTAAAACTAGAATTAGATACTGGCTTAAGCCTCGTTAAATTAGGCATTACAAAACCATTTCTTTACTTTAAACTTAAAAAGTGAGATAAGACTTAATTACTTAGACAAATGCATGATTCATCAAATTGGGATGTCAAGTATAGCTGTTACAGCTTGGATGTCTCAAATGCAAATCGCTAGTCTTTTTGGTCGAATGATAACATTCTTTTTTATTATTATTCATCGTAAACATTATGTTCATAACTTGTACAAATCGACTCCTAATCCAACCAAACTTGGACCAAATCCTAACCTCCCATATTGTATTTCTAATATTCCTGTCATGGGCAATTATATTCACACCATAATTTTTATTTCTTGCATCACATTTTAATTACACTTAAGGTCCTTAATCTTTGCTCATTATAGCATTTATGTCCCTAATAATTTTTCATGTCATTCCTATCTTGAAACTTTCCGTTAGTTAACATATTTTTTATTTGTATCAATTTCATGTCCAAAAGTCCATTGAAATGATGTAAAACAACTTATTTTTTTATCATATTTTTAAAAATAAATAAATAAATAAGGCAAAAAAAATATTTTTCCCTGATTTCAAGCATTAAAATAAAATATCTTGATATAAATCATCAACGACAAGACTTACTAATTAATAGAAAGTTAAAGATAAAAATTATACGTAAAAGAGTTGAGAAAATAATTGAGCTAAGATTAGAGAGTTTAACTACAATTAAAATGGGATGATGGTGGATTGAGATTGAGACATTTTGTTTGTAGTCCAATACTGTGGAAAGTTATGAATATACATATTTAATTGTTTCCTTTTGCATTACCTATCGAAAACTCATTCCCTGTCATCTATTACTTTAGTTACTTATTGTGTCCCGAGTACCACGTAAATACTTGCTAAAATTTTAATTTGAAAGTCCACATTTTGATTTCAATTTCCATTTATAACTTTAGACTACAGTGTTGGCATTGAATAATATATTATTTTGGTAATTTTCACTTTTGTTTTCAATCATAAAACATCATTTATTTCTGGGTATACGGTTTGTCAATTAAATTAGTTACTCCATATTTATTAAGAACCAACGGATTTTTATTTTCTTAAATTTGCAAGTGTTTGCAGAGTTAACGAATTTTAAGCTTGTTTGTCCTCTCGCTACTATGTCATAATATCTTTGTCAAAATAATTTATATGAGTATGGTTACGTGAAATTTGAGCTAGCCATCGGATAATCATGAGCAAAGTATACGGATTGCAAGTTTAAAAATTTAGGAATAATCTTTAATTCATATTGGAATGGACGGTCAGATGGAAATCCTAGTCAGCCCATCAGTGGAAAGAATCAAATATGGTGTAATAGCCAATCAAGAGAGGAAGCGATATTATAGTGCCAAAGATAACCCTGCAAAAATAAATAAATAATTTAAATTATAACAATATACATACATTTATTATTTATAGATATAGAAAATAAACTTCGTTCCATAATTATTTTATAAGCAACTTACGCAGTACTAAATAATTCTGAGTGCAGCCCATATTCTTTAGCAAAAACAAAGGATGAGATCGATTGCGGCAGTGCCGCCTTCAACAACAATACATACGATGTTATATGAAGAGGATAAACGATTTGATTTCAATATTTTTCAACATATTTTAGAATAAAAAATTTTAGATGATGAAATCGTAATATGTACCTGAATGATCGCTACACGAAAAATGTCACCACGCAGACCTAATGCAGAACAACCAATAGCCATACTTATTGGTCCGCCAACAAACTTCAATACCATCGCTAATAACGTTAGTCGGACACCACAGGCTGTCACTTTCTCTTGCAATGCCATAAAAATACCTTCACATTATTTACAAATATAACGAAATTCAATCGTAAGGTTTCCGTAGACGTGAAATAGAATCAATTCTCTAAAATCTTCGAAAATAAACGGAGCATAGCAGCCAAGGATTACATGGGAAAAAGAGACTTTGCGCAAGAAATGCACATTATATTACAAATATAATGAAAATATATATCTAAAATGAATCATTATATACATACATTATACATACCCAAAGAGAACATGGCAACGGCACCCCCAGCCCTTGACATTATCAATATGGATCCTTCAAGAATGGAGGGCATCTGAAAATGCCACCTAAAAGAGTGCAACCAAAACAGATATTTGAATTTTTCCTTGAGATAAACTGAAAATTTTGTTTATAATTAATTATTTGATAATATGTATATACCTGTTAGCTAAAAGAGCCCAGATGATGCCAAGAAAACATGCATAAGAATTTGGATTCTTAGCAAGTTTACTCCATACCGTCTTCATCAAAGGTAAGAAAGATGGTCTTTTACTCACAGTAGAATTTGTGTTCTCGTCCACCGTATCATGATCATTTCTCCCCGCTTCAATCGACGACAAATTCACTTGCCGGTTATTTGTCGAGATTACCGATGTGTCACACCTCGTACGTCTGAATTCCAACATGAATAAAGAGCAGGGGACCAAAAGAGAGACTGTAGAACTGACGACTGTATAACAAGATCAGCTCCCATTTGATCATACATGGCTTTCAATAGTGGAACTCCTATAACAAGAGTGTTATTGAGACTTGATAGGCAGAAGCATGTTACAGACCAATCATACTTCCCTTTGCTACTCAAATTAGCCCACAAAGCTAAACCAATGCCAATGACGACTTTAGCTATAACATCTGCGGCAAGGAAGAGATAATTCATCCTATAAGGGTTGACATGAGCTGCGAACTCGAAGGTGAAAAATGGCATTATGAAATAGCAATTGAAGCGGTTAATGGCATCACAATGGTCTGGTTTAAACATATGCCACCACCTTATGGAGCCCTAGCCTAACGCCAGTGCTGCGTTAAATGGCACCATGGCCACCACTATTTTGTAAATATCATCCCAAGCTACCATTTTTCTATTATATTTTTCCAGAATAGCTTATGAATGTAGACTTCAGATTATGAAATGTTTCTAAGTAAAGTCTGGTCTAGTTAATAGTGCAGTCATTAATTTATAAACATTTTTTTAATGGGAATACGAAGCTGATTTCATTGTGTTGAGTTCCCACCACTGAAAAAGAGTGTTCTTCCCTAAGAAGAATGCAACATTGTCACTTGGTATAACGAGGGACCCACTCATTTTTAACTACTTTTTGGCATTTCAACTTGACAAACACGCTCATAATAATAGGCGACCCCAGAATCATGGAAGGATATGGATTTATTGAAAAATATAACAAAAATTTTGTGATGGACAACAATACGAAGACTTGAACCTTACCAAGTCTTCGAGTTGTTGGGTCCTAATTTACAAGAAAAATCAAATTTTCAATTAATTAGTTTCTCATACGCATGTTCTATGACTGTCCAAGAAAATGTGTGAAACTTGTTTGGCTCAAATGCAAAGCTACAAAAATAGAAGAAACTTGCTCATTTTGACATCAAGAAGGGTGTAACTATACACATTTTCGGTGTCGATCTGGACAAAATACCAAAAGATAAAAGAAGCGAAGGCAAACATGCTCACATGATTCTCTCCTCACATTGTATCCTTCAAAACTTGCAATATAAGTGCATATTTAGCACGTAGTATTAGATACGACTTATATGATTTAAGAGTATAATTAACAATAGTCTAACTTCATTTTCTCTAAACTACCATCAACATGCCAAAATGTGTCCAACCTAATAAACTCTGCTGATCGTGATAGCCATAGAACCATAGATAATTCTTGTTGGTCTTGTAGCCTTCACCTTCCAAATCAAAAAAATAAAATAAAATAAAATAAATAAAAAATTAAATTAAATTAACCGACTTTGAAATAATCTACAAAGCTAAACAGCAAACACGAAAGTATGCTGCTGAGCTAAAACCTCAGGTTACCAAATGCGATACAACGCTAAATAAGCATTAGCACTACCAGTACTACGCAAGAAATCAGAAATAAATATATAAACGAAATTACTAGTTCTCCTAGACAGAAAGAACTCGTAATCAAGCTCTCTGTTTACAAATGCCTGACTTCCTGTCATGCTGATAGCACGAGCCATAAGAGATGCTGTCTGCTCGAGAATCCTGAATCGCTATTTCAAAATTCCCCGAGTGTTGGCTGTCAGAATTTATTCTCGAAGCTTAGGGCATCTCCAACTATTGCACCATTGCACCATTTTGCACCATTTGTTTGGTGCAAAGTTGCTTCAATGCAACACCAAACTTTGCATCATTTTGGTACAAAATGGTGCAAAGTGTAAAATGTCTCTTTTGCCCTTATTTAACATTTTCCAAATAAATTTGTTAAGGGTATTTATGTTATTTGTGCTATATATTTTTTAATACAATAAATTGTTATTATTTTTTTATTAATATAAATATAAATATTATTTTTATTTTTATTTAAAATAAATTTTAAATGTAAGACATAATAATTAATAAATTAATTAAAAGACGAAAACAATTTAAAATACATCAAACACGATTATTTATTAAAGTTAACATGAAATATATTAAATAGCGAAATACATACGATAATCCAATTTCATTTTTAAAAAAAAGATACATAAAAAAGTGCATAATTCAATAATCTGGAAGATCACTTCCAGATCCTCCAAAATCGCTAAAATAATTTCCAAACAAAGAGATGCACTTCGAAATGCATTAATCGATCATTTGTGGGATGAACATATGAATTCTGAGGATTAAATTGTAAAAATTTAGCGACTTCGTAATATCGTCTATCTAAATTCGAAATGCATTGTACTATTTTCTGATAGCATGATTTCATATTTTCGTTGTTGTAGTATTTTTATTAATTGTTCTATGTTTTTTATATTTATTAATGAATTTAATCTTTTTCGTAATTTAACGTAATTATTTATTTAGTAATTTATGTATTTATGAAATAATTAAATAAATAATATTTCAAATAAATAAATTATAAAGAATAAAAAAGGAAAGAAAATGGTTAAATACTATTCATTTGGTGTAATGGTTAGATATGAATTTTAGTTTGATGCAAGATTTGGTGCAAAAATTTGTGCAAAATAGTGTAAAATTCGATGCAGAATTGGATATGGCCTTAGGCTAGAACCAGCATTCACCCTTCTTATTTGCCATTGATATACAAAATGAAATTACAAGAGCGACTAGATTGGAAGCAAAATACATTCAATGATTCAAAGATTAATAACGAAGTTCATGGATAGTTCTTCAGTTCCATAGATAGAACAAAGAAACTATCAAGTTCAATGCTAATAGAAGTGTGCCTTTATTAGGTACATGTTAATAAACCAGTTTCAGTGTTCATTTTGAAAGTACAAGAAAATGGTCAAGTGCAGTAAAAATGCGCAATACTGTAATTGCAGTAAAAGATTTTGTTCCTCCCATGCTATAAAAGACTCCAATTCCTGGAAGTTTCTAACTAATGAAGAGGGAGAGAGGCTACATCTTTCTCTTTTTGGCCACACACAGTTAAACTATGACTTATTCCCAATAAATTTGGACAATTAGTCTTCCTCTTTCGCCATATTTGATCAAATTTGCAACAGATTATCATAAGCAAAATTAATGTTGCATACGTTTGTGGTCATTTAACACTACAATTTGATGCAGTCATATGATGGATGTAATTATTGAAAAATAACTCTCCTTTTGCTTCATTCATGATATTCTTTTTGGACTTCATCGTATTCCACAAAAGTAAAATTCTCTCAATGCTATTCATGGGCAAAATTTTCTTGACCTTCTAGTGAAGATAACTGCTAGAATTGGGTTTCTTGTTGCCCACAATGTTTTTGCAGAGGCAATCTAGAATTAGGTTATTTGTTGCCTTAATCTTTCCAGGGACCCATCAACCTAGAGTTATCTCAAATATTATTTCATCCATCTAATTGTACACTTGTTAGTTACATAATGACAACCCTCATTTTGTTTAATCATTCAACAATAATATTATAGACCTCATCCGTCTCTCTTAAATTTTGAAGTAATATTTATTTTCCACATTAAATAAATTTTATGGAAGTTCAAGGAGACCTCCAAACATTACATTTTCAGTTGATTAATCCTCACTGCACTATGGAAAATCAGGCTCAACACTTGCACCACAGTTATCCACCGACGAATCATGTATGGGGTCTTTGCGTACCAAATGGCCAAGTGAATGGTAAGTCAAGAAAGCTGCATGAAGAGTGCTATCAGGTATTCTATAAATGAGATACCATGCCACTGAATATCTGAAAATAGACTGTCAATGCTCAACACCAATATATGTTCATATCAAACTAACTTTACAAGGTTGCATACTGACCATGAACTTTGGTGAAGATCTTGTAGACCCCCCCACTCCAGAAGAGTCATGCTGAACGTCCTTCACCTCTAACAAGCTCATTTATCCTGAAACACAGGAATCAAGAAAAAAAATTAATTCCCCATAGATTGTTTGTGAAACCAGTTTCTGTGTGTTGACCGTAGATCACTGAATTATTTAGAAGTATTGATCCGTTTAAGCCACACAGGTCTCCAAAGACTTCAAAAATGCTCATAAACTGTTCATTCTGCCTTATTTTCTGGGGTACAGATGCAAACATAACACGGATATATAAGGCATTTAATTGAATAGCTCTGTCAAGGAAATGCAACTGTGTGCTCATGCAGTTCTCTACTAGTGAAATCAGTGAATGCCAGCCGTGTCAAAATATTCATACGTGTAGCTTTTGATCATTTAGATACAAATAGAAAAAACGTATTTCAGTATAATATAATGTCTGCCGTAAGATTAAATGACAAATATAAGGAAGAAAGTCTGTTGAAAAATATGGTTGGTTTCTTAAAGCGTTAATTATGGTGTAAAGTTGGGTTTAGGCAAAGCCCTTCTAGGGTGCAATGAAGCGTAACATTGTGCATAGTCGTATTCCTAAATCTGAATCAGTGAGCAGATGGAAAGACTTCTGTAATGTCCAGCCTCTAGCCTCCTTTGTTAACTCAACCATCCAGCCAATTGCCATTTTTGTTGACTAAACAATTTGAAAATTGAGACAAAGAAATGTATGCGTTAAATACAGAAGGAAATATTTTCTTCTTAGCCATAAAATGAATAGAAGAATGCAGCCACCCTTTGCAGATTTTTTTGAAAATGTACATGGTGTAATTAATGAAGGATGGCAACTCTTTCACTATAAATAGGTGATACTTTGAGAAGTGTAAAATATCCTCAGAAAGAAGGTGAAATAGAAAGAGTGAGTTTAGAAAAAGATTTGCGATAATTTTTTTTAACGAGATTGTAATCTCTATAAATTCTATCCAAGTAAGAAATAGAATGGTTTTTCTTCATATATCTCCTCTTTCGTAATCAGAGAATCACAACTTCTGCGCGATTAGTCTATTATAGTGGTGAATAAAAAGGTGTCCGAGACTCCAAAGTTATGCTATAGCCCGACTGAACTATCTGAAAATGAAAGTAATTTTGTAGCTGGCAGCCTTATTTCGAACAAAATCCTCCTTGTCCAAGTATTATTAGAAGACAAGAATGAGAACTAGCATAACTCCAATGTGATTTTTAAACTCGACATGTTGTTGTATAAACAGAAAGTCTTTCAGCTACTACTAAATTCATTACCATTTTAACTGAGATTCAATTTTATCTGTTTAAGCTAGATAAGTGAATTTGTTTCAGTTTAAAAGCCATGGTTGTCTTCTAACTATCTACATCTTCTTTCGTTGAACATATTAATAGTATCTAAAAATTGTATAAAGCTACTCTAAAATTTTTGGTGTATAATCTTTTGATTTATGGTATTGTGGAAGACTTGAAGCATACAAATGGAGAGTATAATCGTGCTTCCGATTACCTTTTCTAGTTCGAATTCTCTAATTATGAGTATGTATTACAAAGTGATGTTGAGATGCATTTATAGGAAAGTATATGATCAGTTCCATGTTGCAGAAGCATAAATTTTTCTCATATGTATCTATACAGAATAATCCTTTTCAGATTACAAGTTAATCTTCACCCCCAACCATATCTTGAAAATGACTTTTGTTACCTCTCCAATTTCCAGAGAATAAGAGATTATGTATTACTGAGTGCTATTAAAGATGCATCCACAGGTAAATAAATTATCAGCTTCATACTGCGGAAACATGAATTTATTCTCTTATTTATGGTTACAGGATAATATTTTAAAATGATTATAAAGGTGATACTTGTTGGCATATCAATTAATCTTTCCCCTGGCCTATCTAGGATTCTAGTACTTACTATAAGTAGCCCTTGAAATGAACTTCATGAAAATTGGAGGTTTCACCTCGACTAGAGCCAGTATTCATTTAGGCAAAGTTCATATCCCGTCACCACAAATCAAACCAGAAGCCATGGCAGGCCCAAGGCATCAGCATTGGCCTTATTTTTCTTTTGCCACACGTAAAGTATGAGGCTTCCAACTCATATATCAAGGGCAATATGTGAAAGAAGTAAATATTGGCAGTTCAAAAACCAAAGATATAAGAGCGGAGAGGATTGAAGACTCTGTCATTGATTTCAACATGTTCTCACTGCTAAATTTGTGGTTCCACTATCTTGTGACCTATTGGGCAATTGGCAGTTTTGAAATATCTTGTTCTCCTGTCATTTGATGTTTCTATTTTTGTTTCCATTCATTGAGTCTTGTTCCATATGTACATTCTATTTTCGGATCAAAAGGTTCAACATTTTTGCCTTGGGAATAAATCGTACAACGGATACCTTTTTCTCTGTAAATAAAATAAAAATTTAACTAATCAAGTAAAAGTCAAAACAGAAATAAGTTGAGATTAAATGTAAATAGTTCTAAGCAATAGTGCCAAAAATTTATTGCTTTTTTCTTATCACAAGTTTACGAGATCGAAAAAGTGATATAGTATACATTTGATTCTGGATAATTTTTCTCATAGAGACAGTTATTTGTTCTTAGTTTACTATCACTACTTCTATTTGATGAAAATAAATTATGATTTGGACATTGGTCAATTAAATTATTCTATCTAACTTAATGTATCGAAATGCACACAATAGTTGAATTAGATTTTTAAGTATGAGAGGAATATTAAGGCAAACAACTATATTTATTGATCACCTTTAATTCTTTAATCTACCTTTAATTCTTTAATCAAGATTATTAACTTAATGTTGTGTTTTGTCGAATTATTTTATTGTATTCAATTTACTTATCTCTAATTCGAATTGATAAGTCAATTCCAAGTCTCTATGTGAATCAAGATAAATCTTGGTTAAACGCCTTAAATCTCTAAAAAGTCATGAAATGATCGCATTATCTAGAAAAGATATGTCTACACTTTTATAGTAGTTCCTGAATTTTACTATGTAGTCTAAACTTATAACACCTCTTGACTCATTATAGATTCACAATATCATTAAGCCCCCGTTTGGCCCCCAATTATTTGAGTTTATAATTTTTGGAATGGTTTTTCTCTTTTAAGAATGCATGGTTAAAAAGGAAAAAAAAGTTTTGGATTTACTTGTACTATTATTTTATTAGAGAATGTGGAAAAATTGATTATAATTTTAATGAGGAACAAACGGAGACTAAATTAATGGCCAAATAATTCAAAGCATAAAACACTATAGATAAAATTGAGAACTAAAATCTTGAAATTTGAATTAAAAGGGTTTCAAGAGACTATATTATTTGCCCTAACAAAAAAATTAGCCACGCATACTAAACGAAGAAAACCATAGAACAATTATTGAGTAATCAACGATTTTTGAAGTAAGATGTAGAGGATCGGAAGAATCTTGCACCTATTATTTCCCCAAGTTTTGCTTCCAAACCCTTGTTCTTTCTTTTCTTCCTTGAGGTTTTCTCTAATTTTCAAGCGTGTGAGACTCTTTTCTTTTCTAAATTATGTTTTCATATAGTATTACACTTCAAATAAGAGTTCACGCGAAAGATAAACTTGAAAAGAATAAAATTAAATTAAAAAAATGCAAAAATGGCCCAAATGGAGTTGGCCGTTGGTCGGCCACGAGTTCGGCCGCTGGTTTGCAAACCGAGGCTGACTTGTGGCTGCAAATTTCCATTTTGTAATTTGATCTTTCGACTTTCCAAAACATTCATTAGGTCCTCAACTTTCCAGTAGTCAACTTTTCATCCCAATCTCATCTCCAGCGACAGAGTTTGCTTTTTACACCATGCAATGAATGCCTTAAAAAATAGTTTACGGCATACAATCGCATGCCGTATAAAGCCATACCTTAAATACGCATATTTTTTTAAGGCATTCTACACATGCCGTAAAAAATAAAAAGCACGCCCTTAATGAACTATTTACGGCATGCCTTGCATGCCATAAATGCTTAACCTTTTACGACATGAGTCTACATGCCGTAATAAGATAATATTTTTTTTAAGGCAAACATTTTTGCATGTCGTAAATGTTCATCTCAAAATCAATCTCCAATGAAACTTAAAATCACCATTTTTTTTTTTTTTTGCATTAATTGAGTTTAACCTCAATCTTTACCTACAAAGCACATAATTAGGTAGAAATTCGATCAAATAAATCATAATTTGCCAAGTCCAAAGGCTATACTCGGCCCATTTATATTACCTCCTTGTTATTGGTCCAAATAAAATCCTAACCTAACCCTAATTATATGTACTTACCCTAGCCGTTTTGGAGTGTGTGACTTGTGTGTTTGAGAGGAGAAAATGTCGATGCCATAGAAGAGCAAAATCGGCTGCCTTTGTGGTGCCAAAATCAGTGACTTTCTTTTCACTTTGTGGCCTCTTCCTTGCCTCCTTTGGTGGTGTTTTCTTTTTGTCTTTATGGCTACAAATCATCACTGTTATCTTATCCTTTATAGGTGATTGAAAAAATTGAGGTGGATATATTGATTGTGGATTGGAACCATTTGGATTGGTTGTTTGGTAAAGAAATGTAACGTGAAACTGAACCTAGAAAATATCGATTTAACGATCCTTAGAGCGAACTTTCATGACAATTGGTATCAAAGCTTCAAGATGGTCAATCTGACTTGAAAAACTATCTAGAAAATTGGCTGAATCAAGTATAAATCAGATCGAAAAGCAGTCCAAAAATTGCCCTAAAATAGCATTTATAATTGCAATTTTCGACCAATCCAAAAGGCTTTTGGTGAAAGGGAGACCACTGATGTAACATATAGGCGGAGGTGGCCCTAGTGGTCAAGCGGTGATTGGCAATGGAGGCAAGCGGATGGCGCTAGAGGCCTAGGTGCAAAGAGAGTTGGCGGCGCATGAGGGCACATGCAGCGTCATCTGGCGGAAGTTTCTACTGACAATTTGTTTCTAACATCATTTATGATATTTTTGTGTAAGTTTTCTGTTTCAAGTTATACACCAAAATATGGATGATTATGTTCTTCGCACGTTTGGGATTCAATTGTGGTTAATTGATTCCATCGATTGTTGCAGACTTTTGGATGAATAGTGGTAGTCCTAAGGTGATAAATTTGCATCTGTCATAATTTACGAACTCAAACGTAGTCTACTCGGTATCATGTTTCTTTACCTTTTATTATTGTAGTTAAAACTATTTTGTTGGGTAATAATTTATTTTTCTCCTTCGAAGTTATCGTGTGGGGGTGACATTAGGTTTTGGGTTACCGTGAAAGGATAATCATTGCCTTTTGATGAAATGGAGACTACTTGCATGACGTGCAGGCAGAGGCAGTCCCAAGAGTTAGGCGCATGATTGATAACTATTGCGCGTAAGGCCTGCGTGCAAAGAAAGTTAAGGCCGGTGAGGGCATGTGCAGCGTCATCCGACAATTTGTTCCTAAGATCAATTTTGACATTTTGGTGTTGTTAATTTTCTATTTCAGGTTATATGGTGAAATCTGGATGATTCTGTTCTTTGCACGTTCGAGATTTAGTTGTGGTTCTGGTGACTTTAGGATAAATAGTGGTGGTCCTAAGGTAATAAATTCATCTCTCTCGTAATTTACAGATTCAAACGTGGTCCGCTTGGTATCGTGTTCTTTGCCTTTTATTATTGTAGTTAAAACTATTACGTACGATAATAATTTATTTTTCGCATTAGAAGTTATCGTGTAGGGATGATGTTAGGTTTGGGGTTGCCGTGAAGGGGTAACCATTGCCTATTTCTAAACCTATGAATTATTTGTTTTAAATTCTTTGTGAATTTGTTCCCAATCTTTTCTTCAATATTAGAATTGCATGTGACTTTAAAAAAATGTGTTTGACTATTCTATGTTTATTATGTCTGTACTTTGCTTGTGGTCATTATTTGGTATTAATGACATATGTAGGTCTAAGGCATATGCGAAAAGTAAGATGTGTTTTAATTGAGTAAATTTGGATATGATGAGATAGATTGTCCTATAAATGATAATAAAAGAAAGGGTAATATAAGATGTGAGGCAAATGTGGCTATAGGATTGAGTGATTACTCTAGTGAGGCTTATTGAGAGTAAACATAATTACTACATGTACATCTATGTGTAATCTATTCTGCATGTGTGTGATTGTTTAATTATGTTGAGAGTAAACCTAGTTACTACATGTACATCTATGTGTAATCTTGCAATTTGTTTTATGAGTGTAACTGAATGATTTGGAGTGATATTATTAATTTGTGTAATTGTTTGCATATGTAGTAGGTTGAGATGGAATATGATGCTGGAGGATCCAAGTCGAGTGATGCTGATTTGTCAGATAGCACGATGATGGCGTTGAGATACCATGAGATGGTGGATCGGCGCAAAGATGGAAAGTGAATCGCAATTATTTTCTTAATTGGGGGAATTTGACGCGTCTTTGATAATTTGGCTATAACTTTGGCTACGGTAATCGGAATCGCTATTATGACCCCAATCCAAAAAGCTCTCTTCGGCGCGCACATCGTAGCCACCAGCTATGCTTGGTGGGCGTCAATTTCAAGCCTAAAATTCGCTGTTTTCCTTTTCAAAATTCAATTTTAAGTTATTTTTTGCTATTTATGATAATATTTCGTTTCCCTTTTTTCATATGTTAGAAAACTCGAATTTAGCCAAATTTTTGGCAACCTACTTCTTTTACTTAATATTTTATTCTGGTATAATTTTGAAATTTTTCCATTTTTGGTAATTTTCCCATAATTTCGTATTTCACAGTTATTTAACCCGGCTTGTGGGTTAATTTTGGTCATTCTGCATTATTAATAATATTGAATTGATTTCAAAGTATTTTCTCTAGTTTTTGGGCTTTTTTTGTCGTTTCTTGCTTGCAAATCATCTGCTATAACAAACCAATAGAATAATCACTATCCTACCCAGCGTCAAAATAGCAGTGTGTTTAATGTCTTTTTGATAAAGTGGAGTATAGATGTCTAGGGGTACATTGGTGATTTGTATCTTGAATATTGATTGTGAGATTTGGATCATGAATGAAGATATGATTAAATACTGAAATTCTTTATACGTAAAGAGATCCTGATCAGGTGGAGTGTGAGAGAGGTTCTATTACTTTTGTTAATTAGAGACCCATTATCCACGTAGGTTGGGAAAGATGTGTTCTCGAGGTGGGAGTAACGTTGAATGGGATAGGATAAGTGTGGTGGGATCTTTTCGAGGGTCATTTATACATTTGTTGTATATGTATTGGCCATTTGTTGATTAAATTAAAGTTAATATGTTGTTCTGTGCAAACGAATTTTAAAAAGATCTTTATGTTATCCTATATAATATTTTCATCATATGATTATTTGCTCTTGATTGTTTATTGTGATTATCTACTTCTACTTGGATATTTTATTTATGACCTTAGCCTGGTAAGTACATGGAGCAGGTATAGTATGTGTTTTGGGTCGAAACACGAGGTAAGGCATGTGATTCCAATGTTATTCATTACCTTGATTATACAAGTAATAACTATGTGTTTTGATTACTTACAGATTTATTAGTTATCAAGGTAAAGATTTGTTGGGTTTTGATATACAATAAATCCCGAGTTATGATGTTAAACATGGGAATATATTTCATAGGCCTCGGCCGATGAGATAAGTAATTATCAACGACCAAGTCTAAAGGCTATACTTAGCCCATTACCTCTTAGATGACTCTGAATCTTGGTCTATTTAACCTTGTTATTGATTCAACTAAAAGCCTCACCTAACCCTATCATATGTGCTTACCCTAACCATTTTGGAGTGGTGATATGTGTGTTTGAGAGGAGAAAACGTGGCTGCCATAGAAGAGCAAAACCGGCTGCCTTTGTGGTGTCAAAACTGGTGACTTCCCTTTCACTTTGTGGTCTCTTCCTTGCCTTCTTTTGTGGTGTTTTCTTCTTGCCTTTGTGGTTACAAATCATCACTGTTATCTTGTTCTTTGTGGGTGAGATTGCAAAACAATCGAGGTGAATATATTGGTCGTGGATTGGAGCCGTTTGGTAGAAAAAGAAAAAGGTAACGTGAAACTGAGCCCAAAAAACACCGATTTGACCATCCTTGAAATGAGCTTCCACGACAAATAGTGAGATGTTCTTTTTGTGGATTACTAAAAGCACAATATTTGCCACAATATTGATACAACATAAATAAATGCTTCTTCAGGATCATTTTCTTGTCAATATTGAATCAATATGCTTAGAGATATCGTGCAAATTAAATCTCATTAGGTAAATGAGATTTGGAAACAATAATATATATCGACCACACCCATTTGATTAAATGTAAGCCCTTGATTATTATGAAAATCAATAATATGAGATATTTCATGAAGTTTTTAGAAGTATCTTCAAAAATATTTTAAATATTAGTTTTGATTTAAACCTTTCTAAAGAGTATCTTATCCCAATTAACATTGAAAATTTCATTATTATTATTATTATTATTATTATTATTAAAGGTTGAGGATGCTAAGGCTTCAAGTGTATGGATTCATTCACACATATTGCGAATGTAGGTGATTTGCTGTAATTTTTCCTATAAAATTGTTTTGTCTTAAGGGAGACCAATTATGATCAGATATTGGTCGAGCCAGTTCCCTAAACTAAATGGACGTAAATGTTCTTCCAACTGTAAAATAATTCATGTAATTACTTTTTAATTATGTTTTAGTGTTTTAACATATATATGATTGAATATCTCACGTTTGTTTCAGCAAGTCATTGGAGTTAAATCTCTCTTTACTTCAATCTCAGAAGTCTCCAGGCTGTTGGGCGCGGAAGATCCAATAATACACGTTGATTTCAAACCGGATTATAAGAAACGAGATTTAATGACAATATTAAAGTATACTAGATCACACCACAGAAAACAATGTTTAAAAGTAAAGAAAACACAAAGGGATTAATTTGGAGAACATGTTTATTAAATTGAACAATATGAAGAATACAAAACAGACTAACAATACTGCTTCTATGTTACTCTCTACAAACTTACCAAAGGAGCTTCATATTTATAGGTCAACCTTAGAAGAGTTCTAAAAGGAAATAAAATATATTACAATTAGGAGACTCAATTTCAATAGGATTTTGTTTCCTTATTTTACTTAGTTTCCTTAAGCCTTAGGTTAATATTCTCCTAATCCAAGTGAAATACCCTCTTCAAAAGACTCCTATTTGAGTCATGCTCCTAACACAAGCATGCATCCAAGTTCCTAGTTCCATCATTGCCATGAATGATACAACTATATACTAAGCTTCCCCGTGGGAAGAATTTAGAAATGGTCTAATTTTAAATAAATAGAAATGAGAGGTGGATAATAAATGATAGTACGTGTAGATTCAAATTTGTGAATTGTCTTCAATCGAGATTTTCTCGATTTCTTAGGCACATGAGGAACCGACCTTCGAATTTGACTTTTCGGAGTCCTTGCTTTTGGCTTATATTCACATAGGCCACTCATAATTAGAATGTATACTTGAAAATGAAGTTTGAGCATTTATAGCTAATTTATAGATTTTGCCAAAACGAGAATAAATAATTGATAAAGTTAGTGATTTGACATTCGACTCTTAAAACTTGCTATTTTGTAGATTTGTAGCTCATGCTCCACCATAAATTTTAAACCATTATTTACTTAGCGAACAAATTATACAGTTTATGTTTGTTTAACATTATTAGTAACTTTTTTGGAGGAATTGTAGTTAGTCTCTTAAAATGTGTAGATAATAAATAGATAAAAGTTATGAATGTGTGGTTGAAACTTTGAAATTAATATTTGACTTTGACTAAACGATAAAAAAAAAAAAAAAAAAAAAAAAACCAAACATGTTGAATCAATAACTAGAATTGCATATAACTTATATGAAGTTTAATACGTAATAATAATTCAAGATAGTTGAATTCAAGATGGCTTATTAAGACAATTTTACTCCTTTAGTGTCGAAAGTCTTTAGGCAAGTGCCTTTTCAAAATAGAATAAGGGCCTGTTTGACATAACTTTTGCTTCCTATGGAAGAGCTTTTGAAAGAAATTATTTTAAATTTTGTTTGAAAACTAATATTTAAAAACATTTTCTATTCCGGAAGTGCTTGTAGTGGAAGCCACATTGAACCAACTTCCTCTAAAAGCTCTTCTAACTACCAAAAGCATTTTAATAAAATTAGTCAAACAGGTCCAAAAGCAGCTTTAGAACCTCAAAAGCTCCTTTTGACTTTTCAAAAGCCATACCAAACGAGCACTAAATTTGGTTCGAAATTATTCAATACTGTCATCAACTATGAATTGATGAAAATAAATTTAATTTTTCATTGTGTTAAACAAACTTTACGGAATGTGGAATGCCTCTATAACTTTTCAAGAAAATTTCGTGCATAATTTATCAAACAAGAAAGGAAGCAGGTAACTAGAGAAGGGATACAAGTTTTAGCAATAAAGATCTTTCAAATCAAAGTACACGACTATTTCCAAAGAAGTTAATAGACAAAATCTTTAACTCAGCATAAGCTTTCTAGATTTTGTTTTAGTTTCTTCCTTGATTCACACTCCAACCTTTTCAAACATATATAACTTCGACATTATTTTATATATGCTAACACCTTTTCAAACATATATATAACTTCGACATTAGCTTATATATGCTAACACACATTACATATTTAGGACAAAGCAAATACTGTACAACAGTACACTCTCAAACCACTACTAAATTGACATATATATTGGCATCGTATATATTCATCCATGGAGCACGAACTTGTTTTTATAACCCATAAATGCTACACTTTTTTCGAGATGGATTCGGATGTGATGCTTAATTTAAGGTTGTGCATCCCTCATTCCACCAGCATATCCACTGTGTCCTCCACCTGTGAGAGAACCTCTTTTTGTATAGCTGTAAGGGCCATGGACTGGATGACCGTTTGGAGAATTTAATTGACAATTCATGTTAGCCTTTAGTCCTGGAAACTTGGCTGCATTAACAAAATAAAACATTAACGATTCATGTTAGCCTTTACATGTATACTATATTAATTAATCCTTATCATAAAACAAATTTATGAAAGACAAAACTTACAACTAGATGGCAATTCTCTAACGGCTGCCACTTTTGAAGTAATCAGAAGAACCACGGCCAAGAAAACGCTAAACAAGATTGCCTTGGAACCCATTTTTCTCTCCGATTTATGCATACTAATCTTGATATAATTTAATGAGTACTTTGGGGGTGTCAAGCCTCTATTTATAGATAAATTCTGGACAGAAGAGAGAGAGAGAGTTGTGCTATTATCAGTGTTCTGAAATACGGGCATATAATGCAGATGCCCGCATACGGATTATTAAGCCCAACAAACATCAAATTAATTCAAATCACCTATTCCTGTGAATTATATGCAGCAATCAGTAGGGTTTTAACTTTTAAAAAAAAATCAAAATTTAAAACAAATTTCTCGTAGAGTTGCAAGCTACCTAAATCGGGACCAAGACTCCTTTGGTCTTTCTCTAGTTTTACCAGCAAGTGATGCTAGTGATGTACAATCTTGAATTATTGATAGCTGTGATGATTTCTTATCATTTATAAGAGGTAATATAAATTATTGAACTTAAATAAAGGAGCTTGATGAAGATAATTTTACGTCGGATGACTTGAATGAAGAAGATGAGATTGAATTGGAATACGATAAAGAGTTAGACAAGATTTGAGGTTTATTTAAGTAGGTGTTCTTAGTTAAACTAACTATAGAAATTGCTTACAAAATAATTTTAGTATTTATAATTTTTGAGTAATATGTTTTTGTTGATAATTTGAACAATATATAAAAGTTCAAATAATTGTAGTATTTATGATTTTGAGCAATATATGTAATTAAAAGAAAATTGAAAAATATGTATAAAGTTCAAAAATGCATTATTTTATTTATATATTAGTTTAGAAATTGGAACACTTGTTCTTCGAATAGGCACACATATGATAGATACTCAATTGAAGCATATTGTCATGTATTACACTTTTTAGAACCTTAGCTATTATAGGCCCAATAGGGCTTTGGGGGCCAAAAAACAAAAAATGAAGAAGAAGAAAAATCCTACATATTTATCCAAATTATTATTATCTAACTTCTTATAAAAAGGGCAAAGAGGCAATACTTAGATGCAACAGTAAAGCAATCCAATTTTCCTATACATGATGTCATTTCTTATTTTTGCATTTTGTGAAAAATTTGTTTATTGTAATTAACAAATATTTTTCCACACACGCATCATGACATTAGCATTAAAGTAATAATAATAATTTTAGTGTGTGTGTGTGTGGTCTATTCGCACATGATAAAAAAAAAAAAAAAAACTCTTCACACAGCGTAGAATGTTCTCTCCGCACATGAGTGGAAAAAAAAAAACTCTTCACACAGCGTAGAATGTTCTCTCCGCACATGAGTGGAAAAAAAAAAACTCTGCACGGTGCAGAGAGATGGTTAGAATTAATTTTGTTTAATTACTAATTTAATAATTTAAATAAAAAAACATGTTGTGCAGTCACGTCTCCAAATGTGTGGGAACTCCGCACAAATTGTACAATGTGCGAACTGTCCGCATAGTCTGTGCCTCCGCACAATGTGCGGACTGTGCGGACACTCCGCATAGATTGTACGGAGTGTGTGCGGAGTGTCTCCAAATGTGAGGGGAATGTGCAGGAACTCCGCACAAATTGTGCAATGTGCGGACTGTCCACACGGTATGTGCTCCACACAATGTGCGGATTGTGCGGACACTCTGCATAGATTGTGCAGAGTTAGCACAGAATGTGCAAAGTGTCTACACAGGTTGTGCCTCGCACATTCTGCGCAGAGTTGTGCCAGCGACTTTTTTGTTTAATTTAAACATGCAACCTAAAATTTATTTAGTTTGTTATTTTATTAGTTAAAAATATGGATTAAATCTAATAAAAAAATTTAATTACAAAAATATGTTTAACTTCAATATAATACAAAAAAATCTCAAAAAAATAATCATTGCTAACTACAAAAAATCTAACAAAAGCATCTAAACATATGAATAAGACAAAAATGAAGAAAGTAAAACCCATGAAAAAAGAAAAAGACAGAATGGGAAATGCATTATTGATACACAAAAGACTTTGTAGTCACCATGTTAAAAATATGAATTTATTGTGTAGTGTTAATTTTTTTTTTTGAATAATTATAATAAATATTCTTATTATACTAATAAAATTACAATAAGGGTCCATTTGATTGCAAAAATGGAATTGAATTAAATTGAAAACGAATTCTAGAGAATTGAATTATTTAGAAATTATTTTTCTGGAAATTGTAAATTATTGTGTTTGATTGGTATAATTTTTCACGTGGAAAATGTTAAAATAAAAGTATTTTTTGGTGTTCGTTTGGCTTTATTTTACATGAAAATTATCAAGTAAAGGGATAGGTTTTACTGGTATTGGGAATGAAATTTGTTTTCATTGCCAACAAAAAAAATAAAAAAATTCAAGAAAAACATCTATCTTTTGGTATTCGTTTGGCTTTATTTTACATGAAAATTGTCAATTAAAGGGAAATATTTTTTTACAATAATTCTTAGAATTGGTTTCCATTACCCCAAAAAAAACCAAAAAAATAAAATAAAATACTACAGTAGACTAGAATTTGAATTCTCACCATAAATTCCTTGAAAACACGGAAAAGTGCAATTTCCAAGATATCTAAGAAATTCAATTTCATAGTAAATATAAGCTATCAAACACCCTTTTTGTGGAAGTTGGAATCCAAATTCCATTTTCTAGCGAAAATTTTGTTGAATCAAACGGTGCCTAATTTTTTTTTTTTTTTTACAAATAGTATTAAAAAATCATTTTTATCTTCAACAAAAAAACACATTTACAAATTGGCAATTTCATAACTACCTTTTTTTTAATTCCCGAAAATACAATTATAAAAAAGGAAACAATATTGTAAGAAATTCAATATTAAATAAAATTTATACATTTATAACAAATTATAACTCCGTATATGCAACTTAATGTATTTGTAGTTTACCATATATGCAGCTTACCATATTTGTATCTTACCGTATTTGTAACTTACCGTATATGCTGTCTACCGTATTTGCAGCTTACCACTGTATTTGCAGCCTACCATATTTGCATCTTACTGTATATACTGTCTACTATATTTGCAGGCAACTCACTGTATTTGCACCTTACCATATATACTGCGTACCGTATTTGTAGCTTACCGTATTTTCATATATTGATTTTTACACTTACAACTATCGAGAATGCAGAACACCGTATATTCACTTATCAAATCGAATGTCAAAAAAAATTCTAGACTTTAACATTTTCAACATAAGTAGAAAATAAATATTAAAATATATGAAGCACAAAATATAAACGCATATGAATATGTAAGTTGATTTATAACTGTGTGCTCAATCTTCAATTTTTCAATATTGAATTACACAAAATTTAGAAATATAATCTTCACATTCAACTCAATCATATTAACACTGTCAAAGAATACAAGCAAAATAATTTGTATAATCTCGTATATTTCTTATTCAATCATGAAATATACAAATATATTTTTTCTAAATGATAAAATACTGTTATGCAATTGTAAAAATAATTTAAAATTATTTTCTTATATCATGAAAATATTTCTAGATATTGTTTCAAAAACATTCCAAAAAACTAAAATTTATACGCTAATAAAAATATGATAAATACAAAATTTAGCACGCACAACATTTGCAATTTTTTTTTTTTTTTTTTTTTGCGAAAGCAGTTTCCTTTTTTCCCCCACTTTCCCTATTTTTGTTTTCTTTTTACAGAGGTTTGAATCTAAATTATTGAAACAAGGGTTTTTGGTTAGTAAATATAGAATTTTTCTATTAATTGAATGTAAGTTGGTTTGATTTTATTGTGTGGTTCTAGGTCGATTTTTTTAGAGGGTATTATCATTTCATTTCTAACATTAACTTCTTCTTCTTCTTTTTCTAACTTCTCTTAAAAATGGGAAGGAGATGGCACTATTTCATTGAACAGTAAATGAATCCCATGTTACTCTACAAAATGTAAAATGACCTTTTTTTTTTTTTTTGGTCTTCTTTATTTCCATCACGCATCACCTCCTCTTCACTCAACCGTCCATATCAGTCATTTTTCCCTGACTTCCTCCATTTCTCAAAGCAACCTCATCTGCTTCTTTCCTTCATTCTTCCCTTTCTTCTATTCATTTCTTCTTTTCTTTTCTTTTATTTTGTTTTCCAAATATTTTGTCTATACGGTGTTTAATTTCGCTTACTCAGTGCTTAAAATTTTAGATGTTCTAACCCTTTATTTTTTTTTCTTTTACAGAGGTTTGAAGCTTCCATCATAGAACAATTGAAAGAATTATTGAAACGAAATTTTTGGTAAGTAAATATAGATTTTTGCTATGAATTGAATATATGTTGGTTTGATTTTATTGTGTGGTTTTACATTGATTTAGAGGGGTATTATTATTCCGTTTTAATCGTTCTTGAAAGATTGAGGATTTTATTTTATTTTACGAGGCAAGCCAGGAATTATGACAAAAGATGAAGTGGTTCTAATTGATCACTTGGATTGGAAAAAAAGCCCACGTCTTGAGTTTTTAATGATGTTTGATTTTTTTATTTTCATTTCTATTGTTGAAAGATAAATAGCGTACATTTCTTGTTTGTTTGTGATTATACTAGTGTTTTAGCTCATTCATGTTATCTCTTCAAGCTGGTTAGGGAAATAAGGTGAAGAAAATCAGAGAATAAAAAGAAAAAAAAATTGGTTTTGTCCATATTCTTGAAGCAACCAGTTATTTGAGTATGTGTGCAGGTGTATTTTAGTCGATTCTTTACTATTATTTTACTATTATTGTATGCCATAATATTAAAGATGATAAATAATGAATGGAGAAAGAAAAAAATTTAAAGAAGAGAATAAAAAACCAATAACAACAACATTTGCTCCGCATTGTTGTGAGCAATTGCTCCGCAGTAATTTTTTTTTAGCTTTTTTTTTCCCTTTCTTTTAGCAATTTTTTTTATTTATTTTAGCTTCTTTTTTTTTTAAGTAGAAATATGAGATTTCTGGTAGAATCTATTAAGTTGTTATCAAATTTGTTGAATCCTAGAATTTAGATTCCTCTTTGATTTCCAAATTCTATGAAGTTTTTAAATTAAGATGTTTACGAATGGTTTCAGTGATAGAGAATATACATTAATAATAGTGTATTTTCCTCTGTAAGTTAGAAAGCCATAGAGAATTTTATATATTATTAAAAAAACTCCTCCGCATAGTTCGAAGAGTTCAAGTCTCCAACTCTCCGCAATGTGCCACAACCCTGGAGAGTTCATGTGAACTCTCCAAACTGTACGAAGCTATGCTCCAATGCGGAGCATTGCTTTCTCCGCATTTATTTATTTATTTATTTATTATTTTTTTCATCACTACAAATCCATCTCCAAAAACCCCTCACTCCCTCTTTCTTTCATTTGTTCAACTCTTCTCTTTCTATCTCTTTATATGTTATTTCAAATTCTCTTAATTGATCCAAGAATACAATATTGTTATGGCAAGGGCAACAAGAAGCTAGCAAAGAAGCTAATAGAGAAAAAGGGTCAAGAAATTTCTCTCCTCCGCATTGTCCCATATTCCAACCACGAAATGTTAAAGAACAAGATTGAAGAAAAATCAAATAAAACGGTGCTTTTGTTGAGATTTTGACTTTCTTTGGGCGAATCCATTTTATAGCATTTCTGGGATGAATTTAAAGTTTTTTTTAATTATTTTAAATTTTTGGTACGACATTTCTTGACATTCTGCTCGATTATGTTTTTAATTTGGTTGCATATTATTGCCTCATATTCTTAGGCAAAAATCCTTTGGCAAGTGTTTCCCTATATATGTTTGAGCTTCAGATTTTTTGTAATTTGGGTTTTAGATTGTGATCAAAATGTGGCATCAAAAGGGTGAATGGAGCTAGATAAATGTTTGATGAAATGCTTAAGAGAGAAGAGGAGGCTACTGATCATAATGTTTGACTTTTAATTGATCAAAATGCAAGAAATAATTTTTCATTTTTTTCCATTCTTAACAATAAGATTTTTTAAAATTCCATAGCATTGTAAATGGCAATTTATATGTTAGTTTTAAGGATCCATACAGAGAGCTCTTTGAATTTGGTTGATTTTATCTTCTTAAACATACTAGCCTTTTGTAGTGCTTGTTTATAGATTTCATTCTGGATGCTTTTAGAGAACGAATTATTTTATTTGAATAAAGTGTTTAAACTGACTTGACATTGATCAGGACATTACAGAGACAGTTGCTTTTAGAGTTTTAAAATTAGACTACAAAGGCACAGGTACTGAACAAAGAGGGATAGATTTAGCTCCTGTTTGGCCCCCATTTTTTGATGTAAAAATGGGGGGAATAGTGGTTTTTTTGAAAAATGAGTGGTTGAAAAAGAAGTAAAAATTTTCGATTTACGTGTAATATTATTGTGTGGTTAAAAATGGAAGAAAGAAAAATGAAATATAATGTAATTTAATGTAATGGGGGCCAAACGGGGGCTTAAATTTAAAGAGGTCTTGACTCCAAAGAAAGTGAATACATCATCTATATCACTTTCAATATCATCTTTAATGTGATTGGATGGAATAATAATTAATTATGTGTGTTATTCAATAAGAAAATATCAAAATCTAATCAACCACCCTCATTAATCTAGTAATTTAAGCAAAAGCATTCCGATTTCCAAATAATGATTATACACAAAATATGATAATAATTATTTACTTCTCCTAATTTCTGCAGGATGTGTTCGACCTACTACCAAATATTGTGTCCGAGTTAATTAAATCTTTTGCAGGTAAAGTGGCTAAATATATATTGATATCTTCTTTATTTTCCAGTTCACATCTGCATTGTTAGTTAGGATTCTGAAGGCAATTATTTAATGAATTTATTCTCTACTTTCGCTTACAGTGAAAACAAATGATATGATGTTGGTCATATATCTCTCGTCCCTTATTTGAAGTGTGATTGCTCTACATAACGTGATCAACAACAAGGTGAGATATTCTTGAATTGTGCCTCAAAGTTTTTTGTTTTATTGTCTGTTATTAACTAGATCTATATAAATTTTTGAACCCTGATGTTCATAGTGGATATTCAGTTATCTTTCTTGTGCTAGGCTGTATCTAATCATGTCGACAATTAGCATATCGATTTAATGGTTATTGTTGGGTATATTAATGTCTATTGGAATTAATGATTATGTTTATAAATCAATTGTAATGCATCATAATATGCTCCCAAGATTCTTGAATAATGCAATAAATTTTCAACATTTTTTCCTTTTTAACATCTACAATTTCTACATTAATAAAAACACAATAAATACAACATTTGTGCAACGTACGTGACAAGGACTAGTATTTAAAATATTTCCATAATTCCTTTCGTACAATCTTTTCACTTTGATTAGGAGATGATTTTGTCATTTTAAGTACTTGTAATCTACTTTAATATATACTATATAGTTATATGTTAACAATACAACGAATTAGCCTTGCGCTGATTTGCTCTTTACAGTAGCTAATAGGTCTTTGAATCACGCTTCACTATTATAATTTTTGTTTTCTTCCTTCAATTTTCAAAAGTAAACTTGAGTGAGACATTTCTAACTCAATTAGCACGATTTGAAGGCCCACTCTGTTGACATTAAATGACCTATTCCAACAAACTAATGAAAATTGCTTAGTTGACTGTCATACCATAATTGAATTTTCACATAATTGCAACATATCTCCTTAGCCACCAAAAAAAAAAAGAAAAAAAAAACCGGTAAAACGTAACCTATTAGAAATTTATCTAAAAGTTCACCGAGTTACTTCAAGTGAAATACACCCAGCATAGATATACAAGTGTAAAAGCAACATCTTCAAAGCCACGCGCACTACTATCTACATGAAGTTTCCCATACGAGCATAGTGTTATCGAACCCCCGTTTGGTCCTTATTTTTTAAGATTCTTTTTCAACTACATATTTTAGGCAATTCATAACTTTTATCAATTTTTCAAGAAATCATTGTATATATAAAAAAAAAACCTTATAAAAATTAAGCCCTTGTTTCAGCTACATTATTTTCAGAAGAATTCATTTTTGAATAGTGTATTGATGGAAAATGTGTGGTTAAAAAGTAAGAAAAATATTAAATTTACATATAATATTATTTTATTGAAAATGTGTAATTGAAATAATGTCAAATCACTATTTAAAAATATATATTTTTTGAAAGAATGTGAATCAAATAGAGCCTAAATTTTATTACAAACTAAACAGGAACCAATAATCATTTGGGATTCCGATTATCAATCCTAGGCCTCGCTGCCCCTAAAGCTGCATGGCCTGCTGTCGAATTCAGTGGAAAACTCCCACCATCATCTATTGTACTTTTCTTACTATGCATGATAGAACTTGGTTGAAGCCAAAAAAAAAAAAAAGGTCTCATCTCTATTTCACACCACTGCTTCCTTAGACCCCACACCATTAAAATAAAATGAACCGTGCTAGAAAGGATCAAACTATTTGTATATTAATTTTTACATCATTTTTTTATATTGTACCACATGTCTTGACATCATTGGACAATTTTCAAACGTAACACACATTCCCACCTATTTCAATTTGAAAATCAATGAAATGTCAAGCACGATGTAAGGAAAATTAATGTACAAGTAGCATGATCCTTTCTAGCACGGTTCAATTTTTTTTTTTTTTTTTTTTTGATAACCAGGTATCCACCTTACAGTGACTAAATCCTGGAGTCTACACCTTAATCCCTCAAGTTGCAGACAGGTTAAACCGCAGGTTGTGCCCCAAACTGACCAGTGCTCAAGAGCCCCCCAACTGATTTGCCAAAATGTCAAGCAAATCGTTTCCAATCTTTGCACCTTGCCTTCCAGTAGAACTCCTGCCTTCCAGGAGAATATCTGTCTTTCAAGAGCCTTCCAAGAATCGAACTCACGACCTCTGATCTGCCAACCTTGAAACGCCCTCATCTTTGCCAGTTTAGATGTGCCCTGAGGGGCAGCACGGTTCATTTTATTTTAATGGTGTGGGGTCTAAGGAAACAGTGATGTGAGACAGAGATGAGACACCCTTTTTTTTTTCTTCTTCAACCAGGGATGGATTCGAGGGATACTGGGCTAGACTGTAGCCCCCCCCAACCTAGGCCCAAGAACATTTTTTAAGGGTAATTTTTTTTTTTTTTGGTTAAAAACCAATTTTTTACTTGTAATTTTTATTTTTTATTTATTATTATTATTATTATTTTATTTTATTTTTTTGCGTATTAGCTTGGTTTGAAATTTTTTAGTCTGATCTTGAATTCAATTCTAAATTTGTCCTAGGTTCAAACAAGTTCTATCATGCATAATAAGAAAAATACAATAGATAATGTTGGGAGTTTTCTAGTTAATTTGACAGTGCGCCATACAGCTTTAGGGACGGCGGGGCCTGGGATTGATAATCGGATTCCTGAATGATTATTGGTGCTTGTTTAGTTTAGATTAAAATTTAATTTTTATGAGGTTTTATATATATATGTATAATGATTTCTTAAAAATTTGATAAACGATATGAATTCCCTAAAATATTTAGTTAAAAATAATATTAAAAAATGAGGACCAAACAAGGACTCAATAACACTATGCCTGTATGGGAAACTTCATGAATAGTAGTGCTTTTGGCTTTGGATCATGCTACTTGTACGTTAATTTTTACATCATTCTTTACATTGTACCTCGTGTCTTCACATCGCTGGACAATTTTCAAACACAACACTCATTCCTGCCTATTTCAATTTGAAAATTAATGGAATGTCAAGCATGATGTAAGAAAAAAATATACAAATGACTTTATCCCGCTAGAAAACTAGGGCCACATTGCTCTCTGCCAATAGGAGGGACACATGTTCCCCCTGGAAATCTAGGGTCCATGTGGCCTTGGGTAAGAACATTAATCCAAATAAAATTATTTTCTTTCTTAAATTCATTTTTAATCCACATTTTCAAAATAAAATTCTTGTTTAACAGCCATTAAAATGAATTTTTTGGGGGAAAATGAGTTTTGGATTAATGATTTTTGTAACAATATATTGTTAAAAGGAAAAAAAATTGGATTATGTGTAGAATATTTTTATTGTGAGAATGTGTAGTTGAAAATAAGTTTGAAAAAAGAAAAAGTTTTGCTTTAATTGTCGTCAAACAAGGTAAAAATATTTTATACGTAAATCTAAAAAATATTTCCTAATTTTTTGACTACACATTCTCCATCAAATCACTATTGTAAAATTAATTTTTTCCCAAAAAAAAATCATATACTCCCTTTTTGGCCTTATTATTTCCCATTAAATTATAATTCATTTTTTTCCTGTTTTTATCAACCACGCATTTTTCAATAAAATAATATGACACGTAAGCCCAAAAAATTGTCCTTTTTTAATCATACATTCTTCAAAAAGTTACAATCTCTCATTATAATGTAAACTAATGAGAGGCAAACGGGCGCCTAATGATTGTCAAACAGGGGCTAAGCTTGTGGGACCTTTGCCCTCGAAAGATTATATTATTAGGATTTGATTTGAAGGTGGATAGCATCAAAAGATAATTATTAGGACATCGTAATGGCAAGCCCTTGTTTTTTTAGCCAATTGTTAACCTTGATTTGAGCTGATTGCGAGTTACTCTTATGAGGAAATTGCACCCCATGTCATTTTTTAGATTGGCATTTAGAAAAATATCATTTTTGAACTTTTGTGTCCTTCTAAAAATGCCTTGCACATACTTCATTAATTTTTGATTTGACAAGCTGAAAAAAGTTGTACCAAATCAAATGTAATCTTAATGAATACAGTCAGCTTTTCGCTCTTTCTTTAAGTGAAAATGGGAAAATTTTAAAATCGACTACATTCGTTGTACCATATTGAATGTGGAAGGTTGCAATCACCTCCTCAAACTCTTTAATATGCACATATAGGCTTTCGTTTTCATGTCCATGAAAAGTGGGAAGAAGCTAAAACATTCTCGATTTAAAGTTCACAGTGGCATATTAGGTGGAAACATAATGCGTGATTATGTGGATGTGTGTGGGGATGAAGGTAATCCTGAAGAGTGGAGTGGTGTCCATGCCAATAGATGCAGTGTCAAAGATAGGGTTAGAAAGAATTTCAAACACTATAAGAGGCCCTTCAGTTAATCTTCCATGCTCGCCTCGATTCCTATTCATAAAACACAAGAAAAAAACTTTATGAGAAATAAATAAATAACAATAAATAAAATAAATCAACTACAGAATGATAAAAAACAAAGTCACCCTTTTGCTAGTAGATCCCTTAGCTTCTTATGCTGTCTCTTCGACAATGGCGCCAAAATTTGATTAAGCCAAATGAATAACGCAGTAGCTGTAGCACAGCTTTAGAGTATCGATTTCACAGGGAGATGGTTGAAATACTTAAAGAATTCAAAAGATCCAGGTTCTCTTGAGTGTGTGAAAAGAATTTATCGACTGTAACAAAATTTAAAAATCAAGCTTTAAAATAGTGAAGCGTCCAAATTTTCTCAATTGAATTGGATTATTCAACATTAATGATTCATTTTGTTTTACTCAAATAGAGATGTTAAACCTAGTTTCTCTAATTAAAAAATATGTCATTGAAACCCAACTTAATTCTACAGTAATTCAAAAGTTTAAACTTCCTATAGCATATTACGACATTTATTATTGGAATAAGATTCAAGAAACAATCATATACATCAATTATAATGCAGTAAAGAAGCACACCAATAAAAAGAATTGAGATTAAAACCAAACGAATATTTGCAATGTTCAATAGAAAAAATGTGATTAAATTTATGAAAAGTATGTTTAAACTCTAAAATTGTTCGACAGTGAAAAACCTAATTACATGAATCAAAAGATGTTGAAATTTCCAAGCCCAATTGACTTTATTCATAGCTTCACAGAGATATTTAGTTCTCCATGGAATTCTAGATCAAAAAGAGAGAAAATAGATATGGAGGTGTGTCCTCCCGTTCTGGGACGATTTAGGATTTATATAATGTAAATGAGTTTGTTTCCATAAGTGGTTGAGTCAAGTTCGGGAACTGAAAAATTCGCCATCGAAAGTGAACTATGTGATCGCATAGTTCAGAAGGCTATGGCCGTATAGTTCAAGCAATTTTTGCCTTCAAATTCTCTGAAACCTTTAATGTGACTGCATAGCATTGTGTTCTTCACAATTGTCATGTTTTGGTCCTCGAACTTCGTTTTCTTGATTCTTAATTTCTTTTCTCATTCTTCCTTCTTTCAATGTTTCATATCTTCTTCCAATTAGCCTTCAATTTTTCTACATCTTTGTTTTACTTTATTCCATTTTGGTCTTTTTTCACTTGTTTCTTCTAATTTCCACCGTATTCATTCATTTGCAATCTAAATCAAAATATAAAGGTACTGAGTACCTTTAGGCATCAATTGATCGTAAAAATGCAAGTATTAATAGATGAAAAACATAACAATTTACATTATTGTCACACCCCACAACTTGTTTATTGTGTGCTCCTAGCAATTCTAAGCAAAACAAGATAAGCAATGACTAATTTATGTTACCATTTAAATTGTTAAGTTACAATTCAACCACAGTTCATACTATTTTCAAACTCAACACTACAAAAAGTTAATAGTGTCATGATTATTAGTATATCAAAAATACTTACAAAATGTATGAGTGCATGTCAAGCCACGGCCATCTTGTCTTCAACCCTAACACATGTAACATTAAGTATGTCTCGAACTAAAATTTTAGCTCCATAACTCATGGGTATTAAAATGTTTAGTTCAGCGTTTCTCTTTATGGAACTGAGAAAGATGTACACTCAAAACTACGAGGCTTAAGTATTTATGAACAAGTAACAAGCAAACATTGATCTTATGATAGGCACACTATCAATTGAGAATTTATAAAATTCTTACCATAACCCTACTTGGATCAAAACGGCCAATGCAAAAGGTTATAATGAGGATTAGGTTAGGATATATAAAAAGAAGGGCATAAGGATTTAATGACTTCCAAGTACATAATGGGCATCTCGACAAGTATTTCAATAGATCATATCCTTCAATCGATGCATTCCTTAACATTTCAATCCCCAAAATCAATCCTCTTTTTCTTTTCTTTTCTTTTCTTTTTTTCCATCAATTTTTTTATATACACTCTCCCTCTTCTTTTTTTCTTTTTCTTTTTTCCACTCAACTTGGACACTTGTCAACTCTTATCCTTATCCTTGTTACTGGTCTTCTTAAATGAACATTCAATACCTACTATACACTTGGAAGCATAAAGGTAGAAAAGACTTTTATAGGCTATACTCCAATGTGAGAAGGTATGAATAACATAAGTGCATAAAGAGAAACCGCTAAATATGTGTATTGGCTCAAAGTAGCTATTAGGTCATTGTAAATATTAAAAAACTGGCTTAAAAGGCTTAAATTCAATCCTAAATTGACCCCATCGTTTTCCAATTACAATCCACCATGTTACCACATACCGTGTAATGTTATCCTCAAAAGAAGTTTTCAGCTCAAGAAATCAATGGATGCTTATTACCCTTTTTAGTATATGATGGCCCTCAATCTTCACCAACCCTTTCACACAAAAACTTTAGCAAGAGACTTCTCTGGCTACATGTGTCAACTATCATTTTACCACAAGACTTGTGTGCACGAAAGAAATTCAGCAAGTATCTTAACATCTAGGTTCTTATAGACAAAATTAACTCCTAACGGCATATATTGTCATTCAAGAATATAATTGTACAGCAAATCAGAGACTTAAACAATTTTTTAAACCAATCACAACAAAATTCAATAATGATTATGCAATCACAATAGAATCCAAATTAACTCTCCCTCATCCAACTCTTACATTGTCCTTAATGCTTAAACATGTCTGCAAAATGAAAAAAAAGGAAGGTATCATCTGAATACTGAAGTGAATTAACATAAAGCTTGGAAGATGGTTAACCTAAAAGTTCTCAATTGAAGGATAATGCAGGGAATGAAAATAAACCTAAAAATGAAAGAAGTACCTGAAAAAGAATACTTAAAACTAATATACAGAAAGGAAGAATGAAAGACATGCCTAAAGGACATCAAGGATGGTAAACCTGGTCCGCAAGAGAAATTTCTTCCACCGCAGGCACCTATTGGCCATAGACTATCTTGAGGCGTTGTCCATTCACTTTGAATACTCTACCATTGTTAGGGTCCTCGATTTCAATTGCTACATTTTCAAAAGATCGTTTCACCACAAAGGAGGCAGTCCACCTAGAGCAGATTTTTCCTGGGTGATTGTGAAGTCTAAAATCATGCAAGTATAATTTCTGATTTGGTTTAAATGTATTTCTCAAAATGTTTTTATCATTTTCATGACTTCCATTTTTTATTTGTAGATTCTAGAATTCTTATAAGCATCATTTCTTAACTCCTCCAACTTAATCAATTGAAATTTCCTATGCTTACCTCTCTCTTTTAGATCAAAATTAAAATGTTTGATAGCCCAATAGGCTCGTTGTCCAAGCTCTATAGGTAAGTGGCAAGGTTTTCCAAAAAATAAGTCTTTAAGGTAACATGTCTAAGGAGGTCTTAAAAGTTGTACGGTAAGCCCAAAGTGCATCATTTAGTCTTAAAGACCGATCTTTACGATTGGGGTTCACTATTTTTCCAAGATTTGGTTAATATCCCTATTAGCTAAGGGTGTAAGCGGTCTAATTTTATCAATTTTTGACAGATTTTCGAATCAAACCGTTTAAACCGGTTTGAGAAAAATCCAAACCTAAACCAAACCATTTTGAACGGTTTGGAAAAAAAACTCAAACCTAAACCTAACAGTTTGGTCCGATTTTAAATCGGAGTTTTCGATATATATTTTTTTTGCCTGTCTACTTTTATATCATTAATTTATTGAATTCAATATATATTTATATCTTACTAGCGATAAATCTAAAACAAACTAAGCCCCTGTTTAAACCAAATTTTTGGGACATAAATGAAAATTTGAACCGTTATTCCACAGATCCAGCCGCCTTTGTTGACCTGCTGTTTCATGTGTTATTCCCAGCCTCCTCTCCAACTGTCAATTTTTTCATTATAATGATATGGAAAATATGGCCCAAACAGGGGTTAAATATATCTATTATAAATTTAAATATCAGCTAAATTAAAGTGAAATCACAATAAACTAAAACATAGTTTTTTTCATTTTTGCTCACATTTTTTAGGCTAATGACGATACAATAACGTTACAATACAAGTTTACTAAATTGGATATAAGGTCCAAAAAAATAATGATGTCCAACAAGACCACGTGATGATCATATCTGAAAAAAATAATACTAATTTGACAAAAAGAATAATCAACTACAATAATATAGCAATTGTTTATAATATTTAAATATAACAATTACACAAGTTTATATTTGTATGATGTTACGAAACGTATTTAATTTCAAATTCTTACCTTAGTTTGCTCCAAAAAAAATTAATGATTTTGAAACTTTATTCATAGCAAATATTATCACCGAAGGTCTAGGATTTCTTTGTCTCCAATTTGATATAACAGACTTCAATTTAACTTTGAAGAGGCATGAAAAATCTGAAAAAAAAGCGTGTAATGCCGGTGGCTCAAGACCGTATTGGGTGTTGGCTAGAGTTTATCCAAATTTTGAAGAGAAAAAGAGCCTTTGATAGATTATATTTTAAGATTATTAGATATAAATTAGGATTATTGAATAATAATAATATATCTGTATTAGAAAATTAGGTATTGACAAAAATACCAACAAATGACAAAACTATGGAATTTTACATATTTAGTGAATTTTTAAAAAAAATTCATTTTTTTCATTTTTTTTATTTTTATATATTTTTACGCCGGTCCGATTTGATTTTAAACCGCAATTAAAATTTTCAAACCTAAGCCAAATCATTTTAACTGGTTCGGTTTGGTTCAAAACCATTTCGTTGACCGGGTCCACGTGGCACCAAACCGACGATTTCTAAAATGTGGTTTCGATTTGATTTTTCAGTTTGATGATTTTTGCTTACAACCTTACTATTAGCCAATTACACTTGTCTACTACTTTGGAAGTGGTAAGCAGTAGAAATTTTATGAACAATCCAAGACTTTTTCATTAGTGTTCCAAATAAACGGTTGCGAAAGTATTTGTCTCTGTCACTGATAATAACTCGTGGTATGTCAAACCTAGACAAGACATTTTCTTTAAGAAATTTAAGAATCATTTTATTATCATTAGCTCTACAAGTTGTTGCCTCTACCCATTTAGACACATAGTCTACTGCCATAATGACATACAAATAGCCTAAAGAAGGTGGAATGCATCCCACAAAGTCAATTCCCCAACATTCAAATATCTCTATTACCAAAATGGGATTCAAAGGCATCATATTAGGTCGGGACAAAGCACCAAGCTTTTGGTAACGAAATTGTTTGACAATGGAAAACCTAATTACATGAATCAAAAGATATTGAAATCTCTATGCCCAAATGAGTTCCTTTGTAGCTTTACCGAGATATTTAGTTCTCTATGGAATTCTAAGGCAAAAAGAGAGAAAAATATACATGAAGGTGTGTCCTCCCATTCTCGGAGACTGAAAATTCGCTACCGGAAGTGAACTTTGCGACTGCATATTTCAGAAGGTTGTGGTCACATATTTCAAGCAATTTTTGCCTTCAAATTCTTTGAAACCCTTCATGTGACCACATTGAGGACTATGCCATGCGAGCACATAGCATTGTGTTCTTCACAATTGTTGCGTTTTGGTTCTCGAACTTCGTTTTCTCGATTATTGACTTCTTTTCTAGTTCTTCCTTCTTCCAATGATGCATATTTTCTTCCAATTAGCCTTCAATTCTTCCACATCTTCGTTTTGCCTTCTGATTCATCTTTTGGATATTTGCAACTTGATCCCTAAACTTTTACTTTCTTCCATGTTGGTCCTTTTTCATTTTTTCTTCTAATTTCCACGGTATTCATCCATTTACGATCTAAATCAAAATATAAAGGTACTGAGTACATTTAGGCATCGATTTATCGTAAAAATATAAGTATTAATTGATGAAAAACATAACAATTTATGCCATTATCATTTGTTGATTGATAGCTTAGGTAATGTGGTTCATTCTATATTGTCATTATATGGTTCATTCTATGTTTCATTCTATGTTGATTCAGTTTGTTGCAATGTGGTTGATACTATGGTCCTTGTGGATTAGAAAATCTAATTCATGTTTGCATCTGAGGAGTTTCTTTAAAATATAATGAAACATCTACCAAGAAAATTAGTCATTCTCGACAGATGGTTACTGAATTTTTCAAAAATTTGAATGAATTACTCGACAGTTATAACAAAATGAAAATGTGTTTGATTGCTTCACTATGTGTCATACTAATTCATGACATGTTAAATCATCATCTGATATTGGAATTTGTTCATGTTAATAGAGTTGTAGATGGATTTCGAACTCCCTACACTATGAGTGGCCCCGAGAGATAGAAGAATAGTACATAATACAACTTCATTTACTCGAACAACTATTTGTTGCTTATGGTCTTATAATATATTATATAGCAGGTCAAACTATCCATACATCATTTGTAAGGAATCGTTTGTAAATATATTAGATGATCAATGATACTACCACTAAATTCCTTTTTCCTAACTTGGATGACAGTTCTAGCCAACCATCTCAATCACTGAACTTTGAAGTCGATGATATTTTCAAATACATAGCTCTAGTAATGATGAATTGATTGGGAATGTTCCACCACCCAAGGTCATTGTCACAAGTTTGGACAATGAGGAAAAAATTAGTCTAGGCGAAAGTTTAAATGTTGCGACACTTGGCATAGGTGAATAATGTTTTATGTTATCAACTATATTTAAATGTTCTACTTTTATCGAAGATTGTGTTAATGTATAAACATGTGTGTCCGATCAATCATTAAGCTTGGATATTTTGTTTAGTTTACTACTTAACAGTTTGCAGTTAATGAAATCTTATATTTTGTAAAAAGTAAAGCGTTCTTATACCCAAATAAAAGTTGCAACAGAAATAACACCAAAATGACAATATAGCATAGACAAATAACATCATCATTGTAATGTACAAAATACATTTCCAAGCCTTAAAAACATCATTCAACTTTACGTGCTTGGTGTTGGAACAAGGTTTGAACATGTGGCTCGACTGTGCTCAACTCGTCTCCATGCAAAACGATGAATTTCAAATTATTACTCATACTTAAAAAACTTGAGATATCAATAATAAGAATTCGGCAAAACTCATATATCGAACTTTAATATCATGCAAGATGCACCTACGAATAAATTTATAGCAAATAGTAGCAAACTGGTGAAATTGATAGTGCAAATGTCTTTCCTGACATTTATTAAGTGTCAAATCCGACATTTTGACTATTGATCTTCACATTCTAGTTTGACAGTTGGATTATTGGTATTTACGATTAGCACCTAATGGGAAGCATTTAATAGTTTTGATTGGAACGCGTTTTTCATAGCATTAAGTGTGTATTTAAATGCTCAACTATCAAATGACAAAATATTCATAGAGAATTTGCACAATATTTTATGAAATAATCTCCAACAAGATCCTATGAATGATATTGCTATATTTATTTTTTAAAAAAAAGTTGAAAAAGCATTCCAAATGCATGAATAATAATTCGCAAATTAATATGAGCATACTGTATTTAACAATTTTAAACTAGTCAGTTATAAGATAAAAAAAAATTAAACAATTTGTAAATAATAACCTCTCAGAATGAAAGATGAATTTGAAATTACTCTCTTCTTGTTATTTCAATGGAGTAGATTTTGATTTTTTAGATAAATTTTCACTCCTCTAGATAGCGAAAGTTTATGAAATGATTTTTACTATTTGTTTTTTGGTTAACAATTCTATTATCTTTTTTAAATTGATATAGAGTTAATTCCTCAAATTGTCACTGAATTTTGCGAAAAGTCCAAAGGAGGTCATCGAATTTCAAAATTTCCCTAAATAGTTATTGAACTTTGCCAAAAGTTCCTAGAAGTTCACCGAACTTCAAAATTTCCCTTACAAATTGGGACCCAATACATCACTGGTTCAGTGATCTCCAAGTCACTTTTTGCAAAGTCCAGTGACTATTTAGGAAACTTTTGAAGTTCGGTGACCTCTTGAGAACTTTTGGCAAAGTTCAATAAATATTTAAGGAAGTTTTGAAGTTTAGTGATCTCCTAGAGCAAAGTTCATTGACTATTTAGGAAAGTTTGGTAACCTTCTTGGGAATTTTTGGCAAAATTCAGTAACTATTTGGGGAATTTCCTCTATTGATATATAAAGTTTTTCTTAAACAAATCAAACATCAAATCATGGCATTAATTAGCATTAATGAACAATAAACGTAAAGGTATCTATAACGATAAGTTGGACATTTCGCACAAAGAAAAGATATTTTTGAACATCTTTTGAAAAAATGACAAACTTTTTTTGCAATTGATAATGTAAGAACATTTATGCAATATTGCCTTATCAACATTAATATGTTTCATATACCCACGTAATTTATTTATTTCATCTAAAAAATATCAAAATGAAAATTGAACTGCATATTAATTAAAGCAATGTTATTTAGCCAAACTGGGATTATGACCCCAGTTTAATGCCACGTAGACCGTGGTTATAATCCCATTGAAACTTACTTCATTTAACTTATCATTTAATGTCATATTAGCGCCATATAAACTTAGGTTATACCATCAGTCGAGCAAATAACATTATTATATTAATTTAGGAGGCAATATTGTATCGATTCATTCATAAACCATTATGTGAAAAGGAGTTAACAATATTAACGAGCATAAGACTTATATAGGCAAGGTTAGATTCAATGCCGGCAGCCTTGGGTTGTCAAGCCCATAAATATATTTAATATGGAATTGAGGAAATTACATACAACAAGGTACTTAAACTTTCGAATTCAAAATTCAGGGGTGAAGTTTATTTATGCAAAAATCAGGTATGAATTTAACCATCCACCCAACCACAAAACCTAATCCCCATCCCCGTCTCTATTCTATTCTCTCCATTCTCTCATCTCTCAACAACAGTGGTGGCGCCGAAAGGCCGATTGACACCTTGTAGCGGTGTTGAGCGACACTCCTCTCATGCTAAGATTTACTATAAGGAGAAGAACCACCGTCAAGAAAATGTCCTCCGTAAAGATGTGATGTGCTGTAGCTTTTTAGATCGAAGATGTGCCGCATGGATAAGAAGATGTCCTACGCAAAGAGAAGATGCCGCTGGAGATACGCCACATTAACTACCTTCAAGTGTTGCTGTGCAGCAACGCTTCACTGTGAGCGCCTTTGCATGGTAGCACTCAAAGTGGGTCTTTCAAGCTGGCGCCACTGCAATGGCTTCTATGTAGCATGCATGTAGGTGGTGTTGGTAACGTTGTGGCGTGACGGTGTGGTGATGGTGGTGCGGTAAATCTAAGTAGGATGGTCGTCATCGTTATAGTAAGGATCATGCTTGTGTTGGTGGTAGTGATTTGGATGGTGTCGGTGAGGTTGGAAGGTGGTGTAGTGTTAGGTGTGTTTGATGGTAGTTCTGGCTATGGTCATTGACCTATGGTCCTGGCGGCTTTCTGGCAGTGGAGACATTGGTAAGGTTGTGTGTTGGGAATTGTTTGTGTATTTGGTGGCGACGTTCGTGGTGGTTTCTAGCGATGGTAGAGGTGGTTGTTGGTGGCTAGAGATGTGATGGAGTTTATAGTCGTGGTTTTGGTTAGCTGTTGATTGAATTTGGTAGTGGCGATTTTGTTGTGGAATGTCATGGTAGTGGTGGTGGTGGTGGAGGAGGAGTTGATAGGGTGAAGGAGGTTGCAAGTGGCGGTGGTGACAGAGGTGACGAGGTGAGAGTGGTATTTGACCCGCTATTTGATCCGTGACCAAATATTTCATTGTAACTTTAAAATTCGATAATTTGTGCCAACAAATTTGAAAATATGCGATCGATAGATAAATTGTGACTTATAATTTGTTTGATCAGTGTCCAATGAAATAAACTATGATCTATAAATTTTTTGATTTATGACCTCTAAATAATTGTGACCAATTAATTTGACGATATGTGATCAATAAATAAGTTGTGACATATAATTATGTACATGTGACCATTAATTGTATAATTGTGACCTTATTATATTTAATTAAAAATATTTTTAATCAATTAGATAAAAACATGATTTTAGCATTAATATAACTTAAAATCTAATTTTTGAATTGTGCATAGCTAATACATGATTTATGAACTTTTCCTTATAGAATCTTCAAATTTTATTTTAGGACCAAAACCGTTTAAGTCAACTCTATGATGATTTAGCCCAGGGGCGGACCTATTCAGGGTCTAGCGGGGACAATTGACCGCATTGGACCTTTAGTTTTTACATTATTTAAGGAAAATGAGATTTCTTACAACTTTGTTCTTATGTGTACTTCTTTCTTGTGCAGGTAAACTTTCTGTTTGGGAGAAATTTCTGTTCAGGTTTTAAATTTTTAATTATTTGAATGATGCCAATGCAAAATGGGTCCACTGCTGCTGTCCGTTAATTTTTTTTTTTTTTTTTTTTTTTTAGCATTTGTTTGTCAACTATTCTGCCATATTATTTTTCTACAATTCTTATTTTCAACCACACATTCTTTATTAAAATAATATTACACATAAATAAATAAAAAATCTTTCTTTTTAACAACACATTTCAACATCAATCACTATTCCATAATACACTTTTAAAAATTAAAAAGGCACAAACAGACCCTTAGTAAATTTTGACGCTGTACCCACCTACAATGACCTAGCAGCTCAAAGATTGCTTTTAATTGTAAAAATTGTTGCTAGACAAGTGCTATATTCTTGATCAAATTCATTTTGGATTATTAATTTAGCTTTTTTTTTTTTTTTTTTTTTTTACGTAATTCTATCTCGCCACCATTGAACCAAATCCTGGGGTTAGTCCCTGATTTAGCCTATCAAACACTGCTAGAAAAGGAGGAAACAAAGATGAAATTTCAGTTGCGATCGTCTTTCGTTACTATTACCAATGAATCAACAATAAATTAGCAATTGATATTTTATTATTTTAAAAATTATATCTAAAATTACCGATAGAATTACCGACAGAAGTCTTGCATTGGGACGATTCCATTGATAATCCATAGGTAAAAATGTAAAAATATAAATTGAATAATTTATCAACGGATGTTTCTGTTCGATACTATGGTTCTGCTCAATAGTGACTATGAAAATCAATTTTTAGATCGTCAGAGAGAAAAGTGGATCCTACTATGAGTGAAGAAGTCAAAAATAACGGCTAACTTAGGAAAGCAAGGTCAAAAAAATAATGTTTTGGGGGTTAAAAATCATAATCAAACGAGGGCTATATAAAAGAAAAAAATATTTACCAACAGAGACAATTTGTTAGTAAACTATTGAAGTAAAAATAAATAATTATTAAGTAGTTACCAACAAAAAAAATAAAAATAAAAATTGTTAGAATAGTCCCACACAATTTGAAACAACATTAATATTTCACATGTACCATTTGCATTTGAAGAGTCGTGACTAGTCATTACACAAATTGAAAACTTTTTCAATTCACACTTGTAAAAATTGTCCCGTAAATTCCAAAAATATCCACATAAATGAAAGAAGTCGACAAGAAGAAGGTGGACCAAGAAAAATACTACTGAAATACATCAGGATGAATATCTTTCATTTTGAACCTTCCTTAATAAGAATTTATCGGAATCACCTGGCTAATCAGTGCAACCTTTTAAACGGTTGATCATTATTGTGAGCCCACACAATAGGTTAAAACATTATCTCTTATATCAAACTTTGGTTCTTTATTGTGTTCACTATTTCAACCTCGAACCTTCTCGAATTCTGGAAGTGTTTTAAGAAAATTTGCCAAAGACCAAGTTCGGACTCGAAAGTCAAGAACCTCACTTAAGCCCGAGTGCATACTACTTCTGAAGGCAAAGACTCATTGTGGTAGATCGCAATTACACCCTAAGGCATCTTTTCTCGATTACATTAATGATCCATTTGATTGCAAGAATGGAATTTGGGTGGAAAGAAAACGAATTCCAGGAAATTGAATTGTTTAGAACTTATTTTCTTGAAAATTGTTAATTAAATGTATTTGATTAGTATAATTTTTCCACCTGGGAAAATGTTGAAATTTTAGATCTTATGGTGTTCGTTTTACTTTATTTTTCATGAAAATTGTCAATTAAAAGAATATAATTTTTTACAATTATGGATAAAATTTGTTCCAATTGCCAAATAAAAAAAATGTGGCTAGAAAGCCAATTCCCTTAGGCACAAAACCAAGGAAATTGCACATGTGGGTGAAGAGATGGAAATGGAATTGTCAAAAAACAAAAAACAAAAAACAAAAAAATTTGCAGTCAAACAAGCTAAAAAAGAGGAAAATGGAAAATATTTTCTATAGAGAATTGGGCAAATCAAATGGGCCCTAAGTTCTTATACTTCTGCAAAATTCAAAACACTCCTTTGACTACGTACTTAGGCCTAGTTTGTTTCCCATTTTTTAGCCCTAAAAATGAAAAATATAACCGTTATTCATTACTTCAAGCCGTCATATTTGACTTCATCTCTTTTGTATGGATTCCGTAACGAATATATTTTTCATTCTCATAATTCTTATAAGAATGAGAATCAAACGAAAGCTCGATTCGAAAGGCTTAATTATTTAGGGTCAAGTAATCAACCGTACAAAGCTCCTTAAGGAGTGGCGACTATATTAGTAATCTTCTACGTAATATCTTTTTCCATTAAATTTGGGATTAAACTTCTTACACAAGACACCTATAGTAACACACAGAGCGGCTATCACAGTTAACTTCCCTTTCACGCCATGAAGATATGTGGTAAGGAGACGTGCGTACGTCACAGAACTTTATACATTACAATTTCATGCTACTGGCGTCCCAAGAATTGAATTCCTGACCTCCTTTATAGGATTCTAAAGGCCAATCCTAGTACCACTACAACGTAAAATGTCAAATGCCAGACAGTTTAAAAGTTGAACTCTTATTTAGGTCCCGTTTGTTTTCCATTATTGTAAGAATGAGAATGAAAAATATAATCTTTATGAACCTACAAAAGAGATAGAAATTCAAATTTGGTGACTTGATATGATGGATAACGATCATACTGTCCATTTTAATGGAAAAAGAATGGAAAACAAACAGAAACTTAGTGTCGATTCGTACCAAGAAACTTTCGTGCAGGAGTCTGCGTAGAATAAGAATTAAAAACTTCTGGAATAATCTTTAATCTTAATGTTTAAAACTCTTTAATTATAGGACAGAACAGGTAAAGTCTAATTATAAGTAATCTTAAATGTATCATACTCTAATACTATATTTGTGTCATTGCTCATTTAACTTAATTTTTAGCCGCAGCTTATACAAAATAAAAGGGTATATTCAATGTACAATATTAACTCAATAGACAGTATAGTAGACAAAAATTTTAAATATTTATTTTCTTCTTTAACAATGCGAGTACAAAATAGGTTCAATCATTCAAGATGTTGAGTTTGAGCCCATATCCATCCCATTGGGTTTTGTAAATGCAGCAGCATGAGACAGGCCAATGCTTAAAAATGGGACATTGCTCACTTTGTAAACCAGTGACATCAATGTGAAATTATCATGTGTTTATCCATAAAGCACGTAAAAAAATTGAAATTTCTTGACTACAATAGCTAACAAAATTCCAACATCCACAACTAAACCTTCACATTCTCGTCCCGCACACCAAACATGTTGTTCAAAAAAAAATTATGTGTTTCCTAAACATAACGGATGTGTCTAAATGGTAGAAGAATCGGTAATGGACTTCTTATGAAATTTGTTGCATAAAAGGCAAAAAACAAAGTACATTTCAACATAGTTGGAATATATTTACACAACATTAAGCAGTTATGAGTAACATAGGTCATTCAGTCAAAGCATTGAGAAAAATAATCATGTTCAAAAAGAATGATAAACACAACCCTGAGGGGTAGCTCAGTGGTCAGACCTTGAGTTTGCCCCCCCAATGGCACCAGTTCGAGTCCCCTCAGGACCACTGAAGTGAGTATCCGGCTGTAAATTTTAGGATCCCATGGAATTAGTCAAGGTGCGCGTAAGGTGTCCAGGGAATTAGGCGAGGTGCGCGTAAACTGGCCCGGACACCCATGATTATAAAAAAAAAAAAAAAAGAACGATAAACACAGCAAGGCAAATCCTCATCAAATAGAAGTGAGCTTGAATAAATTTCGTTAACTAAGCACGTCATGTTCTGAATTCAATAAGTTCAAACCTGATTAAGTAAATGGCGAGGAACTAGAAAACCTCAAGGAACATGAATCAACCATGAAATGCATATATAGATAGTTAAAAATCTCAACCCAACCAGAGGTAGTGAAGAAAGTATATTTCTATGTTTTAGACTCTTCAAACACAATATCACATGTCTCCGAGCACCTTGTAAACATTGAAATTTTCTTGCGAGCTGATAGTGAAATATCTGAATTACATGTTCCCAATCTAGCAATTTTAATCCTTTCCAAAACTTTTCCATTCTGTAAAAAGTACTTCACCAGCTGATATTCACATTCAAGCAGTTGGAAGTATTTAAATTTAATTTTCCTAAGATGTTTGGCCAAGCAAATGGGCACAGTTTTTTTTTTTTTTTTTTTTTTTTCGGTAAGCAAATGGGCACAGTTTCTGGCAAAGAACACATAGATTCTCCTTGAGCATTGCCCCTCACCACATGAATAGGAATGACGAGCTCTTGAAGTTGAGGTGTACTTTCAAGTATACTAGGCAGTGTTCGGTGGTCAAAAGGACCAAGCTCCAGGAAGGTCAAAGTTTCAAACACATATAGTGAAAAACAACCCGGGTTCATAACCTTCATGCAAAGATGGAAAAAGATCAAAGTACGAATAAAGATTTTGAATTTAAATATTTATATACCTAGAATGATTTTCCAAACGGATCGTGAAGCTTAGTCTTTACCTCAAGAGTGTCTATGTTTAAATAAAGTGACTTGACTGCAAGCAACTTGTTGATGAACTCTGATACATTCTCCCGATGATCTTCCACGAAAGGAAGCTTTAGTTTCGGTGCAGTTACAAAAGAAATTTTTGCTCCAACAAGAGACTTTAGTTTCTTCACCAAGTTGAATTTAGCTACATAACCATGATAATCAAGAAACTCCAGATTTGGTGTATCGATGACAAGTTTAGTTTCCACAATACTACAAGGATAGTTGAAAGAAAGTTTCTTAAGCAAAGGAATAGAAAGATCCAGAACTTCAACAAGCCAAAAGTTGCAGTTAGATAGCGACAAATCTTCAAGGTGCTTACAACCCCGAAACAATCTTCTCATGGAATCATCACTTGGTAAGATGAAAAATCCTAACATCAGAACCTTTAGATTGGGTAAAGAGACCAGCTCCGGGACATTTAACTCCATATATCCTCTTAGCTTCAAGACCACCAATGTACTAGACGTGAAAACTTCAGGCGGTAATGTTCTAGCTAGTGCACCTTTTCTCACACAAATATCGATCTCTTTAACATTTCGCCAAATTGCAGCACATACTAGCATTTGGATTGCAGGCTCCTCAAAATTGAAACTGCATCTGAGATGAAATTGATTGATATGAGGTACATCTCGAAGCATAATTTGTTTAAGACCAAACCTTGCAAACTCCAGCAAAACCTTCTTATTCCTCCTTTTCCGAGTTAAAGAATCGTCAAGAACAACGTTAGGGAGAAAAAGGAAAAGGTTCTTCCATCTGGTTGATAAAACAGAAGTGGCCACCGCATATTTTGTATCAAGAAATGATAAAATATGGCAAAGAACACCGTCCGGTAAATCACTTAGTCTATCAACAAAATCATCATCCGGGGTTTTGTGAGCCCTTTTGGGTGCATTGGACATCCTCGAAACCTACGCTAATAGAGGAGGTCATGGCATCAATTTTATCGGAATTTCACTATTCATACTTGTATTTCACTAATTTGTTTGAAAGAAGTAATCTTGACGGTTCGTAAACAGATTATAAGGGCAGAAAAGTATGAAGACTCGCGTTAAAAAGAAACTGGGCGGCAGAAGCAACGGCAACGGCAGCAGCGGTGGCGGCGCAGCGTAAACGAAAATCTCCTCGCTAGCCGGAGCGAAACCTACTGATCACGCTCGATCCATCTTTGGCAATAATAAAGCCCTTGCAAGTAAGTTAGAAGATAGGGGCAAGGGTTTCGCGGAAAATCAAAGAAGTATGTGAAGAATTGCAAATTGGTACCAAAAGTTCAGATTTGTATTGTAAAACATCCCCAAATATTATTCAATTTGTGCACCCAGACATCAATACAATAATAAAGTTTTCATTTGAGTAAGAAAACTTTAAACTGATAAAAATTTGTTCAATATGAACTGGTGGCTGGATGTGGCCCCAAAAAAAATAAAAAATGATAAAAAATAATTATAATAATAAAATAAAAATAAATAATAGTAATAATAAAATTGAGAGGTTTGACGTTGAATTTAATAAAAATTATGAGTCTATAAACTTTAGTTCGATTCATTCCTTCTGATTCTGATTCAGGTATGCAAAAAGTTGTTGACTAATTACTTTCTAAGCAACGATGATATCCAAAATGATTATGATAGATTAAATGTGTTTTGTATGAAAAATGCAATTTTCGAACAATAAAAATGAGTGTTCATTGATAGGAAATATGTGAAAAAGTACTTTATATGACGGCTAGTTTTCAATAAGTCGAAGAAGTGAAGAAGAATGCTAGAACTGCAAAACATTTCTAATACTCCAAAACTTTATTGAACAATACATATTTAAAGTTTGAGAAGTTTTTGGTTGTTTTGGAGTTAAGCCCCTGTTTGATCCCCATTTTTGGGGGAAAATGTATTATCGAATAGTGATTTATTGGTGAATGTGTGATTAAAAAGTAAAAAAATATTTTTGAAATACGTGTATTATTATTTTATAGAAAAATGTGTGGTTGAAAATGAAAAGTAAAAAAATACATTCTTATAAAAATGGGGACAAACAGGGGCTAAATATTGTGATAAATTAAGATTAAAGGATTATAACAGAGGAATCGAAATATTTTTGGCAAATATATATATATATATATATATATATATATAATTTATTAATTAGTATAGGATTTTTAGGAAGATGTTCAAATAACTCCCAGACAAAATATAAAATCTATATAGATAAAGTAGTAAATTTAATGAGTAGTAAAGGAATTATTTTTTTTCTTTTTTTTTTTATTATTATATTTTTTTTTTTAATTATTTCAGGCATATCTTCTCTTTCTTGAGCCACAAATCTAAGAAAAATAAGTAAATTAACTTTAAAATAAATTATTACTTTGACGGATCAAAATTAGAATAAGTAAATTATTCTTTTTAAATACAATTTCAACTTCTTTCTAAACTTGTTACTTGTTAGTCCAACGCAGTATGATTTTGTGAATAAGCAAGAGCACTACAAAAAATTTTAAAATTGTGAGTAATTTTATGCAAAAAATTTAATGCAATTCCTATTAAAGTTTTATTTTTATTTTTTTGAAAAATTTATCATTTTCATCCACATTATATTTCGGTATTGTCCATATTAAAACCATTCATTTAAACACTATAAATCCATAACATTTTTATATATCTATTACATTATAATTCATACGATATACAATTTTTATATATCTATCCCACCATTTTTGTATATCTGTCGCATCATAATATCTTCACAATCCTTTCATATTTTCAATCATTGCCGCACTCTCAAATTTCTTCACTTGTTTTGATAATACAACAAATTAATCACCATTGTTTTAAATTCAAGAAAATCAAGAAAAAAAAGATAATCTCAACAGAAAACTCAAATTCTTGTTTCGATAATCTTAGCAGAAAAGATAACTATTCAAGAAAAATCAAGAAAAAATAGATAATCCCATCAGAAAACCTAAATAATTAGGAATGAAATTCCTTACTAATACTGTTTGAATTTAAAAGTTACATTATCAAATAACTCAAATATAAATCAAGAATCCTTCACATACTAAATTAATCAAACCTACAATAAAAAGTAATCATTACCTTTTTTTTTTCAAATTCTTCTTGATATACTGCTTTTTGTGTATATATGTGCTTTAATGGTGTCTCTTTTATTGTTTTTTTTCTTTAATTTAGTTGAAAATGATAGTTTATGAATATATTAAGATACATATATATACCTCAATTATTTTAAAGTACTATATTTGCATTATGTTTAATATTGAACTGAATAAGACAATAGCATATATTTCACATTTTTCTTTAATTATGTTTATAGTATTTAACAAACATACTCTTAAGAATGCGATAAATTAAAACGCCTCAATAGCTCTTACTCGTACAAACTCTTACTATCGCCACTTTAACCAATTCAAGAATGCATTTCTCTCTCTTATTACATAATTGTAAACAATCTAATCGTTATCATTTAAGTCACTTAACAAATATATTCAGATGGTTTCTTAATATTGGTTTTGGCAAAAATTCACGAACATTAAAACTTTAATACATGCTACGATATCATCTACTAAAGTGCAATCATCCCTTCCAAATTCATCTCGAGTGTGCTGAAGGTTTACAGTCGAAATACTTTCTCACTTTTCCTTAGCATCAAATATTTAATTATGCTTATTTTACTATCATCACTTCTCTCTAACTTTCAAAATCTTCAATTTGTTATGCTAAGTGTTATTCTTATATCTATGATGTGGCCCTAGCACCCTTTTGGAATGATTTTATGAGAATAGATTTTACGAAAAGTTATTATTATTTTTTTATAATAGGTTAAAAAGAGGGAAAGTTTATAGGAAAAATTATTTTATTGGAATGTGTGGTTGAAAAAAAAAATGAATTTTAAAAAATGAGTGCCAAACATGGACTAACATATTTTAATGTTAACACAATTATTTTTATATGGTCAAAATTTGGCAGATGCAGCTTCAGACATTTAGATAATGTCAATGTAAATTGTAAAGTATGGGAATGACAATATTTTCTATTAGAGAAATGTACAAAATTCAAGGATGTATTTATACTTTACACTCCATATTTTTCATAACTATACTTTTCATACTATATTTTATGTTATGGTAACAAAATATAACTTTTGCTAAAAAATTATAAATTAAAATAGTTAAATAGACCAATATATCCATAATTGAAAATAACAATCACAATCTTCAAATTACATTATGTAACACTTAATATATTTTTAACTATTGTTTTCTCAAGACAATTAATTAGTATTTCGTTTTCCCCTAAAAAATAATTTATTTTTCTTTCTCATTCATAAAACCCTCCATAAATTAACATTAAGCTCTGGAGACTTTTAAAAAGTAATTTTTAAAAGTGAGTTTTGAAGAATATGTGGATAAAAAACATGAAATTTATTTTTTTGAGAAAACGTGAAATAAATTTTTTTTTTTTAAATATTTGTGGTAAAAAATAAATGTACAAGCACATCTCAATACATCATCATCATAATCATTATCATACGTTTTCAATTTCTCACACAATTTTTTTATTAGCTATCTCACAATTTGATGACATTTATTTGAACTTGAAGATTAACGTTTCTATTGTGTTCAACAATATCCCATAAGTAGAATAAAAAATTAGCCTCACATGTGACTTTGTACAAGAACATCTATTTGGATCATGCAATGCATATACAATTGTTTCTAACGTCTATAGGATCTTAGAATGATTTCTACTTGTGTTAAATTCATATTCCTTCTCCCATACATTTAATCAATTAGTCAATTAGTGGTCAATTAATAAAAAAGCATCAAATTCCTAACAGTCATTCAAATCAAACAAACATAGTCTAATGTCAAAATATAGAATTTAATATCAAAACTTCATTGTAGGCGGTTTAGCGTTGTCTAGCGTCACCACCAAAATTTGAAGTTTGGAAGAAAAAGGAAAAATATTTTTGAATCTTGAATTCCTTCGGTTTGATTTCTCTTCTTTGATTCCTTCTTCTTCAACTCCAAGCAAAGAGGTATAAATTTACATAGGATAAATGATTTGTAAGGATAGCTTCTTCAAAATTTTACAAGAAATAAAGAATTGTTGATCAGCATTGGCTCCTTTCATTGTAATGAATGTGTAATTTTACGTACAAGAGCCTCCAAACTTCTCCCTTTGATTTTTAGATGAAGAATTATATTTACAGACCAAGAAATATGTCAAAATTTATACCCCAAATGTTTTTCAAGAAAAGTTAAGATGACGATCACATGGCTTTACTAATTGAGATCGCAAGGGCGAGCTTATTTTCCCTCTGAAATTAGTCTGCTCAACATTAAGATCTCAACGCTATAAGCTTGCTATCACACACACATCCCTTTTGTCCTCTTTAGTCCTTCATACTTAAACCTTCTTAGTTAGGTCCTTAATCCCGAATCGCCCGTAATTAATCCTAGGCAAGTTCTGAGAGTTTTTAATTAAGTCACCAAAGTTTTCACACATTAATACCTCAAATCTAGATGCCTAGATTTTGAAGTATTATCGTTTCATTTTCTTTTAAAATCATAAATGCGGAAGTGATTAGATTTTTCTTTAATATAATAAACATCATTGGCTTCATTTATGAAAATAATTTGTAGAAAACTTTTTCATTTAAATGAAAAATAACGATAAAATTAAATGTTAACTTTATTTTATAAAAAAAGGTCCATATTTGATTGTTAGCACTAAGTCCAATGCACCGCAAGTAGTCGTCTCGTATCATTGCCTTCATCATCTGAAATAGGGAAGAATAAGCTAACGCTTAATAAACAAACCTCATGCATATGATTTATGTTTATGATGTGCTTATGAATTACTTTAAAATAAAAACATCTCTCAATATGTATTCCCTTTCTTTCATTTCTTTAAAAACTTAAACATTGATGACGTGAGCTCACCTGGTGTTATTGATGTCAATATCATTAATTATAATTAGAAGTAATAAGAATGCATAAGAAAATAATCTATTTATATATAAAAGAAGACTTAATATTTAAGGTTCTAGTAATCAATTAAAAATTAAAAGCAGGTCTTACTATTGAAAAGCATTTTTAGCTTGTATAGGTGCCAACTCAATAAAGGTTTTAATCGTTATTGGTGGTAAATATTTTCTTTTACTGTGAAATTAATGGATGATAAATATAAGTTCAAATTTATCGAATATGTAGACTCAACATGCGGAATTACACAATTAAAGGCAACAAGTCACTTTTTAATTATTTTTAGATAGTTAATAAATCATGTCAATTGTTGGGGAATACACAGATTCAAATGTGCATATTGTATTCACAAAACGTAACTTACACGTTCACGAAATTGAAACAAGGTCTCGACTTACCAAAATGGAGTTTGAAAAACTAACCAATGATCATTGAATCTGACCATTTCCATTTAAAACATGTGATTTTTCGTATCGAACATTGCATAAACCATATAAATAAAATTAATCATTTTCTGAAATCAAATATGAAAAAATGAAAATCAGAAATAAGAAAAAAAATTTAGATGCAAGTGATGCAATTGGCAGAGGTGAGTATAAATCTTTCCTTAAGATAAATTTGTCCCGCATCGATGCTAATGGTTTTTCAACAATCATCTCCTAAAATACAACGACCACGTCAAGCTATAAGAGCACTTCAAATGGTTTCGACCAACGAACTCGAACGAAATTCCCTCTCTACCATAACCATGATTTTTGATGCAAAAGATAATCAGTTCTTCAAAGTGTTTTATGCATAGTAAAGTGTAAAATATGGAATGGAATGAAATTTCTAAATAATTAAATCCAAACATATGGGTCAATATATAGATATTGAAAAGGTTCGTCTCAAAAACACAATCTATGAAAGAGACACAACCATTGGAATTAGTCTCTATATTTAAAGAGACACATCTCTTGGAAAATGATAATACCAAAAGTCATAATCTTTCATATAGAAAGACACATTTTCAGCCAAATAATTTCTAGAATACTCCATAATATTCTACGCACTTTTCCAATAATTCACGTATTTAAGTGATTTAAATTTTGGCTTAATTTTTCATTCACCAAATAATACAAAATTTCCAGCAAAATTCAAACAATCCCCCACATGCATGAAAATTAATACAAATATCTATGCAGACACTAGTAGAGAGAGCGAAAAAACACTATATCAAGGATGGTAGCTTCTAGCCTTGAACCTCCCTTAGTGAAATACCATCGGACTTACTCGACTAATTGGTGAACGTGATGTCTTGAACCATTCAACCTTTAGTGTAAGTCAAGACAATGATACTTACACAATGTCTTTCCTAAACCGTTCATGGTTCTCATGACTTGGTTCATTTTGACCCTAAACCCTTCTTGGTTCTACGAGTATTTAGAGAATTTAAGCCTTACATAATTCTCATCTAAGCGGTCGCACTTCACACTCACATAGATGACCTCATATTAAGAGTATTCCGCCCTACTCCACTTGACTTAATCAAGATATAGGAATCATTAAATATTATCTTAACCTCTTGCAACTCTGTAGAAAGCACTTTAATGTCATAGGAATGAGTTAGGAAATTATTTTTCTTAGTGCTTCATGGAGTCCTCATAACTTAGTTGTTCTTTTGAACCAATATTTTGGAATCTCCAGCAACAAGGTAGGGTTATCATTACAAAGACTCTAACTTATTAGGCTTTAGTCTCATTCCTTTCAATATATAGTATACTTAATCTCTCGGTAAATCTCTTAAAGGTACCACGAGTTTATACCATTGAGATCAACTGTTTAATGGTGTTATATCTACGACTTATACGTCTAGATCTACCATTACATGTGACTCGGTATCTTATCAAATGTTAATAGCCAACCACCAATTTCATTTAATAGATACAAATTGTCACCACCAAGAAACCCTATCATGAAGCTACATGCTTCTTATTAGTTTAATCTAAAGCTTAACAGTCAACCATGTTTACTAGTGGATTTCAGAATCACGAGTATTCAATATCATCATGGAAATATTACCATGCATTTGAACTTTAAGAATATTCTTCATTTATTCCAATTGTTCTTGCATGTCCAAACAACCGCCACAATTGGTTTCTACCCATTTAATCCACTTTTAGACTTAGTGTATATTATCATTATAATTAATAAAAGGATTTTCTATCTTTCCACCTTCATAAATATATTTCTATGATTATAAAATAGAAGCAAATATAACTATTAAACTGAGTTATCCACACAATTCCTCAATTAGGAATACATATGTAATCTAGTAATGTTGCATCCACAAGTTTTGAACTTTTCATTCAAGTTCACGAGCATTTATGATAACCCCCCATATCTTTGGGTTACAATTGAACTTTGGATTCAACAAATCTTTCATAGTTATATTCATTTATCTTTTAGATAATATCTGTATTGAGTGCTTCGTGAAAGTCTAAGCACTTTCAATTTAGGATTGTCAATACACAAATAATACAAATGAAAGACACTTGTACTTCAATCAAACTCTTTTAAATTTGAACAAGGTCAAGACATAGACCCAAACACAATTTAGGGTTCGTAAAGTAGAATTGCAACTCATCAAACTTGTCACACTTCATGAGATAGTGCCATGTCATCTTATATTAAACAAGAAGGCACCTATTCAAAAAAGAATAGCCATCAATGAAATTTCATATACTTTCACAGTTAGTGGCATCCTTCCAAACATCAGGAATAGTTTTTCTCCTTTCTATCCATTCGTTGTTTGCTCGAATTAGCCCCCAACAATATCCATTTCTTTATACGTCCATTGTATAAATGTATTCCATCTATAGGAATGTCAATGTTTCAAGGGAGTCTGTGCACTTCCATATTATAAGAGATGATATTGCAATCTTACCATCACAACATGAATTGCCACTACCACAATTAAATTAAGCAATGGCCGGAACTGCACCATGCACTACCAAAATCGATAGCAACAGCCAACACAAATGAAAATTGGTCACCCATATGTTTCCGAAGCCCATTGTTAAATAAAGAAGGATGGAAGAAATTAAATTTGATTTGGCAGCCTTCTACCACTAATGGCCGTTGGTTTGAGTACAACCATTCATACAAAGAAGTATCCACATAAGGTAAAACAAGACCAAAGTTATTCATTATCTTGAATCTCGAATATGTTGCATTTTAACAAACCCAAATTAGAGAATATTTTACTATCATTATTCTCTGAATGTATAATTTCATGTAAGCATTTATTCACATGCCATTCACCATATTTTAAGAAAATGAATAGACATAATGCTTTGAAGATTAAACTGCCATGACTTGAAGACAAAAAAACTCAAGCCCTTCATAATTAAGTCTTTTAAACAAACTAAATTCTTGGAATTCAATCGATACGTGAACGAATAAGACTTAATCAAAATAATACCCAATGGAGCATAACTGTTAAAATGGCGTGAATAGTAAATAATTCATGCAATATGCATACACGTACAATTCCATAGTCAGGCATATAAAATAGATTTTATATGTTATCAAGCCACATAATCAAGTCATGTAACTTACTTAACAAAATATAAAATGCACAAAAATAATTCATTTTAAGATTGTTGGGGAATACACCGATTCAAATGTGCATATTGCATTTACAAAACCTAACTTACACGTTCACAAAATCGAAACAAGGTTTCGACTTATCGAAATGGAGTTTGAAAAACTAACAATGATTATCGAATCTAACCATTTCCATTTAAAACATGTGATTCTTCATATCGAACCTTGCATAAATCATATAAATAAAATTAATCATTTTCTGAAATCAAATATGAAGAAATGAAAATCAGAAATACGAAAAAAAAAATTAGATACAAGTTATGCAATTGGCCAAGGCGAGTATAACTCTTTCCTTAAGATAAATTCCGACAATCATTTCTCAAGATACAATAACCACGTCAAGCCACATGAGCACTCCAAATGGTTTTGACCAACGAACTCGAACGGAATTCCCTCTCTACCATAACTATGATTTTGATGCAAAACGTAATCAGTTCTTCAAAGTGTTTTATGCATAGTAAAGTGTAAAATATGGAATGAAATGAAATTTCTGAATAATTAAATCCAAACATATGGGGTCAATATATAGATGTTGAAAAGGTTTGTCTCGAAAGACACAACTTATGGAAGAGACACAACCATTGGAATTAGTCTACGTTTCTTGAAAAATGATAATGTCAAAAGTCATAATCTTTCATATAGAAAGACACATTTTCAGCCAAATAATTTTTAGAATATTCCATAATATTCTACGTAATTTTTCAATAATTCACTGATTTAAATTTTGGCTTAATTTTCCATTCATCAATAATACAAAATTCCAACATCAATTTATCTTATATTGAATTACCAAAATTGGTAATATGAAAGCAACAAAGAACATCAAATTAATCACGAAGAAACGCAACTGAGTAAAAACTCCGAGTACTTAATCAGTCAATAATCTACCATAAATCGAAACAAACTTATAGTACGGACCAGACCCGTCTACTCCAAGTTGTTGGCTAATTACTTTCTAAGTTAAGATGATATCTAAAATGATTATGATAGAGTGAGTGTGTTTTGTATGAAAAATGCATTTTCCAAACAATAAAAATGATTGTTTCGTTTATAGGAAATATGTAAAAGATTACTTTATATGACAACTAGTTTTCAATAAGGGGAAGAAGTGAAGAAGAATATTAGAACTGTAAAACATTTCTACTACTCCAAAACTTAATAGAACAATACATATTTAATATTTGGGAAGTTTTTGGTTATTTTGGAGTTAAATATGTTGAATTTAATTGTAATCATACTAAAAATCAAGAATCACAAAATAATAAATTGATAAATCTAATTCATACCTGCGAAAGTCATTGTTGATATAAATAATAGCAATCAAATATTCCCCTCCTTGTTCCTCACAAAAGTGTTGGCCATCAATGAGGCAAACCAATAAAACCAATTGGAGAGGAGAGGGGATCTAACCTTTATATAGAATTTATTTAGTCATCCCATTATCGACTTAAACCTTAATTAGGTTTATTTTCGGCCTACATACTTAAAATTATCACATTATATTAATTATAATCCGTAAGGTGTAAAAGGCCTAATTGATCACTTAATAAATTTGGTTCAAACACAAATATCATCATGAACCATACACCTAACCCGTAAAATTTGCAATTGAATGTGAAGCCCACGTATGGAATTATTCCAAAAAAATATTGTCATAAATTAAGATTAAAGGATTATAACAGAGGAATCGAAATATTTTTGGCTAATATTTTTTTACATTTTTCACGCATATCTTCTCTTTTCTTGAGCCACAAATCTAAGAAAATCTGTGAATCAAGAAACTTGATATAAAAGAAATGCTATTAACCACAAGGTCTTTTGGCCCAAAAATTGATGTGATTTATATCAGTCCCGATTTCTAAGGGAAATGGAATAAAAATGTAGAGAATACAAATGTGTGCTTCAAGCTGTCGTCCACCAAGGAAAAAATAAAATCAAAACACTCAAAAATGAAATTGAAACCTATTCAACCTTGACAAGGAAGATTTACAATAAGACTCACTCGACTCGTAGATTTTTTTTTATGTGAATTGCAGTTTATTCACTTTTTATTTCAAAATATTTGATGTGAACCTAGCTATTCAAGCTCTTGTTTAATGAATTTTTGAAATATAACTCCCCATTGGAAATTTTCGTGTTTTCCAAGCTTGAAGAGTTTAGTTACAAGAAAATAAGGAAACTTTAAAATAAATTGTTATTTTGACAGATAAAAATTAAAATTAGTAAATTATTCATTTTAAATACAATTTCTACTTCCTTTTAAACTTAATAGTTATGATTTTGTGAATAAGCAAGAGTGCTACGAATAATTTTAAAATTTTGTGCATAATTTTACGTAAAAAAAATTCATATAAGTAGAGACAAGAGAGTCACTATTTACATCTACTATTATTATAGGGTGCAGCTATTTACATCCATAATTTTAATTTATATATCACACTCTATATACATCCTTTTTAAAATATTAAAATTTTAAAAATTTACTATTTTCATCCACGTTAAATTTCAATATTGTCCTAATTAAATTCATTCATTTAAAGATTATAGACCTATACAAATTTTATATATTCATCCCACTATAAATATATTCCTAATATAATTTCAAAAAATTTTTAAAAAAAATCACTATATTCATCCAATTGTGTTGAAAATAATACTGTGATTGAGGATATTACTCCTCAATCACAATCTTCCAATAGCATGCCAATGCCAATCACGTAATTGAAGAAGACTAATTTACACGGTTTCTATTTCATTTACACGGTTTCCATTTCATTGAAAATTATTGATTTGTATTCCATTTATACTATCTTGTAAAGCTCTAGATAATGCAATACGATACACCACTGAAATTAAGGTGAATTTTTAATCATTCTTATGGTATCAGAGCCAAGTGGTTTAACATACATACCACATATCTTGTTCTTCTTCTTCCCTTCATGGCTTCTGAAACTTCTGCCACCCTTCTTCCTTTCAATACCTTAATCCACATGATTACTATTAAACTTTCCTCCTCAAATTATCTTCTCTAGAAAGCCCAACTCCTCCCTCTTCTTGAAAGTCGAGAATTATTAGGACATGTTGATGGCACCCTTGTGCAGCCCCCAAAACTTGACGCTACCACTTCTCTCACGCCAAGTGACAAATACCTAGCATGGAAAGCTATTGATCAGCGTCTCCTCAATTTGTTACTTTCCTCCTTCACAGAGGAAGCCATGGCTGAGGTAGTTGGCCTCTCCACCGCACGAGACGTGTGGTTGGCACTAGAAAATGCATTTAGCCATCGTTCTAAAGCTCGAGAACTACGCCTTAAGGATGATTTGCAATTAATGAAACGCGGCAATAGATCGGCTGTTGAGTATGCCCATTCCTTCAAAGCAATTTGTGATCAACTACATGCAATTGGTTGTCCAGTTGATGGTACTGACAAGGTGCACTGGTTTCTCCGCGGGCTCGGTACTGATTTCTCTAGTTTCTCCACAGCACAAATGGCCCAAACTTCTCTGCCCTCATTTGCAGATTTAGTCTCAAAGGCCGAAAGTTTTGAAATTTTTCAGAAATTCCTTGACTCATCTTCTCTAGCAGCGACAGCCTTTACTGTCACAAAAAATTACACCCATCGTGGTGGCTCTTCTCGTAGTCATCGGGGTCGCTTCGGTGTGCGTGGCAGCAGTTCATATGGTCGTGGACAAGGATGCTCCAACTACAGCCAATGGCGTCGTCCACCAAGATGCCAGATTTGCAAGATGGATGACCACTTTGCCGATCGGTGCCTTCAACGCTATGATCGGAATGAGACACCAGCTCACCTTACTGAAGCCTTCGCGAGATCTTGTTCTCTAAATAAAGATGTGGGCTCTGACTGGTATTTGGATACAGGGGCTTCAGCCCATATGACCATGGATCACTCTAAATTGGATCAAGCCACAAATTACATGGGTAAGAATTGTGTATTTGTTGGGAATGGTGCCTCACTACCCATTACCCATACTGGTAAAATTTTCCCTACCCCAAATCTACATCTTCTTGATGTCCTAACTGTACCTCCCCTTACCTAGAATTTACTTTCCATCAGTAAATTAACATCAAATTTTTCTTTATCCATTACCTTTACTAATAACATATTCACTGTATAGAATCGCAAAACAGGAAGGGTGGTGTCAACCGGCAAGCGTGATGGAGGCTTATATGTGCTTGAGCGAAGTCGTTCTACTTTTATTTCTGTTCTTAAAAATAAATCGCTTCGTGCGTCCTATGATTTATGGCATGCACGATTTGGACATGTCAATCATTCTGTTATTTTTCTATTGAATAAAAAATTCCAGCTTTATCTTACATCTTTGTTGCCTTCTCCTACTTTATGTGGCACATGTCAAATTGCTAAAAGTCATCGCTTGTTTTATTCTCGAAATGAACATAGGTCATCGAAAACACTTGATCTTATCCATTGCGACATTTGGGGTCCGTCTCCAGTCAAATCTAATTTAGGATTTGTCTATTATGTCATTTTTATCGATGACTATTCTTGTTTCACGTGGCTCTATCCTTTAAAATTGAAATCTGACTTTTATAATGTTTTTATTCAATTTCAAAAATTTGTGGAAAATCAATACTCCACTTGAATTAAAATTTTCCAAAGTGACGGCAGTGGTGAATTTACCAGTAATTTCTTCCAAGATCATCTCCACTCTAGTGGCATTCACCATCAACTCTCATGTCCATACACACCCGCCCAAAATGGTCGTGCTGAAAGAAAACATCGCCATGTAACTGAGATGGGATAGACATTCTTTTTTCACTCCCACATTTCTCCTCACTTTTGGGTTGACGCGTTCAGCACTGCGGCTTACATCATCAACCGCTTGCCTACACCACTCCTTGGAGGTAAATCACCTTTTGAGATTTTATATGGTAACCCTCTGAACTATGAAAACTTTCACCCTTTTGGTTGTCGTGTGTATCCTTGCTTACGAGATTATATGCCTAACAAATTTTCTCCTCGCAGCATCCCATGTATTTTCTTAGGTTACAGTCCCTCTCACAAAGGGTTTCGTTGCCTCGAGCCTTCCACCTCTAGGCTCTATATTACTCGTCATGCTCAATTTGATGAAACTCATTTTCCTTCCATTGCTACCTCTCAAGCTCAACCCATATCCTCCCTTAACTTGTCCAATTTTCTGGAACCTAGCCTCACCCATGCAGATCCACCTCCCCCACTCCTTGACACTCGTTCTTCACAACTCACTCAATTCAGTTCTAATCCATGTATTATGTGTACTGTTCCAGTGATTGAGTCTTTGCAGGATCCTCATTCTCTTGCAGGTGCCTCTTTACAGACCTCGGTTCCAAGTTCATCTCCTCTTGAACCTGGTGCAGATCCCACACCTACTGCAGTGGTCCCGTTGGCCACTCATCCTATGCTTACAAGAGCTAAAGCTGACATTTTCAAGACTCGATATCCAACCAATCTTAGTTTCTTGGGCTCTTCTGGTCTTCTTTCTGCTCTTTTTGCATCGATTGAGCCCAAAGGTTTCAAATCTACTGTTAAAAATCCTGCTTGGCTTGCTGCCATGGATGAAGAAATTCATGCATTACAGAATAATCGCACCTGAGTTTTGGTACCTCGCCCTGCCAACACCAACATTGTGGGCTCCAAATGGGTATTCCAAACCAAATCTTACCTGATGGATTTGTTGAGCGCCTTAAAGCCCGCCTTGTTGCCAAAGGTTATACACAGGTCCCTGGTCTTTACTATACTGATACTTTTAGTCCCGTAATCAAGGCTACTACTGTTCGGGTTGTACTCTCTCTCGCTGTTACACAAAAATGGCCCCTTCATCAACTTGATGTCAAAAATGCATTCCTCAATGGTACTCTTACTGATCAAGTTTATATGGAACAGCCTCCAGGATATATTGATCCTCGCTTTCCAGACCATGTTTGCCAGTTGAAGAAAGCTCTTTATGGTCTCAAACAAGCCCCTCGTGCTTGGTTTCAGCGCTTCAGTTCCTTTATTATTCACCTTGGGTTTTCTTGCAGCCGTGCAGACACATCTCTATTTGTCTTTCATCAGAAGTCCGATATTATCTATTTACTTCTTTATGTTGATGATATCATTATTACAAGCAACAATTCTTCACTTCTTGCCCGCTTCACTCGTACACTTAACTCCGAGCTTGCCACTAAAGACTTAGGCTCTCTCAGCTATTTTCTTGGTCTTGAAGCCACTCCAACTTCTGATGGTCTCTTCATCAGTCAGCTCAAATATGCACGGGACATTCTTACTCGAGCTCAATTACTTGACAGTAAACCTGTTCACACGCCCATGGTTGTTTCTCAACATCTTTCTGCTGATGGTTCTCTGTTTTCAAACCCTACTCTCTATAGATCCCTCGTCGGTGCACTGCAGTACTTGACTATCATAAGGCCCGACATTGCTCATGCTGTCAACTCTGTCAGTCAATTCTTACACGCTCCCACTGATGATCACTTTCTGGCTGTTAAACGCATCCTCCGCTATGTTAAAGACACCATTCACTATGGCCTACATTTTCGCCCTTCCACTTCTCCTGGTGCTCTTGTAGCCTATTCTGATGTTGATTGGGCCGGCTGCCCGGATACTCGTCGTTTGACCTCTGGTTATTCTATCTATCTTGGCGACAATTTAGTTTCCTGGAGTGCCAAGAAACAGCCGACTGTCTCTCGTTCCAGCTGTGAATCTGAGTATCGTGCCCTTGTCTCCACTGCCGCTGAACTCATCTGACTCACGCATCTCCTGCATGACCTCGAGGTATCCATGCCTCAGCAGCTCACTCTCTTATGTGACAACAAAAGTGCCATTTTTTAAAGCTCCAATCCGATTTCCCACAAGCGGGCCAAACATGTTGAACTGGACTACCACTTTCTTCATGAGCTTGTTGTCGCGGGAAAACTTCGTACACAATATGTCCAATCTCATCTACAAGTTGCTGATATCTTTACTAAGAGTGTTCCTCGACCTCTATTTGTGCTCTTTCGTTCCAAGCTCCATGTCCGATCAAATCCGATGTTGAGCTTGCGGGGGTGTTGGAAATAATACTATGATTGAGGATATTACTCCTCAATCACAATCTTCCCATGGTATGCCTATGCCAATGCCAATCACGTAATTGAAGGAGGCTAATTTACACGGTTTCCATTTCATTATAAATTATTGATTTGTATTCCATTTATACTATCTTGTAAAGCTCTATATAATGCAAAATGATACACCACTGAAATTAAGGTGGATTTTTAATCATTCTTACCAATTACTATCAATATTTAATCTAGTTCTTACTTTCTATTTTCTACATTGTCATGTTGATGCTCTAATATTTAGTAATAAAGGTTAGCAAATCTATTTTCTTGAATTTATGGGATTCTATCAAGAGTATATTGCTCAAGCAACCAAACAAATTCCTCCTTAAATCATATGTCAATAATTTATTTTTTCATTTTTTTGCTTATGAGCTCATAATTTTGGTTGTTTGTGTTTCCGCTGATAATTTCAAGTTTATTTCTTTTGTAATTTAAGAATATTTGGACAGGTATTGAAATTTATTTTGAAATTTCTCATGTATTTTCATCTGTCAAACCAATACCTAAAAAGCATAAAAAATAATATTTGTTTTTTCATATCATGAAAGAATTATAATTGTAATAATGTTTTGTTTTTCATTGAAGAGAATATTTTATGATTAGGATTTTATGATTTTAGATGGCAATGGTTTAGCGCTATTTCCATCCACACTTTTTATAAGTACATCCCTCTCTAAATTCATCCCTAATAAAATTTTAAAATTTCAAAAAAAACACTATTTACATCCACGTTATATTCTAATATTGTCCTTACTAAATTCATTCATTTAAATAGCATATATCTACATAAATTTTATAGATTCATCTCATTTTAAATACATCCCTAACACTATGGATTCTTTTTTTCTTTTTTTAGAATCTGTAAGAAAAATTCGTACTAAAATGCAAATATTCACAACGCATCATTCATCCTATCAGTACAAGGTTACAAATTTATCATAAACTTACAGAAAAGTTGAACTAATAATCACTTGTAAAGAATAAAAAACACCAACAGTTTTTTCAGAAAACATATAGTAGAACAGATATCAAATGTGTAAAATTTATTTGGAACCAGATTACCATGGGAAAGTGAGAGTAGTTTAGTAATCATGTTTACATAACACCAAAACAAATTCAAATTAAGTCCTCTGATGACTACCACTGCCCACAATTTAGCTTCTTCCTGAAAATTTTCGTAAACATCCTAGTATTGAAGAACTTGAATTCAGCGAAGGTCCAAATGATACATTGTCTTGATTAACAGAATCTTTTAGAGTCAAGTATCGGCTGTTTTGGGGATGAGGGGAATGGGCAACTAACCTTTCTGAGAGCCCTTCATCTTGGCTTCTTGCTCACAGATCTTTTGCATCTGGAGCATTCTCTCCATAATAAGCTCATACTCGCAATTTTCATAGGTGTGGCGCTCCGCCTCACACTTTCAGAGCAAATAGAAAAAACACGGTGCAATTCTAGAATGTGGTGAGAAGGAGTGGAGTAGTAGGTAAGGAGAATCATTCTCTAAGAGTTTTTTGGATTAGGAACTATTTATTTGTGTTTTGGGTGGTGTTGTAATTCTAGAATGTTTTAATTACGCTAATTATAAAATTTCATCAGTTAATAGGATAGTGATTAAATTAGTTAATTTTCTAGAGTATCACCTGATTTTCCCTAATTATATTCATGTATTTTTTTCTTAATCTATTAGAATTCTAGTTAAACACAAATTCTAAAAGAAAAAAAAAAGATTTAGGATAATTTAATGAAAGTAAAAATTAGTGGATCAATTTAGAGTTTTGTATTTTTATTTAATTTTGTTTATGTCTATTTAAGTAAATTTACATAGGATTTAAAATATAATAAAAATTTATTTTTAAAAGTGGGTGTACTTATAAAAAGTGTGGATGAAAATAGCGATAACCTGGTTTTTTCCCTTATAAGCTCATAATTTTAGTTGCTTGTGTTTTAACTGATAAATTTAAACTTGTTTACTTTTATAATGATATCTTAGCACCATTAATGTACTATATGACAATTCGGCGTCACTTGACTCGGAACCTCCTGCATCAAATTTGGGAATAGAAAGAGAAAAATTATCAAAAGATGCAAAGAAATGGCTCGGTAGACTGTGCAATGACCTTAAGCAGCTTATACTAAGGAAAATTTCCAGTCCCTTTTGATGCTGATTCTGAGGCGCAAAAAGTTTGTTGACTAATTACTTTAAAGCTATGGCGATAAACTATATTTTATGCGGAAAAATACAAGTAACTCTCTTACCCGCAAGATTTTTGGCCCAAAAATTGATGTTATTTATCTTGAAACATGGTAAGGGAAATGGAATCAGAATGTAGGGATTACAAATGTGTTTCTAGCAGTCATGCACAAAGAAAAAGTAAAATCAAAACAAGAAAAAATGAAATTGAATCCATTCAATCTTTAAAAGAATTCATGCTGAAAGAGGAAGACTTGCTCACTTGACTTAGATTTTTTATGTTTGTTTGTCCAGTAATTGAAGTTTATTCATCTTTTATTCCCAAATATATTATGTGAAATACAAAGTGATGCTAAGCTTCGACCACGTTCTGTTTAGCGGATTTTTGGCAATAGAAGTCCCAGTTGAAAATTTTCGTGTATGGTAAGCTTGAATAGTTTAGTTACAAGAAAACAAGATATTTTTAAAATAATTATTTTGACGGATCTAAAATTAAATGAGTAAATCATTTATTATAACTATAATTTTTACTTCTTTCTAAACCTAGTCAAATGCAGTTTGGTTTTGCGAATAAGCAAGAAAATGAAAAAAATTTAAAATTTATTCGCAATTTTATGTAAAAATTATAATTTAATGGTATATTGAAATCATACAAGAATAGTATGACTGCTCATTTAATATAAATACAACACACTAGATGAATCATTTTGTGACTCTAACGGGATCTTTTCTTGTGAAAAGCTTTAGCCCTTGCTTTACATAAATTGTTATGAACTAACGTTATTCTTCCGAAATGCTAGCTGAGCTAATAGCCTTAGTTCCCCTCTTACTACTACTATTCTAAAGTAATACATTTGGATTTTGTTTGACACTGAACTAAATAAGATGATAACAAATATATCAATTTTTTTTTTCCTTTAATCGTGTTTATAGTATGTAACAAACACACTATTAAGAATGCGGTAACTTAAAACGTCTCAATTATACTAGCTAGTAGTGATTCCTTGAGAAGATTCTTTGAGGGTTGTAGTGGGTACTTGAGGAGTTGTGGTTGGCTAGCTTATTTGGGAACATTGTCGGACTTTCCATTCCTTCACATGGAAAATTTGTTGGAAAAAATGGGCTAATAGATGATTTTGGCATAAAATTTGTATGAGACCCGTTGGTCAAATTTGGAAGATCGACATTGATCCTTGTTCTCCTCCGTGGGAGCATCAAAACCATATATTTATTTGCCAAAATTGATGAATGAGAAATTGGAGCTTAAAGATGACCATTGACAGATGGTTTATGTGGGAAATAAAACTAATCCCACATAGAAAAATAAAGAAAGTATGAACCACTTTATATAGGATTATACTTTGGAAGAGTGCAATCATGTGTAATAAAGACGCTCTTTCCACGTTTGAGCGTAGGGGGTGCAAATCACGAATCGAAATTGTCTTCGAACCTTGAATTTGTGTGCGAGCGCGACCTGCGTACACGAATGTCTAATCAAACGGAGCAAAAATTAGCCCGTTTGAAATGTCCAGGTTTTGCAATTTTTTGCTTTCTTCAACTAACCTTTGAGTTTTCAAAAACTGCCAAAACTCCTAAAGCAACTCTAGTGTTTATTGTAATTGAGTTAATAGATAGATTTAATCTTATATTAAGTCTCATTTTCCAGCAATTCTAACCACAAGAATACTGCATGTACACGAAAATATTCTGTCAAATTAGTATTGTCTGCATACATAATCTATTGCATTTTCAGCGTTATTTTGGTGGTGATATTGTTCGATACAAACTCAATTCGCCGGAATAGTTTCTGCAGTGCTCATATTCTACTGTCACTGTTATATCTTGAGAAACAGACGCTCGAATTTAATCTCAAGCACTTATGGTGAGAGAGCGAATTTGTTTTAAGGAAACTGTGTTCGCACAGGCCTTGGGTTGAAAATTTATTTATCTTCTGCAATTTACATATTTACAATTTATTCTTGCATGTAAGTAAACTGTAAATATGGTAGGCAACATGTACAGTAACTTGCCTACAAATGCGGTAAGTTGCCTACAAATATGGTAAGTTGTATATACGGTAAGCTTCCTGCAAATACGGTGAACTGCATATACGGTATGCTTAAAATCTGTATCTAAACTATATATACGGTATGCGATAATTCGATTTTATTAACGCCAATATATTCCAACGAAATTTACTTTTAATTTTGATTTCGGTAATGTTTTGGTTTTTGAACTTTCATTGATATGAAAATCCAAACTTTTTTTTTGTACCGATGGGTTTCGCGTAAATTTTACTTGGTGGAGAAACTAGAGTACTCTCTTGCTAGAGTAGAAATTTCTTTATATGCACTGTATGAGATTGGGAGAAAGTATCCACCTTTATGAGTCAATTCACTTTCTTTTCTCAAAAAGTCACTACACCAAAAAAGGGCTATTGCAACGGCCAAAAAACGTTGCAAAAAGCCATTTGCAGCGTTTGAGAGTATGTTGCGAAGCTTGATATTGCTGTTGAGGTAAGAGTTTTTGCAGCGTTTGGCAAACGTTGCAAAAAATAGGCTTTTGCAACGTTTTTTAAACACTGCAAAAGCCTATCTATTGCAACGTTTAGCAAACGTTGCAATACATGTGCTATTGTAACGTTTAACAAATGTTGCAATAGATAATTCACATTTTTTTATATATGCTTAAAACACAACTAAAAATTCTATTCTTTGATCAAATAAGTCATTCAAAACTAACAAACATGTACCACCAAAATAATAAACTAACAAACATGTACTCATTAAATTTGTAAAATATTCAACACAAAATCTTTTCCAAAATAAAATTAAGAGTCTCCAAACATGTACTACCAAAATGTAATTAAGAAACTACAAAAATCGAAACTTAAACTTGAAACCGTCGTATGTTACTTGATCAATACCATTGCCATTGGAATAATTTTTGTCCAACGAGCCTTGCATCAATCTCACTTGAAAAAGAAACTTCTTGTTGGAGAAAGATCAGCCTGCAATCAACGAATTCCGTAGAGGTGTTTTTAGCCAACAACCACTGAATGACAAATAAACATTCAAATAGCAAAACTTCTCCTTTTCATTGAGACATACTTAATTGTGACAAATCAAGACAATCACGAAGGTATTTCAGGCTTAGCACAAAATCATGTTGCCCACACATTAACAAATTACCCACTACAATAATTCTAGCCTCAGCATGAAATCATGTTTCGACCATTCAATAACGGAAAACTTATTGAATGAAAACCTAAGAATTAAGCCAAGTAACCTATTAATCCTCACTGCCAAAATCTTACTATCTAACAACCAATTACATGAAACCACTTCATACGTACAAACCAACCAACACTAAATATTATTTGGGATGGAAAAAAAACAAAAATAGGACGCGTATATGTTATAAATCTAGAAAATATACCTTAATCAATAAGTCTAATACTGCTATTTAGCCAAGCAACAGTACTTCCCATGGCTTCACTAAGAGTGCGAAATTCATTTGTGGGTCTGTATAAAGTCAAATTACCCATAAAGACTTCCTCAACCCAAACCTTCCTACAGTCTCAACTGAGTGGCAAGTGATGCACCTTTGCACTCAGGTCTGTTGTGGTAATCTTCAATTCTGCTACGACTTCTTCCTCCTTAAATATGTACCAATGCAACAATTGACATCTTGCATTTGTTTTAGAGGTAGTACTTCCTTGGACACCACTTCCTTGGTGTAACTATAAATTCATAATAACCAGAAAGTATTCTTTTTTAAAATTAGAATGCTACAAATTGGATATATATTAAATAAACATTTAATAATAAAGGAAATGGAAACCTGAGTAAAAGCATTTGAATTCTTATCATCCACATTCTATATAATGATACAAAAACTTACAAAAGTTATTATACATGTAATTGGCTATATAAAGCTATATAATCATAAAATGTATAAAAAGTAACTACTTATAACCTGCTAAGAAAACCTGATAAATGCTTCCATTTTTTCTTCTAATGTCCCCACCCTTTGTACCTGAATCTGTAATTGACTTTCAAGTTCTCTAACTCTCCTACTACTTTGTATTTGTCCATCTACCTTTGATGGTACAACTCCAAATCTGAGTCCCCTAACTCTCCCATGACGTTCAGGACCTAAAACTCGAGCGATGGCATCATCACGAATGGAATCTTCAATAGGCATATCAGAAATTGATGTGGCACAATCTTCAATATTTTTCTGCACTTATGGAACTCAAATCAAATACTAGCAAGTGATACAACTAATAAATCAAATTATGCTTAATTGAACATTGGTATAATACATACCAAAGTTTCGACAACTGCTTCATTAATTGGTTTTCCATCTTTTCTGAGATGTCCATATTTCCAAACTTCTGTTCTTAGCCCTTTGAAATGTGGATTTTTTTTCTATAGTACAAATGTAGTAATTACATATATTGAAATTGGACAATTCAAGTAAAAAGACATGATATGTTCGTAAGAAGTATCATTTCATAAGCCACACGTGGATAACCCTTTCTATCCATAGTATGGAGAAGTTTCTGATTAGTTCACATGTTGTTAAACTTGGAACTTTTCTCCTATTGAAAAAAGAACGAAGTATAAAAGAACAATAATTAAAATAAGGGATAAGCTTTACATGCAAGTATACTTACATGAAAATCAACAGAAAGAGTATCCTCAACAAATTTAACCCAGACTTCTAAAAAGTTGAAATTATTTAGTCTAAGAAGGGTAATATTGCATGCTCTATTCACAGATGGTTCAACTTGAGTTCTAATTTATTTTCTCAATCTTGATTTGAATGTCCTCCAGTACTTTTCCATACGTTGAAATGTCATCCTTTGATGACAATCACTGACATTGAACCTTTGTTGTATTTGTGCACAAGCATGAATTTAAGACTTTAGAAAATGGTATCATTAAGAAAGAAATAAATACAACATAATAATCTTAAAAGGTAGTTACGAAATGTTACCTGTATGAAAGTCCAGAGCTCCATTTTAGTCTCTTCATTCACTGAAGTCCAATCTTTAATTACAACAGGCACATGTTCTCGTACCATGGCCCTAACTACGCTAGAAATTTTTTCCGAGTTCTACCTAACAACTTGGCCATATTCATTGAATTCTAGATTTATCTTCTAATAATTATGTTCAAGAATCATCATCACTTGTGTTGGACCTCTTTTCTTTTTCGGAGCATTTGTAGTTGTTGGCAACGTGATTTGCTCATCATTAGTTGGACTAGTTATAGTATTGTCTTGTTCACTGGAATTGTTTAGTCTCTTACTTGTCTCCCGAATTGCATTAGCAATTGAAGCTCTTCTTCTT
>NC_036243.1:1411353-1433340 GCF_002742605.1 Olea europaea var. sylvestris | reverse complement strand
CATTAGATTGAGCTGTATTCTTCTTCCTCTTCCGTTTCCCACTTTTTCCCCAATCATTTGTAATTTTATCAACTTCAATAAAATCTTCTTCACCTTTTTTTATCTGTGGCCTAATACCATGTTCAATATGTCCATTAAACCAGCTCATTTTCATGTGAAACAGATGATTAAACGTGAGGAATTTTCTATGTCCCATGTACGCAAACTTCCTACCATGCTTCAACTATAGTAAACATGTACTCTCGACAAATAGGGCATGCAATTTTTCCTTTGACGGGCCACCCAGATATATTTCTAAATGCAGGAAAATCATGTATTGTCCACATCAAAAGAGCTTTTAAGTTAAATGTAGACTTTGTAACAGCATCATAAATATCAACTCATCATTCCATAACAACATTAAGTCGTCTACAAGTGGTGTCAAATAAACATCTATGTCATTATCTGGCTGTTTCGGTCCTGGGATCAATAAAGTCAACATCAAACTTTCCTTTGACATGCAAATTGAGGACGGTAAGTTATATATAGTTAAGATTACTGGCCAACAGCTGTATTTAGAGTTAAGATCTTTGAAAGGTTTAAATCCATCAGTAGCAAGACCTAATCTAATATTCCGAGGATCGGATGCAAAATCCAGCCACCTTCAATTAATCATTTCCTAACTCAATGAATCAACTGGATGCCTAATCTTACCGTCTGAACTTTTATTATTTGAGTGCCATCGAAGTTGTGTTGACATCTCATATATTCCAAACATCCTCTTCAGTCTTGGTATTATAGGAAAATAACGCAAGTCTTTAGCTGGGATATTTTTCTGAATTTTTTTTGTCCGTTTGTTAATTTTCCATCTCGAGCAACCACATTTTGGACATAATTCAACATGCTCAAGCTCCGTTCTACATAGACAACAATCACTTAGGCAAGCATGTATCTTTTCATAGTCAAGATCAAATGTATTGACAAGTTTTTTCATCTCGTAAAATGAGTTTGGAAGTGTATTATTCTCTGGCAACATGTCTCTAACAAGATTTGTAAGTTCATCAAAACCATTATCTGATAACCAATGTGAAGCTTTATGATTAAACATTGCAACCGAAACTAAAATCTTTGTAAATGCCCTGCAACCAAGATATAAAGGAGTTTCATTATCATTAACTAAACTTTCAATCTCTTCATCTCTACCATCAGGACTGTTTTCAGGATCTACATCATGTTGTGCGTAGAAATCCTTAAACATCCTACTCGGCTTAGGCATTTCTACAATATTCTGATTTGACGCACCTGATTGCTCTCCATGAAATACCCAAGTAGTATATGTAGGATCCATACCTTTAATAACCAAATGTTCATAGACTGTATCATAATGATGATGCAATAGATTCCTACACTTAACACAAGGACATACTATCATTTCTAAATTACATTTTTTACGAGCCCGTTCAACAAAATTATGTGCTTCATCGCTATATGGTCTTGAAAATCTACGAGTAAATCTTTATGATCATTATACATTGAAATAATTTTCATTTGGTGACTAGGTTCATAAGATCTAATTTCAGATGATAACCTTGATAATTACAACCACTCTTTGTCCATTATACGCAAAGCTACTATCCAACACTGAACATCGCAATATTCAAAAAATAGACGTGCAGGATTAAGTTCCAACTAACAGATATTAATAGGACAAAGATGAAATAGTAGAAAGAAGAAAATTGACACAATATATCTTAGGTATAAAAGCAATTCTCCTTTGGCAAAGAAGAAGTATGCCTTTGCATGTATACCTTGTCAAATAAATCAATCAATGATATTACTTTAACGACAATCAAAATATAACAAAAATAATTCGTTAGGCCAGCAAGGCAATAACAACAATCGTTAAGCCAACAAAGCAACATAGACAAATAGGCGACAACATTCAATTCAATATTTTGCCGACAAGGCAAAAACTAGAGAGATTGGGACATTTACTTACTAAGGTGTATTGAAGCTTTTGAATTTTCCTATGTGTCTATGGAACTAAGCCTGTTGACAAATGACAATGAAGAAGAATTCCGCATTAAAATTTAGAATGAACTTTAAGTCCACTCTTTTAATTCATATTGTAACTTAAGAAAAATAAGATCATCAAACGAAAGTACATAAAATGGTATTTCACTTTCGCCTTTCGGCTTCTACTTAAAACTTGATGTAACCTTTTTTAGCCAAATAACCCAAGGCTAATGTTTTCCTGCACATCAACATCATGCTTTCGCCTTTATTTTTCATGAATCCATGATAAAAATGATATATTTGTTATGTGCTATTGGGAGGTTGTTGGGGATGTCTAAAGTCAGGCACTGAAGTATGTTATATACTCATTACTTATCTCCTGTCTAACTGGCTGAGACTCTATTCACACTTTCCTAAAATCTTCAAGATTATGTTCCTCTAAGAACGTATATTTTAAAACTCTCTATTTAGTACTTAAGTATCATACTGCCACAGGGATCAACAAATTGTACTATATACTAGAGACATTGCACATTATTCCTGTCTTACACTCCACAAAAATTCAGCATCCTATCTAGTGCAATGAGTAAACAATTTTTTAAACAATATTTAGTAGAGGACCTAAAAACTGGAGAGAACTAGCAAAACAATTGCCAACTTCTGCCAATACTAGTAACATGTAGGAAACAAAAACACATGAGCAGGTGATAATGGAAAAAAAGTCTGCAAAATTCAAGTTCCTCTAAAACGGACCTACCATTTGAAGTTCAGCTAGTTATATGCAATATATCACTTTATTTCAAGCCACGAAGTTTTTTTTGGTCCCATTAGATTCCTACACTTACACATGATAGGAAATAGCATCACGAATCAAAATTCTAACATTTACTTTAGCCCATGTCTGATTTTTAATCATCAGTTCATGTTTTTTGTTCCTAAACACTCAAATTGTTCAAAGAGATGGAGAGGAAAAAATGATCAGTTTATATGCTCAATCTCATTTATCCACTGCTACCCTAATCCTTTTCACTTGCATTTGGATTCCATTCCATCAAATAAAGTAGGCAATCCTTATTATTTTTGGCTTACTCTTCTATGCATTTTATCGAGGGGATAATGTCCATTGTCGCCAAGAGCCAATACTAGTAGTACTAGATCTTCCAGTGTGCCAATTTCAAGATTTGGATTTAACATAGTAACACTCAATTTGCAATAATTACATAGTAACACTCAACCCTCGTCACTCAGCCATTAATTACGCAGTATTACTCTCCCATTTCAATTTTGACGTTGGGTAGGATAGTGATTATCATATTGGCTTGCTATAGCGGATGATTCGCAAAAAAGAAACGATAGAAAACGCCCAAAAGCTAGAAAAAATACTCTGAATTCAACCCAATATTATTAATAATGTCGAATGATCAAAAATAACCCACAAGCTGGGTTAAATAGCCGCGAAATACGAAATTATGGAAAAAATACCAAAAATGGCAAAATCCCGAAATTATACCAGAATAAAATATTAAGTAAAATAAGTAAGTTGCCAAAAATTTGGCTCAATTCGAGTTTTCTAACATATAGAAAAAGGGAAACGAAATATTACCATAAATAGTAAAAAATAACTTAAAATTGAATTTTGGAAAGGAAAACAACGGATTTTGGACTTGAAATTGACGTCCACCGAGCATAGCTTTTCGGATTGGGAGGCCACGATGTGTGCGCCGAATAGAGCTTTTCAGATTGGGGTCATAATAGTGATTCCGATAACCATAGCCAAAAAATGGAAACGAAATATTACCATAAATAGTAAAAAATAACTTAAAATTGAATTTTGGAAAGGAAAACAACGGATTTTGGACTTGAAATTGACGTCCACCGAGCATAGCTTTTCGGATTGGGAGGCCACGATGTGTGCGCCGAATAGAGCTTTTCAGATTGGGGTCATAATAGTGATTCCGATAACCATAGCCAAAGTTATGGACAAATTACCAAAGACACATCAAATTCCCCCAATTAAGGAAATAATTGCGATTCACTTTCCATCTTTGCTCCGATCTGCCATCTCATGGTATCTCAGTGCCATTATCGTGCTATCTAACAAATCAGCATCACTCGACTCGAATCCTCCTACATCAAATATGCTATAAACCCTCTTCAAAGAACTTTAACACAGTAACACTCAACCCTCATCAGCCATTCCATTCCCTTAATCCCTTTCCCTTCCCAACAGCCAACTCTTTCCAAGAACTTCTCTGAAATTCAATTACAGTACACCCCACAACCTAAATAGAATAAAAAAGACCATTTATCAATTAAAATCAAGCCATCAAAATTATAATAAGTAAATGCCTAGATGTAAATGGTAAAAGACTAAAAGAGGTAGACTTACTAGGGAAGAAAACTCGAACTCACTGGTTCGACAACAAAAATACCCATGCCCCAGCCAGTAGCCACTCAAAAGAAGGAGGCCACTTAGTGTTTGAACTCACTAGGAGTCTGAGACAATGGCCAGTGGGACTCAAACCTCGAGGCTTCGTGCCTCTGCCGTTCCAGCGAACTGCAAAGCTAAGTAGCCAACTAACCAAGCGAGGAACTCGAAGATTGGAACTAACTCTGGAAGACAGGAAGAGTTGAAGTCTGGATTCTAGAAGTCTAGAACTGGAGCTGGAAGTAGAAGAAGGAGAAGTCGAGCGAGAGAGAAAATGGAATGGATTTCAATTTGGGAATTTTGGGGACAATGGATCAGTATTTCGAACTTGGTCTTGAGCTTGAGAATTTTGGATCATAAATGAGTATTCAAATGACAATTTTGTTTGGGCCAAAAAATAGAGTTGGGTGAATTTTATTTGGACACGGGCTGTTCACATTTTGGTGACACGGGCTGCTCACAAAAATGAATGGGCTAAACCAAACAAAAAAGAAAAGGAAACTAATGGATCTGGGCTTGGGCGAGCACATTTAAAAAATAAGCAAAAACCGGCCCAATCATTGGGTTGGTTCAGTTCGATCGGTTTTGGTGGGCTGGTGATGAGGTTCATGTAGAGGAACATACAATTGCATATATGGAATGCTTGGATGGTTTGCGTTTGAAGAAATTGACGTAACTTTTGCATACGGTGTCCGTTTTGGGCCCATAACCCCATTATGTAAAGCTCGCGATGATTCTGGATAAAATTACAGCTTTGCTGTGATGTATGATGAAATTTGACCGTTTGAATTTGTTTATTAGGTCAAAACGGCATTTAAAGTTTTGTAGTTTATTATTTTTCGTATTTGTTATTCCTGCTTTGTAACCCAACCCATTAAAGGACTGCTAGCCTAGTAAGTTATCTGTTATTTTCGTATTTAAGACTCTAAAAATGTCTCCTATGGTTTTTGGTTGCTCAAGATATAAGAAAAATGTTTGTTTCTTGCATTCAATCGGCTTGAGTTATTACTTATTAGTATCATATGTTTGTAGATTCGATCTACATCAGTTAGGTTGGGTTTTGTCCACCTTTAGTTGGGGTTGTTGAAGTCCGCGAGAGGCAGAGGTGCAAGACTTAGGCGTGGAGAATGGCGAGGTGAGGTTGAGTTGGGAGTTAAGGCCTACAATGTTTTTCTCTTGGACTTCTAAATTGAAAGGCCCAACAATCCAAAAAAAAGACTCATTAAAGGACTGCTGGCCTAGTAAGTTATCTTTTGCACCAAATAAAAAACGTTGCAAAAAATCTAACTTTTCCAATGTTTAAAAAAATTTGCGAAAGGCATCTTTTGCAAAGTTTTTGAAAAGTTGCGAAAATTTTTATTTTTTGCAACGTTTAAAAAACGTTGTGAAAAGTAGGCTCTTCGCAACGTTTTTTAAACGTTGCAAAATGTAGGCTTTTCACAACTTTTTTAAACGTTACAAAAAATAAAACTTTTTGCAACTTTCCAAAAATGTTGCGGAAAATATCATTGGAAATAAATGTTGCCAAAACTCGATTTCATTCACTTATTCAAATTTGCAATAGACCATTTTAGCAACACTTCACTACCGAATGTTGCCTTTTATATGTTGCAATAGACCATTTTTGGTGTAGTGAGTGCTCTAGAGGTCCTATTATGGAAATAGTTAAATTCAAAATGTTTGATCTTACTCTCATCTTTTTTTCCATCTCTACATGATGGTCGCATACCCCAGTTGTTCATCACTATCTAACATAGACCGTCATGGAGCTTAATGTTCTTGACATTGGGATAATGTCAAGCATACTTGAATGTACACCCCAACTTGAAGTCCTTGTTATTCATTTGGTAAGCTCTGTAAACAATTTCCAGATCAGGAAGAAGATAAATATAATTTTAACAATCTAATTTTCTTTCATCCAGAAGAAGCCAAGGCCCTGTATCCTGTGCCAGAAATTGTATCTGAGTTTGGCTGAATATCTTAGGAAGATTAGATTTAAAATATTCACGAATGAGGAACGCGATGATCACATGGTGAAGTACCTTCTATAGAACGAAAAAGTTTAGGAAATGCTGAAATTTTCTTATTCGATAATCAGTGCAATGCATAATTGCAAAAAACTGGCTAGTAAATTTCAGAGATTCCAAGCTGCTTGGAAACGTGCCTGGTTGTGTTCAAATTCAGAAACAGGAAATTAGAACATTTCTGATATTTGGGACAATCAAGTGAGGAATTTTAGGCTATTGATGGTTTGATGTATGCTCTTCTAACTACTTTGGTAACGTTAACATGTTAATACATAAATGCATGGTTGACGAATCATGATTGAGGTTTTCTTCTTCTTTTGTTCTACTTAATGGGGTTTGATCTTATTGATTTCATAATGTGATGTGCTTAGTTAATGAAAATCAATTAAAGCTGTGCTTGATGAGGAATTTCCATGCCATTAAAATTGGCATTAATGTTTGCGACATTTTGCAAAAAACATGCCGTGTCCGTTGTTTTCTACATTAATTATATATGCAGTTACAAGGAGGCATTAGAGGAGTTGATGAAGAATTTGAACAAAAAAGATGAGTAGCAGATTATTTTACAATGATTATACAGATGTTAGGAATTTACTTAATCAAGTACAGTGGAAAAGAAAATAAATTTCAGTTCTCACCAAGAATCTGCTTCATATTAAGATAAAAATTGTGATAGGAATTATACCTTTGTTGAATTCTACAAACTCTTTTGCTTATCTTGAACACAAAGAATCACGATCTACAATTTACAACCGTCCAATTGTCTAACCGTCTTTAAAAATCTACATAGGGAAAAAGACTGAGAAAATTAGGTCTTCTCTTTTTTTGTTCTAGCAAGATAATAATTGTGCCCATCTATTTTCAAAACCCCAACAGCTTATAATGTAAGTTTAAGTGGGATTGGTTCATCCTTTAAATTTAATTCGATCCAATATTTAATTAATCTAATTAATTAAACTTGGTTCATAAATTAATTAACTTGGGCCTATTAATAAGCAAAACACAATTAATTATAAAATTGTCCAACATTTGTCAATTAATTAGTTAGTGACATCATTCTTCTAGTTCTCCTTTTGTGTGCAACCCATTAGGTTCACAATCATAATGTCTAACGACGTGAATTATTATTTTGATCTAGTCAAAATCGATAAAGTAAAATATCCCCTTTTAATTTATCATTTTATCATTAATTCACATTTGGCGTTCCAGATTAGCATCTAGCAATATGTCAGTGTAAAACATGTGATGAAAAGTATCACGTGATATGACAAAAATAAACTTGTTCGTTTATCGTAAAATTATAATCCCTTCATCAATATGATCTAAATTACGAGATATGAAATTGTGTCAATCTCGATTATCGATCATGTCTTTCATCCCACTATTAAGTCGAAATGAAATGTAGATCATAATCTCTTACTATTTAAGAGTGAATCCTCTATTGATTATTCACAACTTTTATATGAATGTCGACATATTCAAATGATATCGTATTAGCTACTCTTGACAGAGCAACATCCAACATCTTCAAAGTATAACTGTCCCCATATAAGCACGTGATAACATCAAGTCGAAAGACCAATTTCACTATGGATTGTTGGAGATTAACCACAGACACTTAAATAGTTATTCATATAAAATCTCTCTAGAGGTTCTTTAAACAAAACATTCACGTATTCATTTAAATGTCACCACATTTTAGTTTGTAAGATCAGCTACTTTACAAGTAAAAAATGTAACACATGATGGCCTATTCATAATAACGATATCCGTATCTTGTTATTACTTACATTCACAATAATTTAAGATTCTATTATTTAATTTATTAGAATATTAATTCAATTGAATAATAAATCTGTCATAAATAAAATGCATCAATTATATGTTAAAATTGTTTATGTTCAAAGTTGATTAGACTTATGACATAACACTTATAAGAGACTTCATCTTCGTCATTAACACACACTACCCCGGAATTAAAGGTTTGAATCCAGCTATAGAAGCATACTGCAATTCTTTAGATGACAGTAATGCCGTGATAGTGAATGATCAGATTGAGGCTACAAGGACATTTGATTATGGTAATTCCATTCCTGATCTTCATGGTTATGATTTTGGACCGTGCAGAAGATTTGAATTTAAACCTGATGAATTTAGCTATTTTCGTGGAAAACTCTCTCTCTCTCTCTCTCTCTCTCTCTCTCTCTCTCTCTAACTATATATTCAGTTAGCAATGAATTTTTGAGGGATTTATTTATGAATCATGCTATTTGCACAAACTAGACCGACAAACTTGGTTTACAAATTATGTGTATGCAACATCTTGGCCAATCATTTCAAAAACAATCTTTGAAATCAATAGAAATCAATAGCCTGAGTTTTGCCAAGTTTGTAAACAAACTTTGTACAAGTAGATTAATTCTTTATTGATTGTCTAGTTTAAAATTCAAAGTTAAGGTAAATCAATGAAAAATTCAGAAATTATATGCTTCAGTATGTACATCAATTCTCAGTCCCTTATTTATTTTATCGCCATAACATGAAAAAAATAGTTTGAAAACTTTTATTTTATATGTTGTTAATATCTCTTTTGCAAATCGGTCTCATTGACATAAACGTAATTTTTTTTTGAAGTGATTTGTGTATTTTTATCATACTTTTTGTGAAATGTATAAAGGTAAATAGTAAAAACTTTGTTCCATGAAAAAACTGAAAATATCAAGAAAGGATTAACTTCAATTGAACACGACGAAGGGCTTCACATAGTTGTCTACATTACCCAAAAAAAAAAAAAAAAGGGTCTCCACCAACCAAAGGTTTAGCAACCAATAAATCATGGCTGCTATAAAACACGTTTGATGACTAACTAATGGTGGTTATAGGTTTTGTACTAGTAAAATTGGACAAATTTTGTTATGTTTTATTGCGACCAAATTATGGTCGCTGTTTTAAAGAATTAGGAACCATACATTTGATTGGTTAGAAAAGGTCGTGCGACAAAAGAACAAAAAGAATTTCGCATATGAAACCCACTCTGGCGACTACTGAATGGTCCCAGCTCCCAATGTTTTGCAACCATCGATGTCATGGCCGCTAAAATATTTGGCACAATTTTAACCCGCTTTTTTTCATTTGGTTTTTGCATGTTTTAGCGACCAAAGGCGATGGTTGCTGACACTACACCACAAAAGCGACCACTGAATGGTCCCAGATCCTAGTGTTTTGCAACCATCAATGTTATGGTCGCTAAAATATTTGGCGCAACTTTATCCTGCTTTTTTTCATTTGATTTTTGCATATTTTAGCGACCAAAGGCGATGGTTGCTGACACTACACCACGAAAGTGACCAGCGAATGGTGAATCTTGTTAAAAAAAAAACATATATATATATATATATATATATGGTTGTCATTAGAACGTTGGCTCACTTCTAGAAGGATTATTGACATGTTTTCCATCCTTTCATTGTCATTAAATGTTTTTGAAATGTTGCTGGATGTGTTTTTCAGTCCCTGAGGCCATAGTTCTATGGGATATGTTTGGTTGAATTTTAAATTAGAAAGGTATTATACTCTTAACTACTTTGGTAACATGTTGAGGTTATCAATTATTAGCTAATTTGACTATATTATGACATTTTTCTCCATCTTTTTCAGTCTACAAATGAAGAATTAATTGGACATATTGAATTGTTTAGGAGGATGCATTCCACATCAAAAGGATGGGATAATCAACTAGCCGAGTCTCGACATGTAAGATATATCATTTATTACAAAAATATCTTAACATTAATATTTTTTATTCGAACAACCTTTTTCTATTGTATGACAGAAAGAAATGATGGAGTTACAACAATCACAAGCAGAGCTTGAAGATGAAACATCTATCATGGATGAAGCAGAAATATGTGCTCAAGTTCTTGGTAAGAGTGATGGGATTATTCTGGGATTGAACCCGCTTCATGCAAATCATACAGCAACGCAGTTACAGCTCCCCTTAAATTAATGTAACAGTTGGAAATTTTTACAAAACGAGATAAAGAAAAGGATAAAACTATTAGTGAGTTTACACAAAGCCTTGAACAACAAGCGTTATTTATCTAGAGCTTTGTTACACGAATGGATATGAGTCAGCATCCTCCTATAGAACCAACCAATGATCCACCTCCATCGCCTCCGCGCCTCCGCCTCCGCCATCGCCATCAATTGGTGTTGTAGTACTATGATTATATTATTGAAGTTATAATATATCTTTTCGTAGTTAAATATTAGACATTTATGATTATACATTAACTATTAGTAGTTATCTGCGAAATACAATTTTCTTTTGCAGCGACATATTTTTTGTTAAATTTAATATTCTATTGCTTTTGATATTGCTAAATTAGTAATTTTGATGGTTGAACATTGAAATATTTGACAAATTATTAGCAGGAACAAAAAAAAAACATTTAATATAAAATCTATTCTGCAACCAAATTATGGTCACTGAAAAATAAGGAAAAATTTGTTGTCCTTCACCAACCAATGATTGGTCACTATAGTTATCAATGTTTACCGACCAACGATTGGTCCATGAAAGGTGGCACTATTCGCCTACATAGGTTGGTCGCTATTTTATTATCTTCACCAACCAATTATTGGATGTTGTTAGTGTGAAAATATTTTGTTCTAATATATTTGCCTACCAATGTGTCGTCACGAAAGGGTATAAGCAACAAACTTCTAACAATTATGAGCGGCCAAAACATAATCCTTTTCACGACCATGTTGGTGGCTAAATATATAACACTCAGCGACCATCCATATTGGTCGCAAAAGACATTTGATGACAGTAAATCAATAAATTATTCAATTTATCAGCTACCAAAAGTCAAACCCTATCGTGACCAATATGTGGTCGTTGGAGATGACATTTACAGTGACCATCCATACTGGTCGCTAAAGAGATTTACCAACAGCGAATTTGTGACCATTAAGCGACCACAGATATATTGTCGCAAATGGGCTCCAACGACCACGAAAGAACTTTTAGGTCGCTAGATGCAATTTTTTTTTGTAGTGCTAAGACCTCAAACTTCTCAAGATTGGGACTCAGTGTAACTACATAAGTTACTTATTCAGATGGCATGGCATTTGGTCACTATACTTCATATCGAGTCATCCATACAATATGTAAATAAGTAAAAAGTTAGTACTTATTGTAATCCTTTACCTATTTGCGTATTTTCGTTAATCTAGTTTATAAATTGGCAACTACAATATGTCGGGATGAGTTTTTTTATTCATATTGTTAATTTGGATCATGTGGTTCTTCGCAATGCTCAAGCAGCACCTTACTAACCAGAAAAATCACCAAAGTTTTTAAATGCTTAATTATGACTTTTTTTCATGGGATCATTCTATTTTGATTTAGATCAATGGTCAACTCATGCTTATACTCGATTAGTAAGTAATTTTTTCTTCTCCACTGTTTGTTTAATGTATGATCGGTTAAACATATCCTGTACCCATCCTTTTTTCTTTCCTCAAGGAAAAGGTCTAGATAGGAGTTTGCAGATGTCTTAAAGTATCGCACATAATTTTTCCTTCTATCGGCGTGTAGGATTCTTCTGTATATTAACAACAAAAAGGTTCACTATAAAGGAAGATGACTTTGCCTATTTAAATCACCTCTCTTTTGGCAAAAGTCTAATATAGAATGCATATTAATAAAAAACCAAGCTCTTCACTTTAAATAAGAATGAAATTTAAGAATAAGAAAACCATGTGTAATATAGAGGCTCTCTAGATACATAAAATCCAATAAACAATAATGATGAAGCCTCATCCACTTAAAGAAAATAAGTAACGTCGTCACTTTTAATAGTCAGAAAAATATGACATATGTACTGAAAAATTAAAGTCAAGTCAAATAAATATGTAGTATATCATAAAGCAAAAGAACCGAAATATTATTACGTGGTATCAAGGGGCGTTTCCGCATGGGAAAAACCCCAACTGATAAAAACATAACTACATCTTCTAAAACCACATTTACTTCTGATCAATCTTGATCTCTTTCAAATTAAAGTAATAAATGCAAATAATACAAACCAATTTGATAAAACAAACAAAGGAAAAGAATTAAGAGAGTTTGAAGAAGAAACCGATCATACAAACCAAAAATTAGGTTTCTAATAGAATAATTAGGTTTATAAATTACAAGAAGAGCAACATAAAAAAGGACACCTACAAAAGAAGGAAACTGATAATATTATGCATAAATTAAATATTCTATATAAGGCTAAAATATCTTTCAAACTCACAATGCTACAGTAAGAAGCAGAGAGAGTTTGTCCAACAAGAAGCGAAAACAATGAACTAGATGAGATTTCGTAAACAAGTCAGCAAGCTACAACGATGTAGAAACAAAAGGTAGGGAAATTGTGACAGTCTGTAGATAATGGGGAATTAGATGAAAATTAATAACAATATGTTTTGTGCGCTTATGGAACACGGAGTTGTGAGAGATCTGAATAGCACTTTTATTATCACAATACATAGGTGTTGGAGAGGATGAAGAAACACCCATATCTACAATTAACCAACGCAACCATACAATCTCAGAGGTAGTAGATGTCAAAGCACGACACTCTGCCTCAGTAGAGGAACGAGAAACAACAATCTTCTTCTTACTCTTCTAAAAGAAAAGAGAATTACCCAAAAATATATAAAAATCAATAATTGACTTACAATCAGTTGGGCTATTGGCCCAATTAGCATCAGAATAGGCACGAAATACTAGAGAGGAGGTCAAAGAAAACAAATGAAGATAGCACAAAATACGAACAATAGCTGCCCAATTTACTGTAGTAAGAGCTTAAACAAACTAACAATGTGAACAGTATAGGGATGCTTGACGATAAAATAAACTAGATATTCAACAATGGTGTGATACAAAGTAGGATCAATCAAGGATACACTGTCAGATGATGAATATCAAACGTTAGACTCTAGAGGAGTATTGGCAGTTTTAGAATCAGTAAGACGAGCATGCTCAATAATGTCTATAGTATACTTAGACTGAGAGAGAAGATATCATCTAGGAGAAGAAGCAACTTAGATTCCTAGAAAATAAAATAATGCACCTATGTCCTTCATCTCAAAATGACGAGCCAATTCTAGTTTCAAATCAACAATCCCATCAACATCATCACCAGTAATAATCATATCATCAACATAAAGTAAAGGTAGAATACAACCCGTAGAAGTACATCTAAAGAATAGTGCAGAGTCATGATGATTGGATATAAAATCAAGAGAGGTAACAATAGTGGAAAATTTCTCAAACCAGGCATGTGATGCTTATTTGAGGCCAAAAGTGCCTTCTTGAACTTGCAAACTTATTTATGAGTATGAGAAAGACCTAGAATGGGAACCATATAAATATCTACTTGAAGATTTCCATTCAAAAGGCATCTTTGACATCCATATGAGAGAGACTCCATTGGCGAATAGATGCAGCTGCTATAAATGTACGAACAGTGGTCATCTTCGCAACAAGAGTAAAAATCTCTTTATAATCTAGATCATACTGCTTATTAAAACCCTTAGCAACCAATTTACACTTCTAACGCTCAAATGAATCATCAAATTTGATTTTAATCTTATAAACCCAACAAGAACCAATGACATATTTACCTAGAGGTAATTCAACCAAGTCCCAAGTGTCTGTCTTATGTAAAGTAGAGAGTTCATCAACCATTGCATGTTGCCAAAGAAGATCCGGAATAGCTTACTTATAGAAAGATGGTTCAGATAACTTGTAAATGGAGGTTAGAAAATAGCAAAAGAACCCTGGATAACAAGAGTAAGTAAAATCAGGTAACTGAGTGGACTTACGAATACCTTGAGGATATTGAGTAGGGGAAAGCAGGAGCTAAATCAACGATCTCAGACGATTTTTGGGAGGCCATAGAATGAGGATGGGCATCATGAGCCAATGCATGTGTACCTGTATTACATGAAAAATCAGCAGTACATGGAATATGGGAAGGTGGTCTATCAATATCATTAGAAAATAGATTAATATGAATGAGGTCAATTTTAGTCGTGTCATGATTATTGTGAGAAATAGAAAAAATGAGATGTGCTCAAGAAACATATGTCGAGAAACATACAATTTTTTATTAATGGGATCAAAGCAGCATTAGCCTTTTTTACCTCTCCCATAACCTAAGAAAACACAGATAACAGAGCAAAATGTCAACTTACTACATTCAACTTCAGGATGAAGAACAAAGCAAGAACAACCAAAGACTCTCTTTGGGAGTAATCAGGAGAATATCCCAACAACATTTCAAAGGGTGACAAGTATGAGATGTGAGAAGATGGAATCTTATTAATTAAAGAAAAAGTAGTAGCATTGTTTTTCCTCAAAATTCATTGGAAACTTTGATAGAGAAGAGAATGGAACTAGCAGTTTCTACAACGTGCCTATGCTTCCGTTCAACAATACCATTAGAGATGGCAATTTGCCCCACCCTGACCGGTTGATGGGGCGGGGCAAGGCATAATTCCCCGCCCCGCCCCGTGTATATTAAAAAAAATAGTATTTTTTTTTATATTGTTTTTTCGAATGTTTCTTTGAATATTGATGTTAATTTGAGCATTATTTGTTTTGAATTTTTAAATTTTGAATTTGTATTTTATAATTTAATAGTATAACTCTAAATTTTAAAAATGTGTAAGAAAAAATTATAAAATTTAAATGGGGCTGTAAACGGGGCAAAAAACTGCCTCAAACCCTCCCCGCCGCGCCCCGTTACCATCACTAAATACCATTTTGTTGTGGAATGTTAGTATATGAGGTTTGACGAATTATGTCATCAAGAGCAAGCAATTCAGAGAAATTAGTAAAAGTATGCTCTCCACCCAAATAACATCTAAAATGCTTAATTATAGCAAAATGTTGAGTTTTAAGTGTTCTAAAAGAACAATAAGTAGAAAAAAAGTCAGAATGTCGTTTCATAAGATAAATTTAATAATAACTACTATAATCATCAATAAAAAAATACATAATATCTAGACCCTCGTTTTCAAGAATGGCTGCGGGTCCGGTTCTAGGCGAGACACCCCCGCCTCGCCTCGCCCCGTCTAAGGCGGGGTGGTGGCTGGCTTGCCCCGATTGTGTGTGTGTGTGTTTTCAAAATTTCTGCCTTCTAGAGAAAGATGTCCAATTTCAACTCATCCCCATCAATTTGGTCAAAGATGAAATAAAAAAAAAAAAACTTGGTTACCTCAAACTTCAGTTAAAATTTTGGCAGTTATTGAATTAATTTGGTGCATTTCTCCTTTTTTATGCAAAGTAAATTTTATGGGTTTTATATTTCTTGAAATTTTGGTATGATTCTTGGACAGCCATTTGGGCAAGTACCAATGTTTCAAGACTACATACTTTTGAGTTTTTCATTATTACCTAAGTAAAAATTGTTTTAATCGCCTCATTCTTTTCTCTTTTTTTTCCCTTTTTTTTTTGTTGCTTTTTTTTTTTTAAATATTCCTAACACCTTGTTAAGCATGTTAATTAAGAACAACTATGGTTACTCAAACTAACAATTTCTTTTTACTTCTTCACGGGGCAGGGCATCCCCACCTCGCCCGTCCTGCCAACCCGTCGAGATGGGTTTTTTTGCCCCATTCAGGGCAGGGCGGATTATTTTGTCATATCTAAATTGGCCTATTCCAATCAACTTCTGAGATCAAGTATCCTACACATGACAAATAGTAGAAGAAAATTGAACTAAGTATTTGAAATCGCACAATTGACTAATAGAAATAAGATTCAAAGTAAGAACTGGAACATAATAGACTTTTGAAAACGATAAATTATGTGTGTTAATAGAACCAACACCTACTAAGGGCAATGGTGCGCTATCAGCAGTCATAATAGACATAGACAAATTAAAAGGGTGCAAGTTATTAAATAATTTTGAGTTAGATCACATATATTTGGAAGCACTTGAGTCAAATATCCTAAGGAAGAAATACCTGAGGGATTTTAGGATAGCAAACCTATATAAGTAGGTGCTAACATCGCATGTAGCTGTGTGGCTAGGAACTTCTGAAACTGCTCTACTAAATCAGTAAACTTGGGACTAGAGGAAGGTGGTGCTCCAAGTATAGATGAGTTACAAGTTGGCATGGTGGCATCTATGTTAGCATTGGGAAGATAGAATCGCTATTGTGACTATGATTGCGGTTGCTGCTTCTTTAATAGTTTAGGAAATTGAGACTTTTAATGCCCCTTTTGTTTGCAAAAGTTACACTCATCACTAGCTACTCGCACAAAACTTTTGTTCTAATTTTGTGTGGACGATCAAGATGGTACAGTCAACACTAAGGTGCTAGATGAAGAAAGAGTTACTTCTCCTACGAGAGATTTCAGACTTTTTCCTCAACTACAAGTCCACTAACCATTGAATCAACCAAAGGATGTGGAGCATGATGCAAGATAGAACCTCTAAAGTCCCTCATAATCACTGCGAAATGCCATAAAAATTGAACTAATTGCTCCTCCTCTCTAAAAGTGATATATTCCTCGCATGCTTTCAATCCTGCTAATCTTATAAGAGCCAAATCATCTCAAATGGAATTCATATCAGTGAAAAACTCGAGAATATTCATATTCTTCTATAGTAAAGCCCATATATCAATCTCCATCTAAAACCGCTTTGCAAAGTTAGACTTAGTGTATAGCTTCTAATAGTGATCCAAACTTCTTTTACCGTTTCAAACTTCGTCAACTATGTGTCAATGGATTACTCAACAGAATTATGAATACAAATATGAATTTTAGCATTATAATTTTTTTCTTTTGTTATTGAAAATCTAACAAACTTTTAAGCAGTTAGTATTACCATCAAAACAATAATCGAAAATTCAATATACATCATATTTCTCAGTTACAACTTGCACTCCAAGCATACGTTTTTCTTTTGATAAATTTAATTACCAATGAAAATTGTGATGCAATAAGCAATGAAAATTTAAATAAACAAATATTTTTGTTGGAAAAATATGAAAATAACAAAATAACATTAAAAATAGTAACTAACATTAGCGATGAAGTTTTTATCATTGATAAATTTAGAAAAGAATATCAATGAATTTATTTACTTGAATAATTTCATCATTAAATAAAATAATAAGGATAAAAAAATGAAAAGCTAGCATTAGAAAATTTTGTCTTGTTAAATAACAATTAAAGCATAATGGAGGATTCAATTTTCTGTCAGTAACATTTGAAAAGTTAATATTTCCATAAACTTGAATGGTCGATGGATATTTCATTAACAAAATGAAGTAATTAAAATATGAACTTTAATAGTAATAAAGAATTTCACGCAAAATAACATTGTACTATTAAAAATACAAAATAAGAAAAAAATCTTAAATTACTGAAGAAATATTACAAATTAAAAAGGAGTTCACAAAATTAAATGTTTCTTCATCAGTTATGAGAGACTAGAGCACAATCGGTAACTACCTGCAACGTCACGAACATTATTGCTGACGGTAATTGCTGATGGTTATGAATCGTTGATAATTCAAAGAGTTTGATGAAGGGCGTTTGAATGATCATTTCAACATGTTAAGAGATGTAAAAATGGATTTTACTCTGGATTTCTAAAAAGATGTATACACGACCTCGCTAGAATTTTCCGAATAAATATCTATGTAGAGAATTCTAAAGAGTTAATGTTTTACCGTATAATCAAATTGATCTTCACCATCCATTCTAATAATGTGCATCTATATAAGGCCAAGAGGGTCTCATTTGTAAAATGTTCAAATTAAGTGAGCATGAACGGATACCCCTATGGACAAAGAGACATGTAGTTTGGTGTAACAACACGAAAACCTGTCAAACATATAGAGACAGCATAGATGCGCTGTCTCCCACCCATCTTTTCCCATGTTTTTGCGTCTAATTTCTTCAATATTTTCCCTTCTTTAACAGTATCCAAAATAATCCTTACAGTCGTTATAATTTTGAAAAAATTACAACACGAATTTCATTCAAGAATCATAGATGACATTCTAAAATTCTTTGATCATAGTTCTTTTAGAACATGTATAAAAAAAAATACATAAATATGTCATCTGAATTTTGAAGTTTCAGATCTCCAAATATGGGATAAAGCAAGGGGAGTTGAAAGAGTTAAGAAAAAAACTTCTTGATTGCTAGAATATTCGGAGGCCCTAAAGGTCATAGTCCAAAAAATTCATCATTTCCAAGACCTTGACATGCTCATGGAAAGTATACGAGATGAACATTGGGCAGTTTATATTAAATAGGAAAAAGTCAATCCTCCTAAGGTGTTCTACTAGACACAAAGGCACGGTATGTAGGCAAGGAAATAGAGCTACATCTATTCAGATAAGTAACCTCCGATTTAAGTAAGCACACTATTGAGGAAAGAATTATTGTGTAAATTTTTTATTATTTGCATTCAAATCTAGAAAACAAATCTTCCTCACTGATGAATGACCAATGCTTCAAGCTGGGAGCATATTCAATGATGCCCAACAATATTACCATATCAAAAACACTCAACTCCAGAATTGTTATATATTCAATTGTTACATATTTGGACACTGAATTCGAGGACTTGGGTATGCACCATTCGTAAAAGAAGGAAAGAGAGTGTGAGAAAATATTAAATAAACTAATTATATTCTTATGATATTAGTTGCCAAGATTAGGTTTAATCCGTAGAGCATGACTGCTCAAGCCATGGGTAAAATTACACAATTTCTCATGATTTGAACGGCCCTTAGATTACCAATTTCTGCTCTAGCAAGAAACTTAAGTTTTTTTCCCAAATTGAACTTAAGTCAATTAACTTGGTAATTTAAAATTCACGATTCAGATCATCCATAGGAAATTTAATACCTGACATATAATCATTTACAAAACTTCCTAATAATCAAAATGAAAATGTCAAAACTTATATATGCCCCCAATAAGTCAAATAGTGTCAAGAGATTTATAGCTCTCATAGAATCACTATCAGGTAGGATTCAATCTTTTGAGTGGAACACCTTGAGATTCAGTAGTTACGCAAGTTCACAAACATCTAACTCAATGACGCCTCTAAGTTTCAAGACCACGACTAATCTTGTTGTAAACCCTTCTTGTGGTACCTCCTCTAAACTATAATCATGGTATCTCCTCTGGCTATGAATGTTCTAATGCTTATTAGGGAGAAAAGGGTGAAGTCTCCTCCATTTTATGGATGGAATGGGTGTAACGCCCCAAATTTTATTGACTTAGATTTTGGGGTGTCACCAATATCATTTCACAACACATACTTGAAGCGGAAATATTTAATTCAAAGATTTTAATTTATTGAATACTCAAATATTGAAACAATGACACAAAGTTTAGAACATAAAAAAAATATACTCTAAAAATTTTATTATTAAAATATTTTCTAAAACATAAATTTTATTTTACTTGGCAGCCCGCGCACCATCCAACCACCATCCACGTTGACCGCACTGACCTGAAATGTTGAAGTTGAAGGAGTGAGTAATTTATACTCAGTAAGATACGTGCATCCAAACAATACGATAACTTTTAAGACGTAAATTCTTAACATTTCATACCATCATTTCATCAAGAACAATCGGTGATCGGTCGAAAGCTCTAGCACATTTGAGAAGGCCGGAAGGCGATCTCACATTTTATTTTATTTCATTGGGACCCGCAGATCAATTAGCATTTCATGAGATAAATCACGCATAAAAATCATAATATTGAAAGGACATACACTTGCACATAAAAGTATCCTACCTTGATTGTTGAAAATAAGAAATTCACGTCCCCAATTTGTTTTCCTCTCTATCTGTGACTATCTTTGTTCTACACAAAATAATTCATAACATGTATAGTGTATTCTACGCGTTTTCCCATAAATAGCTAAATTTGTTTATACTCTTTTCACACATTCACGTGCATGAAATTAAGGCAATTATTTCAATTCTAATTGAAAGATTGTTGATACACTAATAGTACAAAGGTCATGACTGCCATGAATCACGCCAAGAGATTTGTACAAAAGTATATATAATAAATTATTCAAAGCTAGACCAAAAGAAACGTGTTTTATCTTGGGAACATCAAAAGTCCTAAATGTTAAGTTAATATTATATTCCAAAATCAAGGTAAAAGTCTTCTTACAATAAGTGAAGTTCATTTCCCTCTATCCATCAATCAACTAGAAATATCTCTCTCTCTCTCATTTGTTAAAATGCTCAAATCACGCACAAGAAAAAAAAATTGAATTGCTGGTGGATAAAAGGTAAATAACAATTAAGACAATTGAATCTCTTTTTCTAATAACAAAGATAAACGTTAATTATATGATAAAATATTACTTTCTTTCCTTGTTATCTTAAAAGAAATATTATTAAATAGTAAAAATAATACTTATTACCTACGTTTCTTTGAATTGGAAAAACGTAGGTTTAACTTAGAAGAACTTAAATTTTCTTGAGTCGAAAATATGTTATTGAATGCGAGCTACGAAATGAGCCCAATAAAGGTATACTCATACTCACTCTGTCGAAATTTAATAAAATATGCTTTTAAAACCTAAAAGAAAAATCTTTTATCTATTATTCCCAATTTGATGTTCTTATTTAAGGTATGTCATAATTATCCGCGTGAGATATACCTATGAATCATTCATAATTCTTCCATCACCGTATATGGACACACATTTACTATATAATTGCGTAAGTTACACATTGTTTCAATTTAAAATGTAACGTGTCCATCAACTAATGAAATACAAGGAAAGGAAAGGCCAACTTAATTAATTCAAGTAAAGGACAATTTACTCTTTTGGTGGCACCAAATAATGGATGCAGTGTACTATATCAAGGAAGTGTCCAAAATGTTATATAGGTCTACACGTTGGTATCCATTATAAATTCACAACTAAAATTATAAACAATTACCAATAATTGACAAGGACCATAAACTTTATTATCTTTAGTCTAACTTATCCGAATCGACTTTTTCTCGAGCCTAACATACATAATTAATTACGAGTTATCCCACGAGCCCAATATTGATATATATAAAATCTCGTTCTATCAAAATTTAATTATTTGACACAAATAAAATATGCATTTAAAATCTAATTCATTTTAGTCCAATTTTTTTCTTTTTTTCAAAATAAAAATATAACATATAAAATAAATACATTTATATTTTAAAATTTTCGGGGCATTACAATGGGGGTGGCAATAGTATACTTATCTTCCAAATTTGACAGTACATGGAGAACGAGATCGTTAGGTAGTTCAGTGAGATCAAGATTTAGACTAGAATTTTTGGGTACTCTCAATCCATAAACCAACAATAATTAACATAAGCAGTGACTTATTTTTGGGGGAAAAAAATGAACCATTAGAAAATCAGAGAGAAAAGAACAAAAGTCTCAAAGACAATGACACTAGCATTGGCGGCAAATGTAGAGG
>NC_036243.1:1401028-1410822 GCF_002742605.1 Olea europaea var. sylvestris | reverse complement strand
TCATTTTTCCTTTTTATTAGAAATATTATATATTTTTAACTCAAAGTTAGTAATAAATAACAAATAAGTACTCATATTTAAAGATTCAAAAAAAATTTTAAAAAGCTGAAAAACTAAATTTATACTATAAGCGAAGAATTTTAGCAACTTGTCCATAAATTATCATGTCAGTAAAAACTGCGCAATAGCATGTTAGCATATATGACACGTGTCGTATCGAATGCACTTGTCCGTATTGATGAATCATATGTGGTAATGTAAGATTTTGCCTTAATACCTCAAAATTGCACGAGCTGAGTCTGCTGAGTAGTGCTTGATGATGCTTCAATGTATGAGGGAGATCTTGAGCAAGATGATTCTTTGACTAGTTCTTGAAAAAGGGCAATTTTCAGAGCTTTCTCTTTTGTATACTGTAAATTTTTTGTGCGATTCACTATTAAAGTTGTGCATAATTTTTTTAAGACAAATGCATTCCTAAACAATCACAATTTAAGAGCTTCCTCGTCTATATATTATGAATTTTTTCTGTAACTTTCATTGTTAAGTTGTGCATATTTTTTCTCACAAATGCAAATCAAACAATCACACTTTTGACTAACAATAAGTATTGAAATGTGTTCAGAAAACAATCATCTAATATTAAACACACATTGAGTATATTTCTTTACTAGTATATGCATTACTAAGGGAGTAAATCTTGACAAGAACTCCTGCAAAGAAAAGACTCGCTTAATTCTTGATGTTTTACCCGAAACTGTAGTTAATTCAGTGCTGATTCAAAAAGAAAAACATAAAATGAAAACACAAATAGAGAACTGAACCTATGCAACATAGTGTAGGAAGAGAAAATTTATCCCATTTATTTAAGTAATTTTCTGTCAAGTATGCCCTTCAAGTAACTTGGTTCTAATCCAAAAAGGAGAAAAGCAAAGGATAATTATATTCATACCATTGTTTTAATTAGGTTCGCCACGTTTAGTTGCATTTAATGTATTCAACCTTCGCTCATTTTAGTACTTATTGTTCAAAATCTTCACAATATTTCGAAATGATGAAGAACAATCCACTAATCTAGAACAAAATCATTCTACAATGTTAAAGGTTTTGGGCTGCCTCGCTAAACCTTGTGTTGGTTGGGCCATTTATGTTGGGCCATTTTAATTACAACCGGGTTACTGATTGTTAGATGAAAAACGTATTTTTATAACACGATTTTAAGCCTCTTCTTAGGGATTAGAATCAGCTGTACGCGTGGCTTCATTCCAGCCCTTTGATCGTGACTATTGGTGTGGATAGATATATATTTGACCTTGGCCCTGTTCATATTAGAGAAGCTTTTCAGATTTTTTCTTCTCTCCGTCTCTTCTACTTTTCTGAGTGAAAAGTTAGGGTTTTCTCTCTATAATCTGAAATTAATCTTTGTGGTTGATAGTTGTTGTTCTTGGTGGTAATCTCTGATTGCTTAGTGCGAGATACAGAAAAATCAGAAGTGTGAGGATTTTTCAGTTAAAGAGGCCAGAGAAAAATCAAAGAAATCAAACATTTCTTCGTACATTTTGTAAACTGATTCTTGGTTGATATTAGTGGATCTCGAGCTAAATCCCTTAGTGGATGCTCAACGGGTGATTAGGTCTTACGACCGAACATCCGGGCCCTTTCAAGGGCAAAATCATATCCGGTGTTCTTGCTCTTTTATGTTCTGCAATTTCTTTGAATGTTTTTTGCTCAAATTAGATCAAATCATAAGGTTTCGAAAATAACAGTGGTATCAGAGCATTTTTTTTTTGAAATCGTGTTTTTTTTATTTTATTTTTGTAAAATTCATTTTACAAGAAACCCTAGTTCTTCGTTTATATATAAAAAAAAAAATTTAAAAGAACTTCAGATCTGTAATTTTTTGTTTTTTTCAAAGTTTAAGATATGATATTTAAAAAGGCGTACACTCTGGAATAGACCTTCGATTCAACTATAGGTTGGATTTACTATTGGTTCTTAATAGTTTCTTTTGGATCTGTTGTTTTGAAAGGAGATCCGTTCTCTGTTACTGATTTTTCTGAAATTTCTGAGTTGACTCAGAACTGAGTTTTGACTGAGTGGTTTGACTTGTACTGTGTTTGGCGAGTTGAGTTGACTCGCTTCGATTTTGGTTGAGTTCACACCGAGTTTTAGTAACTCACTGGTTCCTTGCACCCATTCTCAAAGACGAACTACTCTCCTGGTATTTTGGTGATGTCTCTCTACTGAAACTTTAAGGTTTCAGTGTATGGTATATTTCTGAACCCTCTTATCGATTTATATTTGGTTCTTATTAATCTTGGAACTGGTTATTAAGGTAAGTGATCCTCCACGGCTTACCTTTGTCCAAGATCTCTCTGAAGGTCTGGGAATCTGAGGGAGCAGTGGATTTAAAAAGGGTCACCACTCCTTAGACCTCTTTCAAATTATAAATTGTATCATTAAAGCAGAATATCTGTATTCTCTTGTTTAGTTCAGAAATTCATTTGCCTGTAAATCACATTATCTACCTGAATCATCTACACACTATACTGCATATTATTTTTTTGCATGCTATTACGCTGTAATTGTCACTATGTCCACTTCATATAAGTTAAATATAGAAACATGGAATGGCACTGGAGACTTTGCTCTCTGGCGCCAGAAAATGAGAGCCCTGTTACTGCAGCAAAGATGTGCTGCAGCCCTTGATGGGACATGGGCTGCTGAAATAAGTGCATATAGGAGGAAAGAACTAGATGATACTGCATGGAGTACCATTTTTCTTCATTTGTCTGACAGTGTGATTAGAAAAGTAGAAGCCACCACTTCTGTAGAAGCCACTACCTCTGCAGAAGCAAACTCTGCTGAGACCTTGTGGACTAAACTAGGAACACTCTACTTGACTAAATCCATGCCCAATAAGTGTTATCTTCTAAGGCAATTCTACGACTTCAGATTTGATCCCTTTTCTGGCCTAGAAGAAAACCTTGATAAATTCACTAAACTGATTCAGGATCTAGACAACTGTGATGAGAAGATCTCTAGTGACCAACAAGTAGTTGCCTTATTAAACTCTCTGAGTGAGAGGTATAGAGACATCAGGAATGCCCTAGAATATGGGGGGGTAGGCTCTTACAGTTGATGTCATAACTGCAGCCCTTAAAAATAAAGAGCTTGAATTAAAAACTAAGTCAAAAGAGACTAAGTTTGGTGAAGGGCTGTATATGAAAGAAAGGTTAAACCACAACAAGAAACAGATCCAATACAATACCAATCCCAATAAGAAGGGGAAATTTCCTAACTATAAACTCAAAGACAAGAACAAAAGCCATGTCAAATCAAAGAATCTTATCAGAAAGTGTTACTATTGTGGAAAATCAGGACACTTAATAAAAGATTGTTTTAAGAAAATCTCAGACATGAAAGATAGAAACAATCCTGATGGTTCTGTAGCTGTTGCCTGCATGAATAAACCTGATATCCAAGGGGTGGTTCTAGTTAATACCATTAAAAGAGACTCAAGGGAATGGATCCTTGACTCTGGGTGCACTTTTCATATGTGCCCCTTAAAGGAATGGTTTTCTGAATTTGCTGGCCTCAATGGAGGACAAATACAGATGGAAAATGATATGAGTTGTCAGATAGAGGGTATTGGCAAAGTTAAGCTGTTGTTGAATAACAACTATATTCTTGAATTAGAAAATACAAGATGTGTCCCTGAACTTAAAAGAAATCTAATCTCTCTGGGAGAATTAGATGACAAATTTAACATTTCTATGCACAAGGGCCTCATGAGTCTCACATCTGAAAATAAAAGAGTGATATCCTCTCCAAAATAAATGGAATCTACACTGTCTATGCTGAGCCTGTTCTAAGTCAGTGTACCACTGCCTCTAACTATGAGTTTAATAAATCTTTACTTTGGCATAAAAGATTAGGACGCATTTCAGAAAAGGGACTTATCATTTTGAATAAGCTCAAATGTTTTGGAAAAGACAATATTGAAAAGTTAGACTTTTGTGAAAATTGTTTAATTGGTAAATAGAAAAGGTTACCTTTCAAAACAGGAACCCATAAATCCACTTCTATACTAGACTACTTACATGCTGACCTATGGGGTCCAACATCTGTAAGCACTCTAAGTGGATTCAGGTTCTATTTGCTCATAATAGATGATTATTCAAGGAAATTATAAACATTTATTCTAAAGCAAAAGTCTGAAACTTTTCAAATCTTCAAACAATGGAAATCCATGATTGAAAATCAACCCAACAAGAAAATCAAAGCACTAAGAACTGACAATGGTCTTGAATTCTGCAACTTTGAATTTAACTCATTTTGTAAAGAAAGTGGAATTCTAAGACATAGAACTGTAACATACACCCCTCAGCAAAATGGTGTTGCTGAAAGAATGAATAGGATCCTGTTAGAAAAGGTCAGGTGTATGTTGTACAGTTCTGGACTTCCAAAGTTTTTCTGGGGTGAAGCCCTAAAAACAGCCACCTATCTAATAAATAGAAGTCCATCTAGTGCTATTGATTTTCAAGTCCCTGAAATGTTATGGTCTGGAAAAACCCCTGATTATAGTAAATTCAAAGTTTTTGGCTGTGCTGCATATTCCCATCAAAGCGAAGGCAAACTTGAGCCTAGATCCCAGAAATGTGTCTTCTTGGGGTATGGAGAAGAAACGAAAGGCTATAGACTCTGGGTTAAAAACCAAAATGGCTTTAGAGTTATAATAAGTAGAGATGTCATTTTTAATGAAAATGAGATGCCCTGTATTAAATCTGAAGACTCCAAAACTTCAGAATCTGCACCAATAAGTGAAACCATTCTGGAACTTCAATCTGAAAATGCTGAAAATGAAACTGATCCTCTTGAGGTGGAGCATTCTCAATTTGGAATTAATAATGATCAAATTGAGTCTAAAGATGAATTTGAATCAGTAAATAATGTTCTTGTTGATTATCAGCTAACTAGAGATAGGGAAAGAAGAACCATAATTCCCTCCACCAGATTCAATAGTGAAGACTTTGTTACTCTATTTTCTGCACTTGACTCCTTAAATTCTGAACCTACATCCTTTGATGAAGCTATTAATTCTCCAGATTCTAAGCTCTGGAAGGAAGCCATGGATGAGGAGATGGACTCTCTTATCAAAAATAAAACTTGGATTTTAGTAAATAGACCAAAAAATCAAAGGATTTTAGACTGTAAATGGATTTTTAAAATTAAAGAAGGAGATCCAAATTTAGAAAATAAGAGGTATAAAGCCAGATTAGTAGCAAAAGGCTTTACACAAAGAGAATGAGTAGATTACAATAAAATATTTTCTCCTGTAGCAAAGTACACTACAATCAGAATTCTATTGACTCTAACTGCTCACTTTAACTGGGAGTTAGAACAACTTGACGTTAAAACAGCATTTCTTAACGGTGATCTTGATGAAACTATATATATGAATCAGCCCAAAGGATTTGAAGTTAAATCAAAATTAGACAAAGTTTGTTTATTGAAAAAAATCTCTTTATGGACTTAAGCAACCATCTAGGCAATGGTATTTGAAATTTAATTCATTTGTGCAGACCTTAGGTTTTGTGAAAAGTAGTTATGACTCTTGTCTCTTCTACAAAGGTTCAAGTGGACCTGAATCCATTTATCTGTTACTATACGTTGATGATATGTTACTTGCTTATCATGATGTAACTGAGATTGATTTCATTAAATCAAAGTTAAAGTCTGAATTTGATATGAAAGATTTAGGACAAGCTAAGAGGATTCTTGGTATGGAAATAGAAAGAGATAGAGATAATTACATGTTGATGTTGAAACAAGGGTCTTATGTGAAGAAAATTATTGAAAAATGTTCTATGCTTTTATGTAAACCTATCACTTTTCCTATTGCAAATCATTTTAAATTGTCTAGTGAACAATCACCTAAAACAGATGACGAATTTAGGAGAATGGAAAAAATACCTTATGCTAATACCGTAGGTTCCATAATGTACCTCATGGTTTGCACTAGACCTAATTTAGCCCATGATATTAGCATATTAAGTAGGTTTATGGCTAATCCTGGTGAAACTCACTAGCTGGCTATAAAATGGATGTTAAGATACCTAAAAGGGTCATCTGATTTAGGCTTAATGTTTAAAAGGAGTAGTGAAGGGATAACATTAAAGGGCTATACAGACTCTGATTTTGCTGGTGACTTGGATAAGAGAAGATCCACATCTTCTTACATCTCTACTCTGTGTGATGGGTGTATAAGTTGGAAGTCACAACTACAAAAATTAGTTGCTTTATCATCTACAGAAGCTGAATACATAACAGCTTGTGATGCTGTTAAAGAAAGCATCTGGTTAGGAGGCTTATTAAATGAAATTGGTTTTGCAAATGACTCTGTTATTATCTATACTGATAATCAAAGTGCAATACATTTGAGCAAAAACCCTGTATATCATGATAGAACCAAACATGTAGATATAAAATTTCACTTTGTACGAAATATGGTTGAAAATGGTCTTATCAAGTTGGTAAGAATTTCTACAGAATTTAATCCTTCTGATTTGGGGACTAAGATACTGCATCTAAACAAATTTAAAAACTGCTTGAAGATTCTAAATATCACATAAGGAAGTGAAATTTAGAACCTCAAGTGTTTTTTGTTTGATAAGGTTGAACTAATTGTATATTTTTCTTTTACAAGTACTTCGAGCAAATGAAGCTAACTGATTTAGTGAAAAGATCCATTAGTAAAAACCAAGAGTCAGCTCAGCAAGGTAGAGATTGTTAAAGGTTTTGGGCTGCCTCGCTAAATCTTGTGTTGGTTGGGCCATTTATGTTGGGCCATTTTAATTACAACCGGGTTGCTGATTGTTAGATGAAAAACGTATTTTTATAACACGATTTTAAGCCTCTTCTTAGGGATTAGAATCAGCCGTACGCGTGGTTTCATTCTAGCCCTTTGATCGTGACTATTGGTGTGGACAGATATATATTTGACCTTGGCCCTGTTCATATTTGAGAAGCTTTTCAGATTTTTTCTTCTCTCCGTCTCTTCTACTTTTCTGAGTGAAAAGTTAGGGTTTTCTCTCTGTAATCTGAAATTAATCTTTGTGATTGATAGTTGTTGTTCTTAGTGGTTATCTCTGATTGCTTAGTGCGAGATATAGAAAAATCAAAAGTGTGAGGATTTTTCAGTTAAAGAGGCGAGAGAAAAATCGAAGAAATCAAACATTTCTTCGTACATTTTGTAAACTGATTCTTGGTTGATATTAGTGGATCTCGAGCTAAATCCCTTAGTGGATGCTCAACGGGCGATTAGGTCTTACGACCGAACATCCAGGCCCTTTCAAGGGCAAAATCATATCTGGTGTTCTTGCTCATTTATGTTCTGCAATTTCTTTGAATGTTTTTTACTCAAATTAGATCAAATCATAAGGTTTCGAAAATAACATACAACAACAAGAAGTCCATCATGGGGTGGTTAAGTTGGTGAAGTAGGTGAACGTGGAGGCATTTGGTCACGAATTTGATTCCCCCCTACCAACACTTTCTCAATCGAATCTGTCGCACCGGACTTGCCTAGTGCGATTTATCTGGTTGGCGTGATTTGCAGACTATTGCGTCAGTCCGAGGGTTTATCCGGTGCGCACACGAAGGGTAGTGGCTACGAGTTTTACCATCATTTAAAAAAAAAAAAACTGATTTTAACTGCGTAGAATGGTGTCCCAAAATTATTATTTGCACCCTCTCTTTCAAATTATGTCAATATAATCTCTATCTTCCAAATTACGCTCAACTCACGTCCTTCTCTTTCACTTTACACACACAAATTAAGTATCAACTCCACAAAAAAAATAAAAAAAAATAAACTCTCAAACGACTACTTTCTAAATAAGCATAAAATTTACACTTAGCAAGCGACACAAGGGCTGATTTAAAAAAAACAAAACAAAACAAAACAGGAAAAAAAAGGGAGGGGGGAGGGGGGATTCAAACCCATGCGGTCGGAAGAGAAGGCTCACCAAATTCTTTGAACTTCCTAAGTTGATAAACTTTTGATCAAATAATGCAGAGAAAGTAGGAATGAATGCGAGGCATGTTTTGATCAAACAATGTAGAGAAATTATCGTAGAGTATTTGATCGAAGAAAGAATGTAAGAAATTAAAGTGCATTCTAACTTTGATAAAGTGTTTTTGTATCAATTTTTTGGCATTTAAGTACCGCTTGAAATTCAAGCATAGAAATAAGTAAATTTTGAAATAAACTATTTTTTGATTGATTAAAATAAAAAATGGTAAATTTTTAATTTCTACTATTTATTTTTAAACTGTTGATAAGCACCTATTTATATAGATTTGGATAAATTTATAAACGATTTATAAATAGTCAAACATATTTTTTAATCGCACATTTTTTGTGAGATTCACTACCTATTTGATAGGGCTTGAATCCCACGGAATATGGAAAATGAATCCCACATTTTTTGGTGTTTGATTGCATTTTTTTTTTTCATGGAATTCATTTTTTTGGTTTTCTAGGCTACTGTTCCCCTTTTTTTTTATAAGCTTTTTTTTTTTTTTTTTTACAATGGAAATAAATTCAATCCCTAATTGTAAAAAAATATTTTCATTTAATTGACAATTTTCATGTAAAACAAAGTCAAACGAACACCAAAAGATGAATGATTTTCTTCTTCTTTTTTCAACGAAAATAAATTCTATACCCAATACCAGTAAATTCTACCCCTATAATTGACAATTCGTATGTAAAACAAAATCAAACGAACACTAAAAAATATTTTTATTTCAACATTTTTCACGTAAAAAATTATACCAATCAAACACAATAATTGAAAATTTTCAGTAAAACAATTTCTAGACAATTCAATTCCCTGGAATTCGTTTTCTTTCCATCCAAATTCCATCTTTGCATGCACATTCGTTGCACGCCAAACATGTCAAGTATGATTAGTTTTTGTGTCTGTGTACGCTACCAAAGTTTTAACAAACTTGTTCCAGTAAAAAGAACTAGAAAATTTATGAAAAAATATTTCCCATGTTTCAGGATCTACGTTGAAGGTATATCAACATGTGATTGTTGCAAATAAAATTGCGTTATGCAAGAAGTTCGATCAAAACCTATATTGAGATTTGAACTCGGATTTTAAAATGAATTGTGTCTTTATATGAATATACTCGCTCTGTATAGGGAGCATTTTCATTATCATGTTAAGGGGTCCGTTCGAAAAGTTACTATTTTTTATTCTACTTCTTGTAAAAGAGTTTCATAAGAAAGCTACATTAATAATGTTTGAAAAATAATTTTAAAAATGTTCTCTCTTTCAAAAGAGTTTTAAGAGGAAGTCACATCAGGTCAGTTTCCTCTAAAAATTCTTCTAATGAAAAGAATCACTTTAATGAAATTACTCAAACGAATTCAAAAGTAATTTATGAATTTCAAGTTCATTCTGACTTCTTAGAGCTTGTTTGGTACAGTTTAAAAGTCAATTAAAATCAATTTTTTGGCCGTTATTTTCCTATTTCAGCCGTTATTTTTTAATTTTTCTCTCACAGATAGAATCCACTTTATCTCTAACGGTCAAAAAATCAATTAACAAAATTCCTACCAAACAAACACTTAAAGTCATACCAAACAAACATGAGTAGGTTCTTAAGTTGAGCGTAATCCAAGTTTATTTGCCCCTACACGAGCACCCCTTTGTCTTTTTTTTTTTTTTTTTTTTTTTTTTTTTTTTTTTTTTTTTTTTTTCTTTTTTTTTATTTCTCCA
>NC_036243.1:1381353-1401008 GCF_002742605.1 Olea europaea var. sylvestris | reverse complement strand
TAAGCTTTGACTTACCGAAACCACTTCCATGGTTTACCTTGGTCTATTTAGCTAGTGTGTAATTTCTAGTTGACATCGTAGTAGTGATACGATCTTCATATTCTAAATAGGTGAAACAAACTTCTTCATTAATGTTAAAACTCATTACTCGTGCTTATTTTTATTAAAATTAACAATTCTACAATAGTAATTATTTTCGTGAAATGGCATTTCCGATAATCCAATAAAATGAATTTTTGTCAATTATTTACTTTCTTTATTAACATGACAGACTTAGCCCCTGTTTGGTTTCCATTATTTTCTCATTAAAATAAAAAATATGATCGTTATCTATCACATCAAGTTATCAAATTTAAATTTCTATCTCTTGAGTGGAGCATGTAACGACCATATTTTTCATTCTCATTCTTCCAAAAATGAGAAACAAACGAGGGCTTAATAATTAAAGCTGTAGAGTCATTTCTCGTGCTTTTGATTAAATATAAAAAGTTTTTAAAAATTTTAAATCGAAGTTAACTGCTAATTTTCATCATAATTTTTATTAGTTTTTTAATCATTCATTTCAATGTCAAACAATCCCCTAATTTAGTTTTCAGATGGAATTTTGCAGAAAAGGGTAGAATTTTATGATTTTGGATTTTCATTTCTCGTATCTCATTTACAAAAGGTTGTAAATGAATCAAAAGTCCGACCCGAATGTAGCTCCGGTTATTACACACAGTCTGCTCTGTTACTAGATTCGGATCTTTCCCCCTCCCCCTGCACTTAAATTCAATTCAAACCCTTCTTCCATCTCTCGCCAACGGCTAGTTCTCTCTTTCTCTCTCTATTTGCTGATTCTCTCTCTAAAAACCCTTCGCATAAATCTTCTCTCTCTACTGTAAAAATGAAGCATTTCATGATGCCAAGAAATCAAATCTTGAGAGAGAATTATGAGTCCGCTGCACACACGCCACCATCCGCATCTCCGAACCCTAAATGTAAATTGATAGCAGCAGGAAGCCCTAGCAATCGGAGACACAAATCTTCCAAAGAAAATGCAGATCCGAATTCGATTGCGTCCCCTGCCACTGCCAAGTTGAAGAGCCCGCTTCCTCCGCGGCCTACGCTCAAGCGGAAACTCACTGTGGAGGCCGCTGTGGGTTTGGAGAATAGTGCTGGGCCTGCAAATTCTGCCGATTCAGGTGTTAAGGTTAATATCTGGAAGAAATTTTTATTTTAGTTGATCTTGGTTTTACTTCAACTTGCCTTGGTTATGAGGTTCATAGTGTTGTTACCTTCGGCTTCAGTAATTGTACCGTTCAGATCTGTGTTGAAATATTCAAATTTTCTATATTGTTGGGTAAAACCTATAATTGTTTTGAATTCTCGTAGTTTTCTGATTTTTTGATTTTTTTCTATTTCTATTTCTATTTCTACTAAGGAAGGCCCATTTTTTTAAAACTCCCTATTTGAATATGATGTGACATCTCCAGCATAAATGCCAGGAGCATTATAGTTGATATAGGATCTTCTGGTACATGACTTGATTTTGCAAGTAGTTTGGCGTGGATGAAAAAGTACCACTTGTGCTTTGATAATTGTATCGTGTTAAATTTCCAGGTTGCTGTCTCTTTGGGTTCTGTGCAGCTGAATTTTTGTTGAGTTAGAAAATTTGAGAGCTTACATTTTATTTTTGAGGAAACCTAGTTAATTTAAGTGCTATTGAGTTTATTCAAACTTTGAGTTAATGCTTCTTAGAGTGAAATGGTAATTCAAACGGATTGACCAACCACATTTAATCTGGAACTACTATAATTTATTTCTGTGGTCCATGAAAATGTAATAATCCATGAATATATTAATGAGCTACTATAGTTAAGATTTTGAATAAAGATTTCTCTTGGTCAATGAAAAATGTGTATGGCATGAATAAGTGATTTAATTATACTCGATCCGTGTGGTGTTTTAATTTTGTTTGTGACTATATACCCAGGTAATAGTGCGCATCAGACCACCAAACAAGGTTGAGGAAGATGGAGGGTCAGTGATTCAGAAATTATCAAATGATTCTTTGTCAATTGCAGGGCAAACCTTTACATTTGACTCAGTTGCAGATATTGAGTCAACACAGGCAAGATTCTACTGTTTAATAATTATAATGTGTATGCAAATTGTTAACCAAAATATAATAAACAAGATAGTGAAACTTTATCTGGAATATTATCTGTTTCAGATTGATATATTCCAGCTCATAGGTGCACCCCTCGTTGAAAATTGCCTCGCTGGATTTAACAGCTCAGTGTTTGCCTACGGCCAGGTATTTTTGTTTCCATTTATGAATTTTACAGCGTGAGTTAGGTAGTGGTTTTCTTATATCCAGTGAAACAAGAGCATGCATACAATTGACCGTTACAATAAAATGTAATTTTTCTGGTAAGGATGACATGTTTGCAATATAATTGATCAGACGGGGAGTGGAAAAACCTATACCATCTGGGGTGCATCTAATGCCTTGTTGGAAGAACGTGATCAACAAGGCTTAACACCTCGAGTTTGCCAGCGATTATTTGAGCGCATTAATGAGGTCTTTTTATTTCATTATTGAATTTTTTTCCTGCATGATTCTTATCACTCTTGTCTTGGAATTATAGATTCTTACTTTGTGGTATTTCAATTGTCCTTGTAGGAACAAGAGAAGCATGCTGATAAACAACTTGTATATATGTGTCGATGCTCTTTCCTTGAGGTACTTGGCTCTGATATCTTTTGTGCTCTACGGAAAATATGACTTAATTATCTCTCCTCTGAATCCTTTGAATGACATATTTACAGATTTACAATGAGCAAATTACAGATTTGTTAGATACAAATCAAAAAAATCTCCAGGTAAAAGCCAAATGTGTGTACTTTAGTGGAGATTGTATGTAATTGGTGCCTGACAATTTCTCACTGGGATGTCTTTCTTTTTATTCAATTTTCTCATACAGATAAGAGAAGATGTCAAAAGTGGTGTTTATGTCGAAAATTTGACGGAGGAGTGTGTTTCCTCAATGGAGGATGTGTCGCAACTTCTGATAAAGGTTTGTAAGACTTTTGTGCTTTGTTAATGTTCATCGTATACTTTCATTCTTGATTATTTTACTACGGCCCTATTTGAGCCCCATTTTCGGGGGGAAAGTAGGTTTTGGAATAATAATTTTTGAAGAATGTCAATCATTGGCATATTCCACGCAAACATGAGGACAAATATATATTCAACATATTTTCCTAATACAAAGACATATATGTGGGAATGGTCTATAATCTTAAAGCTCGTTTGGAAAATTTATAAATTGATGAAAAGTAGTGTAGATTTTGTGGGTCCCACATAATATGAGGATAATAAGTGGGGGTAGTAGTTGTTGTGGACACTATTAATGTGTAGTTAAAATTGATTCAATTTATATATTAACAATTTATAAATTTCTCCAAACAAACTTTTAGCCTTAAGTTGCAATTGAGAAGTGAGGGTTGGCCAGCTGTGTTATGGTGTCTTTCACTTTAGTTTTAGGTAGTCATCTTTCTCAGAATTTTGGCTAATATGTCAATTTATTATAGCTTTTGGACATTATACATATTAATGCTGCACAAATTGTACAGGGATTGTCAAACCGGAGAACTAGCTCAACAACTGTAAATGCTGAAAGTTCTCGTTCCCACAGTGTTTTCACTTATGTTGTTGAATCGCGCAGCAAGGTATGAGAATCATTGATTAAGATTTAGTATGATACATTCTCAGTCACTTCTTGAGTTTTTCTGCAATTAGGTAAACACAGAGCACAAGTTGGTGCTTGAATGCATTCTACTACTCTTATCTTTTTGTCTTGTGCTTGCATGGAGCTGTTGTGTTTTTTGTTGATTACTATTACTTGCTATTTTGCAACCTTCTGTGCTAATGGCTCATTACCTAATTGTTAAATATCACAGAGCATGGCTGATGGTGGGGTTAGCAGCAGCTTGAAGATGAGTAGAATAAATTTTGTTGATCTGGCTGGATCAGAGAGACAAAAGCAGACAGGTGCAGCTGGAGACCGTTTGAAGGAAGCAGGGAATATTAACCGTTCGCTTTCACAACTAGGGTATGTTTAAGATATTCTCACAAAAGTTTGCAAAACCCTATGTTTAAGATATTCTCACAAAAGTTTGCAAAACCCTATGTTTAAGATATTCTCACAAAAGTTTGCAAAACCCTATGTTTAAGATATTCTCACAAAAGTTTGCAAAACCCTATGTTTAAGATATTCTCACAAAAGTTTGCAAAACCCTATGTTTAAGATATTCTCACAAAAGTTTGCAAAACCCTATGTTTAAGATATTCTCACAAAAGTTTGCAACATCTTGTGACTTGATTTTTTGTTTCCTTGTTGGTGCCATAGGCCACTGGATTTATTATTTTAGTATTTTACTTTAGACTAGTTATATAAGAGAAAATGACTTTCTACAGAACTTATATTGATTCTACTGAGGAAAGAATTGCTGTTCTTAACTTCAATCTTGTACCATGAATTGGAATTTATACATGAATTACATTTGGTAGTTTGCATTGTCATTCTGTCAAATTAAAAATTTGTGATTGCAATGTAGAAATTATCTACTTTTATTTTTCAAAGATTGTGCGATTCTTTAAAGGTCTATAGAATCATTGTAATACACGAGAAAGAAAATGGGAAATGAGTCAAACATTAAGGAAAAAATTTAGATGATATTTCTGTTTACTTGCGCTATAGGGAGGAACTTTTGCTTGCTCCTACATGACAAATAACCTGTTATCACTCGCAATCGATACTAGAAGTGCTGCAAGATTTATTATGACTAGAATGTAGAAGATAAGGAAGTAGACAGGTTGTCTAAAGTCGAAAGTTTTCTCTTCCTGATGTTTATGTCATGCTTGAAGTGAATGTTCTTTTTCTGAACAAGGAGCACACCTTGATAACTCGAGACCATGGCAAAAGAGGATTGATGAAGCGGTATACTTGTTCAGTTAGATACAGCTTTAATATTTGTTCTCTTTTTCCAAAAAAATAGAAGAAAATTAACTGTAAGATACAAGAAATATTTGTTGTTAAAAGCTGATGGTTTAGAGATTGTGATGTATATTAAACATTTAAAGTTGCATATCTTTGATAAAGTGCTGACGATGGCATCTACCTGTAAACACTTGTCACGTTTATTTTGCTATGACTCAATTGTTTGACATTGCTCATCACGAATACCAAATTATTAATGCATCTTTTGTCTTAAATTCATGTCTTATGGAACAATTGATAAGTCCATTTCAAGATTAATTTTGTTTCTGACGTTAGTTTTGGTTGTCGTTGACATATGCAGGAATTTAATTAACATTCTTGCAGAAGTTTCTCAAACAGGAAAGCAAAGGCACATCCCATATAGAGATTCCAAGTTGACATTTTTATTGCAGGAATCTCTTGGCGGGAATGCAAAACTGGCAATGATATGTGCAGTTTCTCCAGCTCAAAGGTAACCAATGAAATCAGTTTTGTATATACTTTTTATAGATTTTATTCTTTTTTTTTTCCCTTGTACTAAACATGCAATGTCTTCTGCAACATATTTGCAGCTGCAAGAGTGAAACTCTAAGTACTCTGAGATTTGCCCAACGTGCAAAGGCAATAAAAAATAAGGCAGTTGTTAATGAAGAAATCCAGGATGATGTAAACGTTTTGAGACAAGTGATACGACAGTTAAGGGTATATGATCTATTTATTTTATTGCATGTTCATTACTCACAATGGTCATTAATATCGATTCAGGTGCGCAATTTTATTGGGAGGAAAGTGTAGAAAGAAATTTTTATTTTTTTCTCTTATTATTAATTAAACAGGATGAACTGCACCGAATGAAGGCTAACGACAATCAAACAGGCCAAGTTGGAGCTTATTCCACAGGATGGAATGCCCGAAGAAGTTTGAATCTCCTGAAATTTAGCCTCAAGCGGCCAATGACGTTGCCCCACATTGATGATGATACTGATGAAGAAATGGAAATTGTTGAGGAAGAAACAGTTGGTGAGGATACAGATGTTAATATGGAAGATGAAGCATTCGAACGAGTTGATGAGGATAAAAATAATATCAATAATTGTGCGTTTACAGAAAGAAAGTCAGACATAGCACTGCCCAATAGTGATTCTTACGGACACCACACTCAGGGGGAGTGTGTTCCTTCAGTTCTTGAAAAAATTCCAAATGAAGATTGTGCAGTTCATAATCACTGTACTGTTCCAACTGACATGTTGCCAGTTCTGAAGTCTCCAACTCCTAGTGTTTCACCAAGGCTGAGCAGTAGCAGGAAAAGTTGTTTCACATCAACAGAACATTTGGCTGCCGCTCTTCACCATGGTCTTGATGTTATAGGGAGCCATCGTCGTAGTGCAGCTTTGGGGCGATCATCATTCAGATTTTCTTGCATACCATCTGGTTCTAAAGCGGTTATACCAGTTGTGAAAGTTGATGCTGGTGTTCAAACTTTTTTCACTGATGATGAGTTATCAGAGAAGGATTCAGGAGAATTTTTGTGTAGTAAATGCAAGACTAAAAATTCTCAGCAAGAGCTTATAGAAGAAAATAATGCGCAAAATTTGCAGTTAGTGCCTGTCAACAGGTCACTATCGCATGAAAAATTGAAGAAAGTTCCCAAAGTATGTGCAGTGGTCTCAAGTGGATTTTTCTAGATACTTTCTTTCGCAATCTAATCTATGTGAAATTCACTGTTGTTCAGGAAGTTGAAAAGGTATTGGCTGGAGCTATTCGGAGAGAGATGGCATTAGAAGATATCTGTGCAAAGCAAACTTCTGAGATCATGCAACTTAATCGCTTGGTAGGTTTATAAACAATCAAGCAACCGCTAACTAAAATGGCAGCTGATTTTTTATGACCAACTTCTCTGATCATGAATAACAGGTCCAGCAGTATAGGCACGAGAGAGAATGTAATGCCATAATTGGTCAAACTCGTGAAGATAAAATTGCTCGACTTGAGAGCCTGATGGATGGAATCCTACCAACTGAAGAGTTTATGGAGCATGAACTATTATCGCTGACTCATGAACATAAGGTGGTACACTGATTTATCTTTCTAAAGTTGACTGGCATTGTATGGATATTTCCCCTCTAATCACAATGTCTTATTTTTACAGATTCTTCAGGAAAAATATGATAATCACCCCGAAATTTTGAGAAGAAAGATCGAGTTACGGAGGGTTCAAGATGAACTGGAAAGATATAAGAATTTCTTTGAACTGGGTGAAAGGGATGTCTTGATGGAAGAAATTCAAGACCTGAAAGACCAGCTGCAGTTGTATCTGAATTCATCATCCAAGACATCAAAAGGACCAGCTCCTCTTCTTCGTTTAAAATATTCATGTGAGCCCAGTGTGGCTCCACCTTTGTCCTCTGCTCCAGAGGCAACTGAAGAGAGTGCTGAGGAGAAACTGCAGAAGGAGAGGAATCAGTGGACTGAAACTGAGAGCAAATGGATTTCTCTTGTAGAAGAACTCAGGTTGGAGCTAGAATCTAGACAATCACTTGTACAAAAGCAAAAGCAAGAACTGGATATGGAAAAAAAATGTTCCGAAGAGTTAAAAGAAGCAATGCAAATGGCAATGGAAGGTCATGCCCGCATGCTTGAACAGTACGCTGATCTTGAAGTTAAACACATTCAACTGCTTGCACGACAACGTAAGATTAGAGAAGGAATTGAAGATGTGAAGAAAGCAGCTGCTAAGGCTGGGGTTAGAGGTGCTGAATCTAAATTTATCAATGCCCTTGCGGCTGAAATTTCAGCGCTGAGAGTTGAACAAGAGAAGGAGAGGAGATATTTTAGAGATGAAAATAAAGGGCTTCAGGCTCAATTGAGGGATACAGCTGAGGCTGTTCAGGCAGCTGGTGAATTAGTTGTGCGGCTTAAAGAAGCAGAAGAAGCTATTGCTGCAGCAGAGGTGAATTTGGAATTCTGCACTGATGTGTATTCTTGTTCTTTCTTGTTCCTTTATATTGTTGTTCTGGCATTTAGGTAAGGCCTAAAAAACCTGCTTTTTGCATAGCTCATGTGGCACTCTTGTTTGCATCTTTATACTTATTTTTGCAGATGAAAGGGTTCCGTTCTTTGGTGTGCGAAATGATTCACCTCTTTCTTTTATAGTGAACAAATTGTTTTGCCAATTGGTTATATTTACTGATATGGAAGGAACGAAGGAAGCTTTTAGTTTTATGCTTTTGGCCAAATATATATATGGTTTCAAGTCACTTTGGATGTTAAGATTGTAGAATACGGAGCTCTACATTGTGAAAGCACAAGCTCCACCTATCACGAAATGCGCAAGTGGTTTTTCTATTTATGGAAAAGTTTGGAATTTGGGTGTAGTACTCTGATGAGAGAGTGATTTTGTTATCCGTGCTTTGCTAAATATTCTCTTTGGAACAAATAGGAAATCACACCTTATCGGTAACAAGGATCTAATACTTAATGAATAGTCATGTCATTTGGACTAGAAGTTCATAAGTCTTATAGTTTGTTGGATTAGAGAAGAAATCTCAATGAATTAGTTGCTAACTCTCTCTGATGAGATAGTGATTTTGTTATCCGTGCTTTGCTAAATATTCTCTTTGGAACAAATAGGAAATCACACCTTATCGGTAACAAGGATCTAATACTTAATGAATAGTCATGTCATTTGGACTAGAAGTTCATAAGTCTTATAGTTTGTTGGATTAGAGAAGAAATCTCAATGAATTAGTTGCTAACTCTCTCTGATGAGATAGTGATTTTGTTATCCGTGCTTTGCTAAATATTCTCTTTGGAACAAATAGGAAATCACACCTTATCGGTAACAAGGATCTTCTAATACTTAATGAATAGTTATGTCATTTGGAGTCGAACTTCATAAGTCTTATAGTTTGTTGGATTAGAGAAGAAATCTCAATGAATTAGTTGCTAACTCTTTCTGTATTATCAAAATGAGCTAACATCTTGTTAGAATTGCCATGTGCTGGAAAATTGGTACTTCAGTTCAGAAATGCGTGTAAAGCATGTCCTAGACTCCATTTGATTAAATTTTTGGATGTAATAGATTATTGTTTTGAAAAGACCACTTCCAATGATTCATTTTTCCAGGTTAGAATTGAATGAAAATTTAATCATTTTGGATCTCATTGCTTGAATCTCTCTCATCATCAGGATTTGTCGATCTCTTCGCACATGTACCTTTAATTAATGCATTTTGTTGAATGTTATGCGAAGATGTAAGCAGTTTGTTTGATTAGAGAAATTCCATAGTAACTTGTTCATTTTGGGTGCTGAGAGATCTGTGCAACCTTCTGCAGTTACTGTTTGTTCGAAAAGCAGTTTGTTTGATTAGAGAAATTCCATAGTAACTTGTTCATTTTGGGTGCTGAGAGATCTGTGCAACCTTCTGCAGTTACTGTTTGTTCGAAAGACAAACTTGTGCATTTAACTTATATAAATTTCATTTCCACACCTGCTGAAAGAACTACATATATGTCATAAATTTGCAGAACCGGGCTATAGTGGCAGAGGGAAAGGCTGAAAAGGCCTACAAGGAGAGAGACAGGTTGAGTCGGTTGCTTGCAGCAGACACTCAAAAGCTAAATGAGGGATTTGCTGCTGACGGTAGGCATGTTGATGATGGTAATCAGCAATGGCAAGAAGAATTTGCACCCTCCTATGATATCGAAGAAGATCCTTCTTCTTGGTTTGCTGGATATGACCGTTGCAACATATAGATACAAATTCTCTGCTGGTTTGTTGCATTTTAGCACAGTTCATTGTTGTATGTTACAAACAGACTCACATATAGCTAAGTATAATCCTTTCCCATCTTCTATTGATATAAACGATTGCACCAATTGTCTGAGGAGGCGACGATGTTCATTTGTATTTAGTTTGAGCTACATTAGCCTCCATCAATCAATCTTCTTTTACATCCTCAAATTTGATAAATTACTGATATGTTCAAGTTATCAGGTCTCAAGTTGAACACGAGCACTCGTGCTTGTGCCCGTGCCCGCACACCACATGCATTTTTTGGTATGTTGTGGATAGGGTGGACCCGGCATTGAGACAATGAGACGTGGAAAGACATAGGAAACCCACATTGATGTTACTAGCTCAAGATCATTTATTTGTTTGTTGGGGTGGTGTCAAGAGAATAGGGGGCAATCTTCAAGTGGGCTTACGTTGTTTGTTATTTTCAATTATGAAAAATAAGCTAATAGCAAAAGGTAGTCCACAAGTACTTAAAGCTACCTTGATAACTATTATTTGAAAAATCTTTATTCTACATACTCAGTTTTAATCATACATTCATACAATAAAATATTTTGCACCTAAATTCAAGACTTTTCTCAACTTTTTAATCACATTCTTTTAAAAATCACTATTCAAAACATTATTTTTTTATCAAATAATAGTTGTCAAACAGGGCTAAGTTTGGCGGCCTTAAGGTTTCAAAGTGTATAATTTCATGGAGACCAAGAAAACAAGTAGCTTGTAACATTGTCTTCTCTGACATGTATATTTTCCTAACCACACCTTTAAAGAAGAAGCATATTAATTTCATAAGTGATGACAGAATAGAACCTTAGTAGGCTCCAAATTCCAAATTCCTCAAATTCATTGGCCACTAAAAATGTGAAAAATATCTATTTTTCATTTAGTTTTGGAAGACAATTCAGGCCTTCTAATTCTTTAAGAGGTTTATCTAAAAGTTTCGTAATATAATTAGGAAGACGTTTTAAATATCACACATGGGTTACTGGGCATGCAAGTTTGATGTAGCCCATTTGATATCTTCGTATGCGAGAATCGACAAATTCGACTTCGCATTGTTCACAAAATTTCGGGCTTTCTTTTTCATCTCCAATTACTTGATAATTTCCACAAGCATAAATTCCACTTTTTATAGGTCAAAAAATTCTTTCACAAAATAATCCAAATGTAACAGGGCCACAGATTTAAGAATTAAGAAACTCCATAAAAATGGGGAATTTTTTTTTAATTTATTTTTTTGTTTAAAATCGAAGTCTAAGCCATGTAAAGATTCTTTTGGAGGTAATTTATAATCACTCTAGAAACACTATCAAATGCATGTTTTAGTAAGTTGTCTTGAAAATAATTGTCTCGCTTTCTCACTTTCTTAGAATAATTCACCTATAGAATCCTTCACGAGTACATTTACAATTTGAATTAACGTTTCTTGGAGTTGTTAGTGACTGAGCACACATAAAAGATCATTTTTCCTTGAATAGTCTCACATCACAATTTCATAGATATCGGCAAAAGACTAGAATCTAAGATGCTTATTACTATGTTAAACTACGTCATGCAAAAGTTTAAGTTGCTAATTGAAAAATATATTTTTTTTTCAAATTTAATAGTGGCAATTACTTGATGAATCCTTCAACATTTCTTCGACGTCTAGTCAACAATAATAAGAAGCTAAAATTTATTACCAACTACGATAGTCAGTTTAACTTTGGTCTTCCATTCCGTCTTTGTTCATACGTAATCACATCACTTTTATGAATGGAGGCCCCCTTGCGTCAACAAAAACATAACCCAACCACACAAGTCTCCTACAATCGACACCTTCACTTTTTGACTCGATTACTAATCTTGTTATAGACTTTCAAGATAGAGAGGTTGCCAATTATGCATGAACTTGATTATTTGTTTGGTAAACAAAATGATAATTTTTCACACAATGTCCCCTCCACCCCCCCAACCCACCCACCCCAAATGAAATATCATACCAAACACTAGTTAAAGCAAACAACAAATGCTTGTTAAGTTGAAAGAAAGGGACATAAAGTGAAAGAAGGTGTAATTGTACAGCATTGTGGGAAGAGTGACAGCCTGGATAAATGGACCCTTTCCTACTAATCATTTTCAATTATCCCCACAAAACAAACATATTACATCAATTTCTCCTAACCATTTCTCACTGTGGACCCTTTTTTCGTTATGTCCGGAGTAATTCATGGAAAACTATGATTTTTTCTTACTCTCTGCAGTCAAAATGCAAAATTTTACCTCTACCAAGTTGACTTTATATTAGAACAAATCTTCTTTGATTAGGTTTGATTGTGAGAATTAAGAATCTCCTGTGAGAGTTGAAAAACTTCATTATTTTGGTTTAATTATTAAGGCAGAGGTGGAATATTTTGAAAAAGGTAACAGCATGTTTGTCTAAGCATGGAAAGGAATAAAAGTTACTTTTAATTAAATTGTTAAATAAATTATTTTTTTCTTACTTTTTAGTAAAAAAATGATTTATTTTAATTAAAAAATATATATATTATCTTACAATGAAAATAAAGTATACTTGTTTGCAAGTCTTACTAATGTATTTTGGTTTAATTATTAAAGCAAAATTAGAATATTTGGACTAGGTTTAGTTTATCATTGTTTGTGAGCTCGAAATTCAAGTTTGGAAGCGATAATGAATTATAAAACGTATTTCTTAAGCTAAATACTATAAAAATTTAAGCTACTATAGAAGAAAAAAGTTACTTATATGTTAAACTCATGTTCAAATCAAATTCATTTTCATTATAGGTAATTCATATTTCGGTCATTTGTCTGCTTTGATATCATATTAAACGCCTCATCTAACAATTTAAGTTATTAACATATTTTACGATTATTTCTACAATAATTAATTTATTATTAATGTTATATCAATTTTTTTTCTAGCAGTCATAGAATGAGAAAATAGGAGTGAATATAAACTATATTTTTAAGTGACTTTAAACTTTTTTTCCACACGATACATTGAATATTGGCAAGAAATAATATAATACTATATGAGCCAGACAAGACACCAAAATAGAAAGCGCGTGTGTGTAGTACACTAGTAGGGAAAATATTTGAAAAATTTCTGTATTATTAAGTAAGATGAGATTGCTAAAACTAAATTTTCTTTCCTCTTTTTCCAAAAATAAAAATAAAATTGTAACAAGATGAGATTGCAAATTTCTTTTGTTGGAGTTGAGAAACTAGGGTTTTCTGACAGCCTTTAATGAAAAGGTTGTCTATCTAGGAATCTCTCTCTACATCTCCTCTCCACTACTTTTATTATTCTACTTATCCTTTCTCTCTTGTCATTTCTTTGTGAAGTGGATGGGATTTTATAATCTTTAATATTTCCCAAAAATGTCCAATAATTGAATTTTTTTTTCCACAAAATTTAAAAGAGAGACAACAAACAGAATTTACGCAATTAGACACTTTACATATTCATGAACGGGGACGAAAAAACCCCACTAATACTAAAAGAGCTTTAAAATATTTTCAGTAATAGACGCAAAAAGATAATCCATATCTATGTCATTCACGGGATCTAATCAACAAATGCGATAAAACTTTGCTAATACCAAACGGTTCACCGTTCAAAAAGGTTACCAAAAGATAATCCATATCGATAATCACTAAACAGAAGGAAACTAAAGCATAAAGATTCTCCTTTATATCAGAATGAGAAATCAAAGATGATAACCAACTTTTACTATTCTACGTGAAACATACAAAGCTAAACATTTGGGCTTGTTTGGCAGGTCTTAAAAGTTGTATTTTTTTTTCAAAGTAAGCCAAACATGCTTTTAAATATTAGTAAGAACTTCACTATTTCCAACCTGTGATCACAAGACTCATATAAATTTCTAGAAGGGACCAAGAGAAAGTCACTGTTTTCATTAGTTAAATACTATTTGTACAGTAAGTTAAAGGTTTTTCTTTTTTTTTTCTTTTTTTCCTTTTTTTCCGAAGTGACTTTTGGATTCCAGCTAATCTTCTGTATGTATTTCTTCATAATTCTTAATCAACCAGATGAATTTTAGGGACAATTTGTCCCCACTAACAGCTGGTTACAGATAAGAATCCAATCCTCTGCAAGTCACTTGATTTATGGTTAAAATGTTCTTATTAAAAGGTCCCACAATCAAATTCTTCCCTGAAAATGACATTTGTGAAAGAAAATTGATTTTGTAGAAATTCACTAATAATTAATTTTTCGATTGCTTCGAGTAAGCGAGTATCACGAAAATTTGTATTCAAATTACAGTGAAAATACAAGTAAACATCTCTCTCATGTTTAATGTTAACCAATGTTTCAAAAATCGATTCAAGCATCAACATGAAAAACTTAAAATGTCAATGGTCAAAATCTTGATACTTTTTTGTAAAAGAAGAATCATATAACCAGTAAAACCAGTTCTGATGACACATTCTGCTTCTTATCTAGAGAGGGGACATTGAAATCCTTTCTATTGATTCGTGCGCGTCCAGTCTATTGGTGAACTAGCAAGTTTCTAAACTTTTAAGCAACTCTTACACGTAAATAAATCGAATTTATAATCGATTTCTTATTTTCTGGTCAAATCGTCCAGTATCTTATAACATTGGTATTGACCAATAACTTCGTCTATGCTGTGTTTATTTAATTTTTGTTACTGTTCTCTATAGTACCGGTTAAGACATAATCCATAACATCAGTAGTGGAATTTTAATTCTTGCTTCTCAGTATAATAAACTTTCCTCAAACCACATTTATAGTTCACAAACAAAGTAACAGATAGTTGGAGCAAAAGTCACACAAGAAATGAATGGAAGAACATAAGATTAATTCTGAATATTTTTAAGGAAATACAGAAAAACAAGGTAGAAATAATAGGTTACATGAGAAATTTCTGTCTCATCAAACAACTTTTTACCTTGCCAAAAATAAACATGTTACATTGACCTTCAGAGTCTTTAACACCATCTGGTGCAATATATTAGTTCTTGATTCTACAATGGTAAGAGTTAAAATTCTCCAAAGAATCATTTGCCAAAACAATTATCAAATACGTAATGATAGTCGAAGAGAAAACGTTCTCGTTCTTGGATTCGATCATCAAATCTTTTTGAACTACAAGTTCTCAGTATATACAGAAGCCTCTCTCACTTGGGGCCTCAAATAAATATAGTTAACGACGCTGACAAATGTTGATCATTGCTCGACCTTCATTTGAGCAGTGGGGAGAATCCCTGCATTAGAGCCAAGAATAAGATATCATATATTCAATATATCTGTACGTGTAAAATATACTTATGATCTATTATTCGTGCGGTAGATGCTAACCATGAAAACTTTGGGTCTCATTTTGGCCAAATCCCATCTGAACAAGGCTTTGGAGATCATCCTCCCAGAATGTTGAAACCTATAAAATGAGCCGATCAGCATTCTTAAGTAATCGGATAAGAAATGAAGAGAATATTTTCACTTAATTTGAGTTATATATTTACCTGAGAAACAGGTTCACTAGCATTGTCCAGAGGAGGCATTTGAATGCTTTGATTTCGACTAATAGGAGTATTTTGCAAAGGCATTTCTGTTCCATTAGGAATGATATTATGCAAGTTTTGTCCTGGTTGAGACTGGACAGGATATGCATCTGATGTATATAAGTTATGAAGCAAAGATCCACGAGAACCAAACATCTGAAATCGAGTAAGATTGTAAGATCGTTAACTACTAACTACTGGCAAATTCAAGAGGCGTTCTTAAACTCAAAAAATAAAAAACTAAATGATTCTTACATCCTTGGACATTAGAGCTTCCATATTGAACTCCATCCTTGGATTAATAGTAGCCAATTTCATCGAAAGGAACTACATGTTTAAACAAGTAAAAACATCAGCACACTTTCTACATAGCAAGTAAATTGTGTAGCAAATTATGGAGGAATCTTTATACCTCGACTTGTCGTTGTAAAGACTGGACATAGTTTATGATCTCATCAAGCATTACGGCCTTTCCAGTAACCTAAGAATAATGAAAAACAGAATGGTATATGCTTAGATTTCTGGACATTTCTCTTGTTAAAGTCATGAACATTTCGTTTCCTTAACGCTACTTCTAATTGGCATTTCATCGAATACCTTATTGCAACCAGGGACTAGATCTTGTAGGAATTTCATCCTTTCACTAATCTTCTCTCGTCGAACCTGTCAAAACAAAGATTGTCAGAAAGGATATGGCAATCGTTAATCGGAATCCCTAACTGTAAAATTTCAGTAAATTCTTACTCTTTCAGCAAGACTATGGGCATCTGTTGCCTGTCCCCTTCTAGCCCTAACATGAATATAGTCCTTTGGAGGCTCTGGAGGCTTCGTATTTTCCTTTGATTGTTTCTGATTTCCATCTCCAATGGCTTTATCAAATTCATTTACATCAGCCTTTTTTGCATTACCCTTTTCAATTGAACCTTCATCATCTGACCTGCTTCTTTTTGCACTTGATTCACTGCTTTCTGATGCAACCTGTATTGAATTAATCAAATGTGTTACTACTTTGATTTCCAAAATCAGGAATTCAAAACCACAAATGCTTGAAGAGAAATTAGCTTACATTGGCATCTTTGGCAGGGATTTCTTTAGCCTTTCCCCTTGGAACAGATTTCCTCTTTCTTGAATTTGAAAAAATTTGTCCTTTGATGACATTTCCCCCAACTGGGATCTGCTCAGAAACTGAAGAGTTCTCCCTGGAATCCCCAAATTCTGTTTTTTCAGGCGTTGAAGATCTCGAAAACCTGCCAAATCTTTTATCAGAGGCTGAAATTCCTTCCTGGAGTGGAGCATTCTGTTTTTCTTGAACACCAATTTGAGGAGATCCAGAAATTTTGAAGGACTGATTACTCGAAACTCTGGAGATATTACCAGAATCCAGCTTAGGCTTCAATCTATGAGGCAATTCAGAATCATTATTCAACCCAAGTTTTGCAAAACAAGAGTATCTTGCAGCTCTTTCCGCAAATCCTGGATCGGTCGAAAATGGTGTAAAGCTTGGAAAGTTATTTCCAGGGATTTGCAAATTCCCCCGGATTTGATTATCCATCATTGAAAGATTAACCTTTGGAGGAGAATTCAGGGGGGTGCTATAGCATGAAGTATTAGTACTTCTATTTCCAGGCTGAGGGGAAATTTCCCCTGAATTGCATATGCTTCCTAGTCTACCAATCAGTTCTCTTATTACAATATTCTCTCCACCATTTTTGCCAGCGCCAGCAGCATTCGAAGCAGCAGGAGAAGAAACCATTGAGCTCAATGCAGACTCAAATGGATCATTCTGATCCATTGAATTTTCCCAGAAAAAATTCTGAAACTGTTCTGACCCACAATTCAGAAACATATTTTCCTTTTCCATTTTACACAGGAAGAAGAAAGAACCAGTAAAGTTAGCTACTTTTGGAGCAAATAAGAAAACAAAAAGTAACACAAAAGCTGAACTTAGAAGGGGAAAAGGTGACAGAAGAGAGTTATGATGAAGCAGAAGCAGAAGCAGAAGCAGAGCGGAAAGGAAAGGAAAGGAAAAGGAGAGGAAAATGAAGGAAAGTGAATAGGAAGAAAAGAAAAATGTCTGTTTGACCTGCTTTATAATAGTTATGGGTGGTTGACAGTAATAACACACAAATCAAAGTCCGTAATAGGCGGGTGGAGGGGGTGTAATGCCGGGCCTTAAACGTCAAACTATCTCATCTTTCTTTTTCGTCTGGAACAGTGGAAATATATGTACACAAGTATATTCTGTATATAGGCAATGAAGCTTCCTTGTGGCGGTGGCAATGGGTGGTGGTGGGTGGCTTTGTTTCCACTGGAACACAATTCTGTAACACTGGCAATGTTTATCCTGTGGTGGATACATCAATGATTAAAGCACGGTTAAAAATGGTGGCCAAGGTATATACTATTGGCTAATGTTACTTTCACGTGTTTCTATGTGTATTTTTGTGTATATACATATATGAGTAAATTTCTTCGGGACCCCAACTTTTTGTAAGTGTGACAGTTGTGAACTAACTTTTTAACAAAAATGCCGCGCAGTAGCTTTACCTAATGGAAAGCGTCTATTTAGTCGTTAAGGAACAACATCCAGATGACGTCTTAGTAAAAATTATCGACATTTAGTCCCTATTTGGTAAAAATTAAAGTCTAGATTTTAATCAATATAAACAATTAATTTTAAACCACATTTCATAGAACCCGCAACTTTTCAACCACATATTTCATCAATTGTTATAAAAATGTAAAAAAAATCTTAGGGAAAATTGTAGCAACGGTCTCTAACCTTTTTATTTTTTTGCAGACTTTATCCTAACCTTCATTTTGTGTCAGGTCCCTAACATTTCATAAATATGCACCTAAGGTCCATCTGGACGGAAACCGTCCAAAACACCGTCAATTGACTGGAAAAATAACTTGAACTATCTACTACCACGACGATTGTATTGAATATTGATACTTTTTTGAACGATATTTTTGGATGGTGTGTTGGACGGTTTTATTGGATGTTGAATCCTTAATTTTTCCGATCAACTAACAGTGTTTTGGATGATTTCTATCCAGATGGACCTCAAGTACATATTTATGAAAGGTTAGGAAGCTCTGTTGGCAAAAAATGAATGTTAGGGTAAAATCTAAAAAAATGAAAAGATTAGGGACCACTGCTGCAATTTTACCAAAATCTTGTGTTAATATCCACTAAAGAGGGGATTAAACTGTGACCATTTGATTCTCAGAAATAGAGAAAAAAAAAAAAAAAATTAGACAATTTCACCTGCTTAGCGAGACATGCCCGTGTGTGTCGTGTGGGCATTTGACATCTAAATAAAAAATAAAAAATAATAAAATAAATAAAAAAATGTTAGATAGGGATGCTGTGCACATAGAGTCAAAAGGTTGAGGACCTATCGAGAAATCTACTGTATATACGCACATGTATAGAAAGAAGAGTGGGGTGGTGGGGGGAAGGCGTGAGTTTTTAATGGGTTAGGTGATAATGTGGAGAAAATGTGGGGTGCACATAAAGAAGTCATTTTCTTTTTCTTTTTTCTTTTTCTTTTTTTTTTTTAAATATATATTTACCTTGTTTGTTTTTACTGCCTATTGTGTGGTGTTATTTCTAAAGATTTTTTAAAAACAAAAAGACAAACTGGACGGGTATTTTTCAGTGGAGTAATGGGAAAAGGAATCTAAAGGGACTTAAATTGAACCACAAAAATTTGATTCCCCCCATTAAGAGGGAAAAAAAAAATTTTGATCATATAATTAATACTTGATAATCATGAAGTTGGAAGGAATCTTTTTTGATTTACAGATTTTTTCCCCCTGAATCACATTATCTCAAACTTAATTTTAATTACATATTTTTCCCAAAAAAATCATTTTGTACGTGAACTTATAACTTTTCCTACTTTTTAATCACGCTGTCTTTAAATATCAATTTATACAATCAATTCTAGAAAATCAAAATCAAACTAGGGTTTATTTTTTATGAATCTTAGACTTAACCACCCTATGTATTTTTAAAGATGAAAATATTTTCAATTGTTTTCTCATTTTATACATAAAACCCCAATTATTCAATTGAGTTATACTAAGAGTATGTTTGATAGGCATGAAAAATATAACCTAAAAAAGAAAATATTTTCCACCTTTTGTAGAAAATAAAAACCACCTCTATCCGAGAAAAATGTTTTCCTTAAAAACAAGGAAAATTAGGCATAATTTTAAAAGTTGAAAAATATTTTTCATGAAAAAAATAGCAATCAAACACTCCAA
>NC_036243.1:1274211-1381322 GCF_002742605.1 Olea europaea var. sylvestris | reverse complement strand
TATATATATATATATATATTGGTGCTCTTCGTTCATCTCCAAAAGATAAAAGTCTTTTGGTTGAATTCAATCCTTTTCATTCAAATATCATGATTCCCAAGAGAGTTCCTTGGAATCTTCAATCTAGAGGACTTAAATGAAATTTTGAAAATGTTCAAAATCATATTTATGCTCTTGTTCAAACAACTCCTAATCAAATTCTTACTTTTCCAGATGGAAATGTCAAAATGATTTTCAAATGATCTTTTTCTAGGTTTCAAAGATCTTACTCTTGTATATCTGAAAATAGACCTAGATCTTCTTTTCAATCTGCTAGATATTCAACATCTTTTCTTTCGGGAGTTGATTTCAATCCTAATATTCCAAAACCGCAATATAAAGAAAAAAGAAGAAGAATCAGAGCAACCTGATTCTCCAACTTTATCGGATATGGTACCCCCTTCTCAAAATGAGAGACTTGATCATGAATGTAATGTTATTTCTTCTAATATTAATAAAAGAAATGAATTTAAAACTAATCGGTCTACTGATGTCAAAATTCTTAAAAAAAAAAAAATTTGATCAACTTTTTCAAAAGAAGAAAGAGAATCTTTTTTGGAAGAATTTTATGAGTTCCCTAAAAAATTTTAAGTTTTTATGAGTGAACATATTTCAAAGTTAACAATAAAAAATCAACTTCAAAAACGAAAAAAATCATTCAAAATTCCATTCAGGTCCTCTAGATTGAAAATTCCTAGGAACTCTCTTGCGAATCATGATATTTGAATGAAAATGATTGAATTCAACCAAAAACTTTCATCTTTTGGAGATAAACGAAGAGCACAAATATTGAGTTAAGTGTTCATGAGTTTGTAATATATTCTATATATTACAGCAAAGGCATTTGAACGATCATCAAAATCAAGATTTTTTTTTTTTGTTTAAATATGAAGATTTAGACCATTACGAATGGCTCCATCATTAAGATTAATAGAAAATTTTGGATAACAATTTGAATAAACAGGACAACTTTCTAAATTTGACTTTAAAATAGATAATAAAGAAATTTCAAATTCAAGAAGTCTATTATCTCTAAGAGTTAAGAGAATAGGAATATTTAAACCAAGTCGAAACAATGGTTTGACAGCAATTTGAACTAATCAAACATGAAGATATTTAAATTTCTTCCTGTAAGTTTCAATAGATTCTTTTGAAATAACATTGATAAATGCATTTTAACTCTTAATAGGTAAAGTTTGTTCAAAAGTTTTGATAATATAACTTTGAGTAAAATCAAATTTACCTATTTCATAGATAGAGTTTTTTCTCTACCTTTGGAATGGTCTAGATATGCCATATTTGTTCAATTTGAGCAATTTGAAGTTCATGACTATTGAATTCATTTAATGCAGATGCTTGATCTAATTCTTCCTCATTTTGAAAAATATTTGAAATATTTTTAGATCTATTCCTAGATTTCCTTGACCAATTTGAAATCAAAGACATGATTAAATAAAATCAAAATATAATAATTCAACACTATAAAAACAATACAATAGAATAGATTAACTCTTACTAAGCCTAAATGGGACCACCCAAACACGTCGACAAAGGCAAAACATGGGTTGACCAACGCTATTCAGCAGGCAACCAGGTTTGAACCAGTTTTCTCCTATTGAACCATGCCTATAATGAAAAATTATTGAAACCTCACCTCACTCTCTTATGGCCCTGATACCAAAATAGCCCAAGTGATATAGAATAGAAGTAGAAATAGACAAATGTTGAAGCTAAGAAATTATTTTATTGAACTATAGAAATTGATAATAGAAGATTGAAATAGAACTTTGAATTACAAGATTGAATTAGAAAAATTAAAAGAAAGTTTAAAAATACAAGGTTTTCTCAATCTTTCTTTAGGCTGATTTATCTTCGCTCAATCCGCTCTAGTATGCTCTTGAGTCTATAGGTGAGGATTCTTTTGTAATCTTTTAAAAAATGAGGAACAGATTTGACATACATTTTTAACAAAATCAGCAACATAATTAACAAAGCCTAAAAATTGCTACAAACTTGTTTTATCTAAAATTTCATCTGAAAATTTATCACCAAATCTAAACTTCTTTGAATTGGAGTAATGGTTCATATATAGATGTTATGTCCCAAAAACCTAATTTTTGTCTGAAATAAAATAGTTTTCTTAGCAAATTTTGTTGAACCATTTTTCTTGATTATATGAATAAATGTATTAAAATGTTTGAAATGATGTTTAATACTTTCAGAAAATATATGAACATCATCGATATAAATAATAATGAAATTTGAAAAATGATTTAAAATATTATTCATAATTTTTTGAAATTCAGAATTAGTATTTTTTAGATCAAATGACATAATGTTTCATTGATATTAACCACAAGAAACATTGAAAGCAGTTTTTATATTTATCTTCTTCTTTAATTTGAATTTGTCAGAAACTTGACTTCATATCAAATTTTGAGAAGATAACCACTTTAATATGTCTTTCTTTTAAGGTAATAGATATCTAATCCATTGAAGAGCTTTATTGAGAGGTTTGTAATTAATAACCGGATGAAGATCACCTCATTCAATTTCAGCAAAATTATTGACATGGAATACAGAGCAACTTCAAGAAGATTAGTTTGGACGAATAAGACCTTTATCAAGTAAATCTTTAATTTCTTTGATACAATGATCTAAGAGTTCTTTGTTCATTTAAATAGGACGAGATTTTGTAGGAATTTTTATTTCATCGAAATCAAAATTATAAGGAAGAGAAACAACATGTTTCTTCCTATTCCAAAAGGCATTTGGAATGGTTGAACAGATTTCTTTTTCAATTTGTTTTTGGAAGTTTGAAATTTTCTCTTGAATTAAAGAATTTTGTAATTGTTCCTAAATTCTATGAAACTTAATTTCTTCTTTAGAAAATTTAATATGGTTCTTTTTTAAATTTATATTATTAATAATTTTTGAATTAGATGCTTCTTTTAAGGAATTTACATCCTTATAAGAAGGAAGATTTGTAATTTGAAATTAATTTCTTGACCAAAAAATATTTGTAGTTAAATCTTTTGAATTAGCTTGAAAATGATATATTTGAACAATAAAAGGAGCACCAAGAATTACTTCTTAATCTAAATCTTTTACAAGATAAAAAATACTTTTAAAACAAATATTTGAATTGCAAACATGTACTTTTGAAACTTTGTATTTTAGTTTTTTACCACTAGCAGGATAAGTTCTTCCCTGATACAATTTTAATTTGCTCCAGAATCTATAAGGACTCTAGAAGTAAATTTAAATTTTTTATTGACTACAATAATCATATTGCAGCATCATTTTTGAAGTTGAATACAATTAATAATATTAATCATTTCTTCTTCAAATTGAGAGTTTGAAGGAATAAATTTTTCATCAGAAGAACTAGAAGAGGAGGACAAAGAATTTTTTTATTTTTGTTTCAAATCTTGAGTTTTGAGAAGAGCAACTTTTATTCTAACATCTTTCATTTGATGTTCAAGAATAGAAATTTAGGATTTCATGGAATTAATTTCTGATTTTAGATCAGTACTAGAGAATTTTGAAGTTTCAAAACGATTTAAAATATTTTGCATCTTGAAAGGTTCAACTTTTGAATTTGAAAGTAAAAGAGAATTAAAATTATTTTTGAGCTGTGGATCATTGATTTGATCTACAATCTCTTTAATAAGTTCATCTTATTTAATAAGAACATTTATAATAGTGCAACCACAAAGTTCTTTACTTTGATTTGAAGAGGGGAAAGAATTTGAACTGGATTCAACATCAAAATTTATTGATATTGATAAACATGTTCTAAATCAGAAATATTTTCTTTATTAGAACTAGAATCTGGATTAATAAGATTAAGGATTTCAAGTTTAATATCTTCATCAATTTAAAGATTATTAATCTTGCTCTTTAAGGGACACTTATTTGAATAATGCCCTGGTTTTCTGCATTTCCAACAAGTAATATAATTCTTTTTTGAAAATTTTTTGTTTTTGAAATTTCTTTTTACAATAATTTTTTGAATAAGAAGGTTTTTTTTTTTTTAATTCTTTTCTTTTGAATGAAATTTCCTTTTTAATTTTTTTGTTTCTTTTTGATTTTGAAGGAAGAACAATTTTCTCAAGTCCATATTGTTCACAGAAAAATCCAAGTTCTCTCTACTGTCTAATCTTTCTGACTGCAATTTAGATTTGAGTTTAATTTCATTACAAAGAGATAATCCTTCTCTTTTAGTGAAATTGATTAATTCTCCATATGTAAGAATACCATATGGAATTATTCTCATTCTCTTTTTATTGAATTTTTTACTCTTTTTGAAAATAATTTTGGAAGTTTGGATAAAAATATTTCTTTCCAGCAAGCTTGATTTCAATCTTTTTGCAAAAATACACATGTTGGAAACATATCTTTGTACCAGTAAAAATATTGTAAACTCAAACAATCTAAAATCATTAAAATATTTGAATTTTTTTTCTAAAACATTTGCTGGAGAACCAACAAAATGTTTAATAACACTAAGAATTAAAGTATTAAAGCTATCATTTGAACCATCAGGTTTTGTAGTTTGACCAATTTGAATTTTTTTCTTGTTCAATGATATAATTAAACCACCAATTATTAATTTGTCCAATAAAATCTTGAATAATATTATTTGTTACTTCAATAGTATAATTTTGAAAATTTTGATATTCAGTTAAACTGTTAATATTCCAAACAGTTATACTATTGCAAAAAAAATGTTGTAGGAATTTTGAACTTTTCTTCAAAAAGTAAATCATGAGGAGTATTTTTGGGGTAATAAGGAGGAACTTTTGAAAATTGAACATTTCTTGTTTGAAGTTTATTAATATGAGGAACTTCATCATCAATAAATTGAAATTCAAAATCATCAATAGTATTGATATTATTTGTAGTAGAAGATAATGATAGTTTTGATAATTGAGTTGCTAGTTCTTTTAGAACATTGATCTCAGTTTTAAGAGAATTTTTTGGAGTAGCCTCATGCCTGTTTATTAAAACTGGCTCAAGTGGCTTAATTTTTTGAAGAAGATGATGTCTTAATTTCAAAATATAATTCAATTCTGTTAAGTTGAGAACACATAGATTGAAGAACTATATTAGTGTAGTTATTTTGAGTTTGCATATTTTTAATATCTTTAGCAACAACTTGAGACCTATCAAACTGTTCTCCATATATCTTTCTAAAAGGAGAAGCAAGAATTTCAGTATTTTCTTGTGGAACTACTATTTCTTGTAGAGGAGGATGAGATGATTGAATAGATTCACTGAAAGAAGTTTTTCAAATCATTTTTTTAGAGTATTTGTATTTTGAATAGTTCATTCGTTTTTTGACGTGGGTTTTTTATTTTAAACTTTGAAATATGCCTACTCATAAAAACTTAAATTTTCATAGAACTCATAAAATTCTTTCCAAAAAGAATCTCTTTCTTCTTTTATATGTGTGTGTATATATTTATCAAGTTAAACCAAAGTATAATTAGCATGTCATTGATGACTATGTATGATTATTCGGTTAATGATTATTAAAAAGTCCTTAACAACTATTAGCAATCATTAGTAATTAATAATTAATATTGGAAACTATTGATCAATCTCAATTAAAGGTGTATAATTATCGACCAAAATCACTAGTCATGTTGTTATTGATGACCACCAATTAACCACCTATACAAACACTTACTACTCGTCAAATATTCAAGAAATATTTTCTTCACGAATTTGCATATGGAAATCGTTTTCAAAGCTAGTATTTTTTATTGCTCAAAATAAATTCGATATGTATGTGTGATTAAAAATTAAGGAATAACATGGACCCGATTTTGGATCTGTACGGGACTGATCCAACCCACTAACAAAATCAGGGCCAAATTTGAACAGTCAAAAAATTCTTTCAATAACAGCAAAATAAAAACTTTGCTTTTGATATATTTTTTGAAATTTTTAATGATTTTTGCATGACAGGCATATATATACGTAGCCGTAGGGACACCGCTTAAATCTTCGAATTCACATTTATAGAGAAAGGTCAAGGAACCAGATATTTTTCCTATTTTATGGCTAGTCGTCAACAAATTTTATCATAAAATAAGATTAAAATCACTTGTCTAGATTTAAAAATAAAAAGGGAAAAACTAGACCGATATGTCATAAAATGATTGAGTGTTTTTTTTTTAATTTTTCAATCTGTCAAATCATGTATCGACAAGTATTCAATTTGGATTTGAGTCTGAATTTGAGCCTGGATATATAGAATAATTGTAAAATAAATAAATTCTTTAGCATAATTTTGGCTCATTTTTCTAAGTAATGGTGAAGAGGGTTGAAACATGCCATTGAAAGATTACAATGAGACAAAGATAGACTGTCGAAAACATAAAGAATGGACTGTTGATCAAATTTAGTATGGATCATACAAGGATGGATTGTTAGAGTCGATGGCTTCCTCGTATGAGATTCCTAGTGAATAAGATCAAGTTGGCAATTGCTAGCGACTTGTCTTAACTCATAATAGTTTATGAATAAGCAATCATCTAAACTTAAGAATTCAATTGATTGCAATATTTATTAAAAAAATTCAAGTTGATGAATAAAAATTAGTTCAAATAGGTATTCCAATTAACACCCCACCGGCATCTCTCTTCCAAAAAATAGAAAATAAAAATTGAGTTGCAATAAATTATATCTGCACAAACTTTAAAGTGGTCAAGGAAAGATGCACATTTATGTCACAATAACTATTCCAATTTCGTTTTATACTAGTTTTAATATTCTTCTTCTTGATAAATATAAGTTGGAATATCTACAATTAATATTGAGAAGAACAAATGAATTTAAATTGTAAAATTTCTACTACTTGTTAAATACTTCCTCCATCCTGTAAAGATAAACTTATTATTATTTTTTTTATGAAAATAAGTCAGTCTCTTTGCTGAGAGTATAGTTGATTTTTTTTTTATTATATTTCTATTTAATGTGTCTTCTTATCAACAAACATAAACTACTCATGTTTAAACCATTATTTAATATAAGGGTATATTAAGAAATTGTAAGAAAAATTTAGCCCCTGTTTGAGACCCATTATTTGAAAAAATAAATAAATAAAATTCTTAAACAGCGTTTTCACATCATTTTAACCACACATTCTTTAATAAAATAATAATACATACACACTCAACATTTTTTCTTATTTTTAACAATACATTTCTTATCAATACACTATTCAAAAGTTCATTTCTATAGAAAGAATGGGGCTCAAACAATGGCTTATATTTTCAATTCTATTAATTACATTTTCTTAAGTTGTGCGAAAACGAAAATAAGTTTATCTTATAGAGGAAGCATTTTAAAAAAATAAAAAATAGTTAAATATGTTTCTTTAACAAATGTCGTTTCTTTAAAAAAATAATAATAAATAAATAGCCATGCATTAAATAAGTATATGGGCGGTGATACTGCTGGAGCATGCTTCAACATGCATGTTTAGGCATTCGTACAAGTTAACCAGCTCCTTATTTAAATAAATAAAATTCGTAATAACATGACGGCAAGAAGGTAACAAAGTTAAGAGCTTAAAATCGAATTTTGAATTATATACAATGTCACACATAGTCAATCGATTTATTAATGAAAATTATCTCAATTCAAATTTACGACACACACTCTTTCAACCATTCGAGCCAGTACCCCTAATATTGAAAGTAGATCCTATCAAGTATATGATTTAGGTACACTTAGCATGAGAGCCCTCTCACAAAACGTGGGACCGACAATTATTTTAATCGCGAATCCCACTCATATACGTGAGAGAGCTGTCAAAAGTGTTGTATTTATAGCACTTCTTTATAATGTATCGTGCTCTCCAAATATGAAATATATAGATACATACTTCATCGCTATGCAGTGTTTTGAATTTCTGCAACGAAAACAAAAAAATAGAAAAAATAATTCGATGAATCAATTTGATATCAAATACAAATTAAAATTCCTGCGATAATGCTACCGGTACATCGTGGGGCACCGAAGGCGCTTCCTCCAATCGAGGGTCGTCGCGTGTCCATTAGGTACACGCTTCGGTACCCTTGAATGTACCACAAGTTTAATTCAAATTCCTGATGTCAAATACCGAAAATTTTCAAACTTCAAAGATTGGCCACTTTGTCGGCAAAGAATACCATTAATATCTTTCACATTGAAATTGAAAATAAAAAAATAAAAGAGGGCTCAATAAATACGACAAACCCTATAGATCTAACGTGACATTCAATCATTGAAACACACAAACATATGCAACTTCCTTTATTTGACCGCATTAATTTAGGCAAAGGGACACCTGTTACATCCCTATTGGTCAACAGGCACAGTAATCTAGGCGAACAAATTATTTATTTTTTAAAAATAATTAATTACTGACACACTTTATTTTTTTACAATTTATGTATTGTTTTTAGAGAATAATAATAATAATAATAAGAAGTGTCCTCCAATTAAAGACTGGCAGGAATCATGCATGCATAGCAAGACTTTAATTATTAATCTGTATTTAATTTTTTAATTATTTGATATACCTTTTGTTTGAGGAACAGTATTGTCAGATTTTTATTGCTTAATATTTATTAATGGAATATTAAAAGAAAAGTCTTTGTTTGCTTATGTTAGGAGAAAATAATTGAATTGACTGAATTTTTTAAATTTGGGTTTTAAAATAATTCATAAAACTTGGATCCAAGGGAAGAAAGATTTAAAGCTAGGAATCTAAAGATAAAAAATCTTTTAGTAAAATAACAAAAAATAATTACTTATGTGCTAAGAAATAATTTGTCGAAATAGTGAGTTATTATTGATATTCTGCATATTTAATATTGTCAAATGTCGTATAGTTTATAATTATGAAAACGTGAGTTGAGGCTTGTGAGTCTTGCAATTGCGACTTTATCATTAGGATCATTTCCAATTCCACATCGTTTAAAAAGTTGAAGAGAGCTATGCATTTCCCTGCGCAATTCTATAACCATATTAAAACACGTGCACGTATAAACAAATGTATTCTACTGAGAAAATTATAATTAATACGAAAAATAAGTACTTGAATAATTAACAAGAAGAGTGAATATCTTGTTTGCCCTCTATTTAGATTCGAACTTAACGATTAATAAATGTCAAAGAATCGATAGCATTGTGAGATTGTTTGACAAAGTTTTTTAATAAATTTTTTTACATATTTTGATAGAGAGTTGTGAGTTTCTTGAAAAAAAGAAATTTATTAAAGATAATTGTTAATTTTGGTTTCCACTTTTTAGCAATTTTTAAATTATTTTAAATAAGTACTACATATCAGTTTTAAGGCTCGATGTTTGACCAACAATAAAATTAAATGTCATATTAAATGATAAATATTTGTAATTTATTAAAGATAAAATTTCATTTTTTATTGATGTTTGACTGTATTTATTGCTCTCAGCCCACAGATCTGTTTAGAAATTTGTGTGCTTGAAGTTATCAATGACGTACGAATCTTAATTGGTCATAAAAATAAATAATAATAATAATAATAATAATAATAATAATAATAATAATAATAATAATAATAATAATTTTTAAAAAATTAAATAACGTTTCATAAAAATGAACAACGTTGTAAATTCTGATTAATTAATTTTTCATCGTTTCTACATTTTTTACTACTAGAAAGAGTTTGAGGAATTAAATCCTAATTATTTGCACATTTTTGTCTAAAATTAGAAGTTATTAAGTCAGAGTAAAAAATAATATATTACTTGATATTCATCAACCACGCACATCGTGGAATCCAATACAATTTATTCTACGACATTACTATTAATTCTACCCACATTATGATTCCTTTTTAATTTTCTTAATCGATATATAAAATTAAAAAATAATATATTACTTGACCTTGTTGAGTAAATAAAAATATAATTCAAATTCGACAAAAAAATGAAAATTTATTGACTAATATCAAAGAAAGAAGAAAGTGTGTGCTTTCTCGACTCTGAATAAAATCATAAAAGGTGATTCTCCTTAATTGTAAAACTGTAAAATCGGATTGATTGCAAATTTCATAATTGACCTAGTCGAGAGTGAGATAAGACCTTGAGTATTAAGTCATTTTCAATATGTATTTTTTAACGTCATTTGAGTCCATTTCAATGAATAATTAATCGATATTATGGAGAAGGGTAACAATAAATATAATCATTGATCTTCACGATATAACAATTTTTTGTGACCAACATGCTTAATGTTTAAATATAAATTTTAAATTTAAATGATAAAATTTCTCATTTTTTGGTTTTTCTTATTGAGTGAAAGTTATTGGATGAGAAATCACCCTGAGTTTTTCATGGAAGAATGTCGAATATGTTATATAAGAACAAAGGGTCAATTGTCTAGCTCTTACAAATTCTTACTACATATTTCTCTTTACAAGTTAGATTCTATCGTTCCATCTGTCGAGGCTATAAGTTGGAAATATGCTAGAAACCTCGGTGGCATTCTAAAATTTCTACTCCAAATCTCAACTTGACCTTCAACGATATGACTAAGAGTATCTAAAAAAAATGTTTAACACAAAGATATCAAACTTATCTTTTTCGCCAAGGAATTAAAAGTTGTGAATGCGACTTAATATCATCGTGATTAAGATGTATTTGGATTGTTTCACTCATGATTAGAACATGTAGTGGAAGAAGCACATTGGAGGCGCATACTTAGATCGTGTCTCTTAGACATAATTAAATATTGTAATACAATTGTTATGAGTGCGACGTGCATGATATGAGGTCGAGAAATTAGGGCTTCCACCCATCAATTGATGTCTAAAAAAGAATATAAATCCACTTCCATGAATTGGACGGGAAACTGACAAAAATGAACAATTTTCTGTAATTAGAAGGTAGCAGTTCTTCTGCTGACTGAAAAATTAAGAGGTGCTAATAAATTGTATTTTACCTCATTTAGTGCTATTTGTGTGAATTCTATTAAAGAAATTAACACGACTGAAAACTGAACTGGTGATGAGGCATGAACTTAGAAATTATTGGGCCTGAATAGAGGCCCAGGATCCAGGTTAGAGCCCAACCCAAATTTCGTCCTACATAAACTGTTCTTCAGTTCCAGCTTCTTAACTTTCGAATAAACCCTGAAGCTTCAAAATGGCACCCAAAGTTCTAATGGTAAGCAAATTTAAAAATTATCCAAAATCTTCTTACTTCAATCTCAAGAATTTTAGTAATTTGCTTTCGTTCAGGTGTTTTTCACCAACTTGTATATATTTATGTATGACGTATGTGTATATGGTGTTTGTGATTATTAGGTAGCAGAGAAGCCAAGCATTGCTCTCTCAATTGCGTCAGCACTCTCTGGCGGTCAAGTATGCTCTTCCTTTCTTTTTATTAATTACTGTTTTCTGTGGTAATGCCCTAAACATTTATGTTGCTATTAGAAGGCTGTTCTGTTTTTATTTGCTTTCAACGTTTCTAGAGAAATTAATACAGAAGAATAGTGTGGTTGCAAGTGATTCCACAAATTGATGCCAAGGCATGGTGTTTTTGGAGCTGTTTTAATGAGGGAAGAAATGGGAAAATGAAATAATGGGTTGAATTTGGGGATCAATTTCTCGTCTTTCCTGGGCTCCGCCCCACTGCATGATATTCGAAAAGTGCTGTCTTTCTTTATTTTGTGAGCTATAATTTGCTGTTTGGATAGGCTTTATTGTGGGACTTGGATATTGGACCATAGCTGAGATGACTCTGACCTCTAGTTTAAGGCACTTCTTCCTGGTAGATTATGATATGGCGTGCTGGAGTGTCAATGAGTTATTGTGGACTGAGCTTCCAGCTTTATACCAGAAACAAGGCTTTAACTCTATAAGCTGAGCTTGGACAAACCTGATCTTGAGCATGTCAAGTCTATAGAATGTGTAATTACTGGAATGGTATTGCTATTGTGCATTTGCTTATTTCTAGAATGAGTAATTACTAGAATGAGTCACTTGGTTACTTTTCAATTGCTTGTGGAATTCCTTGTGAAATTCGCTTAAGCTCATTATCAACTTGTTAGTGTGCTCTATTTACCAATAACTCTGAGAAGTGTTTGAATAAAGGAGCTTATTTCATTGCAGATGTCGTCACGAAGGGGTAGTACTGAGGTCCATGAGTTTGATGGAATTTTTTTGGGATTTTCTGCTCAATATAAAGTGACCTCGGTGATTGGTCATGTTTTCAGGTTTTCAAGATTCTTCTTAACTTCAAGGCTATCTTTTTGGATATTCTCAGTAGTCATAATGCTGAAACTGGTATTCTCTGATTTTTCATATGATAAATACATAATGCCCATGAATTTTAAAATTATAATTGTGAAAATAGCACCAGTGTACATGCTCATCATGCCCATGAAAAGAAAGTGAATCAAAAATACATCGAAAATGCAAGATCGATAAAGAAATTGCAATGTTAAGCAAGACTACACATTAACAATTATATTGAGAAGGAACTCCATGCAGAAAATACATTTGTTATAATCAAAGGCTAAAAGAAGTCAACACATAATGTACGAGCTGAGATTCATTAGATCAACTAATATATCTTAGATTTACAGTCAAACCCTGAATAACTAAGGTATTAACCACCAGGTCCACAACAGATATACTTCAAACCACACTTTAAAAGTGGCTGTCTCTGACAAATAAATGCTAGATAATACACAAATACTTTAGGAGCTGACTGTAGCTTTGGCACAACTGCTGCATGAATAAAAAGCTAGGTTGAACTGTGAAGCATTTTCTTTTTCAATATCACACATTATCTCTTTCAATTTTCTCCTTTTCCAGTAATTTCATTTTACGTTAGATTGGCATGTTGTGATTTGTCAATAATTTCATTTTGTGTTAGAATGGTTTGTTACAAGTTGTTATCTTGGAATGTTTGTCTTTAACATGCTAAACATTAAGGGTATGTTTTAGCCCCTTTTTTGGAAAAATAGATTTTGTGATGGTAGTTTTCTTGAGAATATGTGGTTAAAAAGTAGAAAAAGTTTTGGGTTTACTTGTAAAAATATTTTTTTTTTTTGGGAGAATGCGTGGTTGAGAATGAGTTTGAAGAAAAATTATATTTGAAAGAATGGAGCTCAATGGGCTAAATTGTGTCAAACATTGTCTATAGTAGTCTAATGTATTTTTTGAAGACAATTATAAATTATATATGTACACTTTCAAACACTTACGATTATAGATGAAATGATTCAACATGGAATTAGAGCTGGCAAAGGTCCTAAATTAAAGTCCTGCTACTACCCATATAAATAAAATTGTGTATGTGCAAGGCTTTGAGCTTAAGCTTTTACATTAAATAGTTCAACAATATATAACATTTGAGTGTTGTTAAGGTGGTCTTGCTAAAAAGGGATTAAGTCATTTCAAGAAATATATTCAACGAACTTCTTGCCTTTTGATGATGGACACTCGTAACAAGAACTAGACTTTGAAGAAGGGAGAGGAGAAGAAGGAGAAGAGAAATAGAGAGGAGGAAGAGAAGAACAGTAGAGAGGAAGAAGAGGAGAACGAGAAGAAAGAGAGTGCTGTGAGAAAGAGAAGAATTGGAAAGGGAAACCTGTATTTTGGAATCACTAGCAAAGTATGGAAAACTACTTAATATTAATTATGAAAAGGATATAAAAAAATTCATCTAAATAGTTTTATAATAACTCATATTCTAATCTAAGGCAAGTCTTCCATGAACAGTCTTCCAATAATATTCCAAGGATCTCCGTCATCTTTAACCTGCTATTATCTATTATAGTTGTTTTTGTATGCTTACCTTAAAAAAAATAATTGGATTGGAATGTTGACTTTGAAGCTTTATGTATTTAAAATGCAGTGTAGATTTTCCAGCAGCATATCAAAATTGGGCTGCAACAGATCCTCTGGATCTTTTTGATGCACCCATTGTTAAGTCAGAATCAAATCCAAAGGTTGGACCTTCTTCCGTTGTCTTGACCTTTTGATTCAACCCACTTGATCTTGCGATCCTTTATGAACGTGTACAAACTGGAATATGTTTTGAAACATCAAAATTATGTGTATGCTAATGGATTTAGTATAAAAAACATAGATAGGCACAAGAAGCATTCAAAGAGTAGTTGTATTATCCATCTTTTTCCTCTTTGCTATCAACATTAGACGATGCCATATTAATCATTCTATTTTTGAGAACTCAAAAATTCTTTACAAGAAAGTACCTACACTCCATCTAGACATGGTTGCTCCATCTAGATGTTCATCCATTATCCTATGAAGATTGGAAACCTAATATACTTTGCATCTAGGGTAAATTCTATTTTCTCTATGAAAAATTGCATCTCTTATCATATACTACAGTTAGAATAACCTACAATCATCCCCATAAAAGAGATAAAACTTTTGTTGATTTTGCGCCCGTTTGGCCCCCATTATTTGAATTTTTAATAGTTGGAAATATGCTTTCTTGAATGATGCGTGGTTAATATTATTTTATTGGAGAATGGGTGGTTGATAAGAAGAGAGAGAAAAATGAATTATAATTTTAATGGGAGTCAAATAGGGGCTTGGTTACATTGGCTTCAATTGGTTTATTCTCATGTTATATGTTATGAGTTACATGCGTTAAGTTAGGCCCAGATATAATCTTTACATACACAACAGTTGTATAAATGGTAGGTGCATAAGTCTAGAATTATTTTCCTAATTAGACAAGATTATTTCCTAATGAGAGATAATCCCTGTGTGTGTGTGTGTGTGTGTGTGTGTGTGTGTGTGTGTGTATATGTAACATGTTCATGAATGAAGTGAAAAAACAAATCATTCTCCCAAAATCGAATAACATGGTATCAGAGCTAACCTTTGAATTTTTAAGGGATCTAGGATCAAGTTTGGAGACTTGAGGTCTCATATCTTGAACAAAGCAAGTACATCCAAACACTCTAGGAGTAAGAGGAAAAAAGTCTGAGAGGGAAATAGAGTGGAATAAGGGATTTTACTATCTAAGATAGAGGAAGGCATACGATTGATTAAGTAACATGCACTAGAAACTGCATTTGCCCAATATTCTTTTGAAACTTTCATATGAAAAAGAAGAATTCGTGCAACTTCCAACAAATGACGATTCTTTCTTTCTTTCTGCCACTCCATTTTGTTGCGGAGTAACGATACATGAAGATTGATGAAGAATGCTATTTTGTGAAAGAAAGGAAGTATATGTGGATGAGAAGTACTCTTTGGCATTATCACTCCTTAAGATACGTACAGATTTATCAAATTGAGTTTTAACCTCAGCATAAAAGGCACAAAAAATTGAAAATAGTTCTGAACGATTTTTCATAAGATATAAACAAGTAATTCAAGAATAATTATCCACAAAAGTAACAAAATAGCGAAAATCGGTCTTAGATAAAATAAGACATGGGCCTTAAATATCAGAATGTATTAAATCAAAAGAGGACATAGCCTGTTTATTCAGTCTAGAGAAATATGGTACCCCTGTGGTGTTTTGCTAATTGACACGACTCACAATTTAATTGAGACACATGACTAAAACTAGGATATAATTTCTTCAAGACAGGGAGAGAAGGATGACCAAAGCGATAGTGAAGTTGCATAAGAGAGGCACCGGTGCATGCAATTGACCTTGGCACCGGTGTGGGAGAACGGTCAAGCATCCATTGAGCTCACGCCCTCTACCAATAATCTACTTCGTCCCAAGATCCTAAAAAATGCAATAATTAGGAAAGAAAAGAACACTACAATTAAGAGATTTAGTAATTTGACTTACAGAGAAAAGATTGAAAAAAAATTGAGATAAACATAAAACAGAAGATAATGGTAGAGAATTTGTTGGATGTGCTGTCCCACATCGGACTACGGAGCTGTAGAACCATTAGCTAAATTGACACATGGTAACATAAAGAAGATTGAAATGATGAAAGTATACTTTTATTCCCAGTTATATGATCTGAGGCATCGAAATCAATTACCCAATTGCAGGACGAGGTAAAAAGGCTATAGAAGTATTTGTATTGGCTAAAATGGAAGTGGAAGGTGTAATAGGCTGTTGAGGAGTGGGATGTTGAGAAGCATAAAATTGTGTAAGGCTAGCATATTCATCTGCTGAAATCGTAATTTGATGTTGAGATGGAAGGGCAGGAGGTGTAGATAGAAGACCATCCTGATTAGCAACATTGGCAAATTTCTTCATAGGAGTCTGACTAATGTGCTTTGCTGGTTTACCATTTAATTTCCAGCAATTCCATTTTACATGTCCTTGCTCTCCACAATAATAACCACGAGAATCGCTACCAGAAATTTTACTACCTGTCCTTCCTCCTTTATAACTGTGAATACTATTCGTTTTTTAGTTTGTGCCAACTAGGGCTACCGTCTCACTTGGTGCTATACTCTGCTGCTTGTCATTGTCCTTGCATATACAGAAGGAGACGGGCATATATAAGGTTCAACGAAGGTAGTGCCTCACTGGTAAGAAGCTGAGTGCAAGCCACCTCATAATCAGGACCCAAACCTGCAAGAAAACACTGGATCACAATCTGCTCTTCTTGTTTTTGCATTGTCTTCACATCACTAGTGCTAGGAAAACACTGGATCACAATCTGCTCTTCTTGTTTTTGCATTGTCTTCACATCACTAGTGCTAGGAAACATGACCTGCTTTTCTTCAAATGCCTGTTTTACCTCAGTATAATATTGAAAAAGATTTCCTGCCTTTTGCTCAGCTCAATAAATCTTTAACATCGGTTCATGAACATGCGATACATCCTGTGTATTGGCGTACAAAAATTCTAGATAATCCCATAATTCTTTTACAGTATCACAATGATTAATGACATCTATTGTCGGGTCAAGGGTATTTTGAATCTAATTAAAGAGTTTGTCATCTTCCATCAGCTATTTTTTTCGAATCTTGGGAGTAGCATCAGATTGTGGAGGTGGATCATTAGTCAAATGATCGCCCAAATCCAAACTTGACACATACCTGCGGACAATTCTCTTTCATTGAGTATAATTCCTACTACCCGTTAACTTTCTTTCTGTGATTTTTGAGGATGGGGTTATCGTGATTTCAGTTACCATTTTCTTTTGAATTTTAGGCATGATTAATAGAGAGACACAAAAACAACAGAGCCCAAAAATATTCAAGTTCAAAGGAAGCAGCTCGACTAAATAAACATATTATGGAAGCCCAAAAAAATGAAAATATGAAGCAACCCAAATAACTAGACTTTAGAGGCCCAACAGTACACCAAACCCAATCCAAAAGGCAACTCACAATCATTGAGTGAATCTGTACAGAGAGCCCAATCAACTCTTTCCAATCGACGACAACTGCACTCTGAACTATCTCCAGCCGACAATTGTAGTTCCACCACTCACGATGCAACCGGCCACCAAAAAACACGCCGGACTATCTCTAGCCGACGATTGCAGGGCGAAAGGAGTTACTACCCAAGCCCTCCCAACGCCAATCGAAGATTCTTGAAGAGTTGAAGATTGTCGTAACCTACTGGATGTTAAAAATGCATTCCTCGACAATGATTTGCAAAAAGAAGTTTACATGGAACAACGACCAGGATTTGTTGCTCAGGGAAAGTTAGGAAAGGTATGCAAACTGCAAAAGTCATTATATGGTCTGAAATAATCACCTCGTGCCTGGTTTGAGAGATTTAGTGAGGTTGTGATTGAATTTGGCTTACAAAGAAGTGCATATGATCACTCAATATTCTTTAAACATACTAAAGTTGGGTGTATTTTGTTAGTGGTATATGTTGATGATATCGTGATTACTTACTGGTATTGATAGCAGTAGCATTGGTATGCTGAAAGCTTTCCTAGGCGCAAGGTTTCAGACAAAGGATATAGGTCCTTTGAAATATTTCTTAGGATAGAGGTCTCTCGAAGTGGTAAAAGAATTTTTCTATCTCAAAGGAAGTATGTTCTAGATTTACTGGACGAGATAGGGTTAGCTGAAGCACAACCTGGTGATGCTCCCATGATACCAAATGTGAAACTCGGAGTTGAAGATGGAGATGTTTTAGTTGATGCGAACAAGTACAAAAGGATAGTAGGAAAGTTGAACTATCTCGCGATTACTCGTCTAGATATTGCCTTTCCAGTAAGTGTTATTAGTCAGTTTATGTCATCTCCTGAAACTTCACATTGGGATGCTGTAACTTATATATTAAAATATCTCAAAGGAGCTCCAGGACCTGGGATTATTTATAGAGACTGGTCATTGTAGAATTGAGGGTTTCTTATATGTTGACTGGGCAGGTTCTCCTGTGGATAGGCACTCTACTATAAGGTATTGTGTTTTCATTGGAGGTAATTTAGTCTTTTGGAAAAGTAAGAAACAAAGTGTTGTAACTCGATCAAGTGCAGAATTTGATTATCAGGCTATGGCACAAGTAACTTGTGAACTTATGTGGCTACATCATTGACTTGGGAAAATTGGCATTGATAAGGTCCACTCTATGAGCTTGTGGTGTGATAATTAAACAACTATTCATATTGCCACTAACCCTGTATTTGGCAGGCTGTCATTTTATTCGTGAAAAGTTACAGCAAAGTTTGATTTCGACTGAGCATGTTAGGACAAGAGATCAATTAACTGATATGTTCACTAAGGCCTTAGTTGGGAATCGAGTAAACTATATTTGTAACAAGTTGGGTATGATTAAATCTATGCTTCAGCTTGAGGGAAGGTGTTATGAGTTATATGCGTTAAGTTAGGCCTAGATATAATCTTTACATACACAACAGATGTATATATGGTAGGTGCACAAGTCAAGAATTATTTTCCTAATTAGAAAAGATTATTTCCTAATGAGAGATAATATGTGTGTGTGTGTGTGTGTGTATAACACGTTCATGAATGAAGTGGAAAAAACAAATCATTCTCCCAAAATTGAATAACATTATAGTTCCCAACTGTGTCTCAAATATGTTGCCAGCCCCTCTGTGGCTCTAAAAATAGGTCAATGGTGGGAACTCAAACTATTATGAAAACTGGCATTAAGCTACTATGTCTTGATAGCTAATTTTGAATGTTTAACAGACACAATTGTTTCGTTGTTCTTCATTTCTTTTCCATTTAAAAAAGAAAAGTGCTGACAAGCTTCTGGAAACAAGGCTCATATTTGTAGGCATTTAAGCCAAGAAGCTCGTGGTTGTGGGCACCTAGTATTATGGTTGGATTGTGATCGTGAAGGTGAAAATATATGCTTTGAAGGTACCTTTCTTCCTGTAATGTAGTAAGTAGGATATAATGTCTACGATCATAGTGTCACAAGCTATCCATGTGTAGTAACATATCATGTGTTATTCCATAACATGTGAGGAGGCAGATAAGAAAAATTATTCATGCAAGTCATTTGCACCCAAAGGATCTTTGGAGAGATTGTTCAAAAAATTGAAAATGCTGATCTCGGCAGATTGAAAGAATGTTAGCTATTTCAAATACACTAATTTCTCGATAGATTGAGCTGCCATTGTCCCAAAACAATTTATCATCCTCATTGAGTAGGGCAAGCTGGCTAGGTTTTCTTACATTGAGCTGAGTTTTTATTCTTGATATTTCAATAATAATTCGTTACTTGACCCCATCTTTCCTCATCTAAGGGAAGATTGAAACTATGTGCGCTATTTCATTTATGTTTTACCAATATCAGATTAATATTTCTTACTTTTGATATATGTAAGGTGCATACATCATATTGTTGATCTCATTTTGGCATTTTGACTGCCTGTTTTATATGCACGAGGAACAGAAGCATTTGCTAGTCAATTTTCAAATTTCTCCATCATTACATCTTAAGCTGATTTTTGTAATTATATATGTGCCTATGTGTGTATATCTTCCTTCTTTTGATGTTTGTTTGGTTTCAGTTATTGAGTGCACTGGCTTCCATGCAAAAGATGGCAAAAGTGTTTATCGTGCACGGTTTTCATCTGTAACCGAGAAAGATATTTTGAAGGCTATGAATAACCTTGTCGAACCTAACAAAAATGAGGCTTTGGCAGTCGATGCCCGCCAAGAAATTGATTTAAAAGTTGGAGTCTCCTTCACACGGTTCCAGACTAGCTATTTCAATGGGAAATATGGAAACCTCGATTCAAGGGTTATCTCGTCAGTCTCTCTCCTGTTTAACCAATTTTTTTTACTGATCCCAGTTTCTTTTTGAAGAAAATATTTGGAATATTTATATTGAAATTTTATAAGCAGGTTGGAAATCTTATCTTAGCCCTTGTTCGACAACCATTATTTCAAAACTTTTTTTCTATATTCTCATTTTCAATCATACATTCACACAATAAAATATTCTACACGTAAACCCAAAAATGTGTCCTACTTTTTAACCACATATTCTTGAAAAAATCATTATCCAAAACTCCATTTTACCCAAATAATTGCTGTCAAACAGGGGCTTAAGGAAGAGCGGGACAATTTAAATTATTGGTTTCATTGAGTCATTTAATTGCTTTTATAGTCTGACAATGTGTTATTAAACATCCATGTTGGTGCATGCATTACTTTGAAATTTGTTTCCATTGTCACGATGATTCAAGAATTGGTTCCATGTTAAGATATGTATCCTATAAAGTAATGAAAGTGTATTAGTTACTTTGAAACTAGTGTATTGTTGTTATCTGTATTGGTGTCCAATTTTACTCTTCCAGTTATTTTTTTGATTCTCATGGGTGACAATACTATGTTTTGACAAACTGGACTGCTTCCATAGGTAACTGACTTTTAATTAATTCCTTCCCTTCTGGGTCTGTATCTCTGTTAGTAAACTTGATATCTAATTTCAGATATGGACCATGTCAGACTCCAACACTTGGATTTTGTGTGCAACGACACCTACAAATTATTACTTTCAAGCCAGAAAAATTTTGGAAGTTGCATCCTTACATTTTGCACAGGGGCTATGAACTCAAATTAGAGTGGAATCGTAACAGGTTGTTTGACTCAGATGTGAGGTTCTCTATCTCTAATTTACAAACTTGTTCAAATGTATGGGGACCTAAACACTGATGATACTAGTAATAAATCTGATGATAGGTTACTGAAATGTTTCGAAACTTAATAAAGGAAGATGGGATACTGAAAGTCATTGCCATATCAGAAAAACAGGAGTCCAAAAGTCGCCCTGCTGGTCTTAACACTGTGAATCTCCTAAAGGTAAGAGCAGACAGTGGGGGTTTTCCTTGACTTCTCCTTTGGTCTGCATCATTCATAATCTTCAGTCAAGATGATTTATACACTGCTACTCACTTCATTGATTTTGAAAACCTCCTGAACTTTCAACTAATACCTAGAGATGCGTAGACAAAAGGAAAAATGAAAACAATAACCAGAATGAAGAGGTTCAAATTATTTTTTAAGTTCGAGTTGCAGGCTTTCAAATTAAATTTATGACCAAATGAATGTCAGCTAGTGACTAAACATATAATATATATAGAGAGAAAAAAACTAAATAAAAGCTAGAGTTGTCCTGTGATTGAGATATCTGCATTAGATAATTTGCACAATCAAGTTTAAGGTGTTGGTTGTCCAAACAGTGAACCAGGACTAGCCAACCTCACCACTACCTGGATATATGAGCTTCTATTATTTATTAATCTCGAACTTCTTAGCATATTCAGTGGAGTCAGTTTGTTATCCCGATGTAAGAAATATGAATATGAATAAAAAAGCTTTTATTCCTAAAACTCACATTTTATTCTGAGGATGATATGATTCCCAATTTATTTATGCTTATTACTCTTTCCATGTGTAAACAATTTTGAATTACTTGGTAGTAATGGTGAAAATTTTGCTTGATAATTCTAAAAAACTTGGGTTAGGGTCTCAAGTTCATCATTCTGCAGATCTGTTGTGACTGGACAACAAATTGAGTGGCCTGGAAATAATGAAAAAGTGTATTCTCAACGTTCAAGGTGTACCCCAAAATAGCATATTCAAACTATAAGAATAGATGCCACAATTGCGGAATTTATACCCTTCCATTTCAAATGAAGGATTGATTTTTGATAACCAGTCAATTTGAGTCTCGCCCACTTGTTCTTTACTTTCTCTTAGAGCTATTGTTTTATTACATTCTTTTTTTCCCTTGCGAAGGAAGCGATCACGGTTGGGGACGGAAATTTAAGTCATAAAGCCCTTGATAAAATTAGAATGTGTTCATCAGTTTATATGGGATTTTTTTTTGTCTATGGTAATCATGGTCTTTCTGAAAACTAAGCAAGTCAGCGAGTCATTTCCTCATTTTGCTTGTGACTGGACTAACCTATTATCATTTCGCTAACTGTAAACTATCTATATGGTCATAATTAACTCTATAGTTTGTGTGTGAAATGATACTGATATATTATATTAATAATATATGGATCCTAGTTAAGGGCTGAGTTCTTTAGTAGACATGAATCTTAGGTGGTTCTTAAATTTGCACTGCTCCAAATTAGAATCAGTTCCTTGGAACTATTTTATGTTAAAGTCAACTATGTGCTGAGCTAGTGAATGAAAATTCTACCTTTGTTTAAATTATATGACCTAAGTTTAGTTCTATTTCTATACAATACGAATGTAATGCATATTTACTATATAATATAAATAAATATATGCACAGAGAAATAATAAAATAGCTATTTTAAATAAAAAGAGTAGGAAGTGAAAACATTGTCTTCTATAAACCATTTCTATGGAAGGATGTGAATCAGTTGAGTCTCAAATTGAGATGTACTTGGATCATTTTCTGATTTACCTGTAGTGACAAATCGCCTTACATTCTTCCTAAATCAACCCAAGAAATACTCACAAAAACCAATTTATGGTTTCCATGAGCAATACCTATATGTTCCATGGACTGGAAATGACTGAAATTGTATTATGAAGCTGGCACCTGATTAGTCCTTCGTGATTGGACTAAGAACTCTCTGAAGACTTGCTCCAAACAGAATTATATAATCCTGGAAATCAATGCTACAGAATATGATTCCAGCTATTTGGTGTCTACATTAAAATAATTTTGAACCCTCTCCCTTTAGTTCAGATTTAGATGAATGCATGTATGCATATATCCAAGCACATTTTGCATGATAACATAAAATTGTGGGGCCCCATAGGTAAAATAAAATCGTTCTGCTACTCTATCTTAATTTTTCCTACGAAACACTGCACAGTGTAAATAAAATGTTCATAGGAAAGAGCAAAGGAAACGTTAACAGTGGCCATGCCTTACGAATTCCAGGTCGCTTCAAGTGCCTTGGGCTTTGGACCTCAGTTGGCTATGCAATTAGCAGAGCGTTTGTACACTCAAGGTTTCATCAGGTTTTCTCTCTCCTCCTATGCTTTTCCCATAGTATGTCTTGGCAACTTCTGTTCTAATTCACAAAGTCTTAATTTTTATTTTTATTTTGAAATTTTAATGGAGAACTGACTTTTCTGCAAGAAATTGACTTAATCGACTAATGTCTCATTTTTTAAGTGATAACTCTGCAAAAATATTACTGTGCTTATGGAGAAGTGAAAACTCTCACATTTATGTGAATTTGGATTCCTTTTTCCAATTCAGTGGTATATGTCATTAATTGGCAGGGATATAATGAGACAATGTCGCCTCTTAAAATTTACATTAGTTATTGCAGCTCACGTGCTAACAAATGTAGTAATAGTGAAAGCAATTCTATGTTTCTGACATTTTATCTTTGGATTTTTTAGCGTAATAATATGACCTCATTCAGTACCTCAGTGTGAACGTCACTGCTTTTCTTCAATTCTGCCATTTGATGTTATATACTATCATAATCATAACCAATCTTTTCTCACTCTCTTATTTTGGTTGATCCTGCTTTAGTTATCCTCGTACAGAGAGTACAGCATATCCATCTTCATTTGACTTTAGAGGTACCCTTAGAGCACTAGACAACGATCCAGAATGGCAAGAATATGTGCAGAAACTTTTGGCTGATGGCTATGTAAAACCCCGATCTGGGAACGATGCAGGCGATCATCCCCCAATAACTCCAATGCGTTCAGCTACCCAGGAAATGCTTGGACATGATGCTTGGAAGCTCTATCAGTATGTCTGTCAACATTTTCTAGGGACGCTTTCCCCTGATAGCAAATACACAAGGTGAAAGCTTTATTTTCTTATCTATCTTATGTGCATTTTAATTTTGCACAAGTGTTGTAATTAGCAATCAATGTAATCTTAAATTCACTATGATCCTTAAAACTTTAATATAAAGCAAGATTTGCTAACTTTTTCATGAAGCTGGTAGTAAATTCTGTTTTAAGGGCTTCTAAATTCTAATCTGATTTCACTCAATGTACTATCCATAGCCTCAAATGTAGTTGACTGTATATGCGTTTCAAGTTTAATCTTGATTAACGCAATTTGCAATTCTACAATGGAGGTGCTTTATATAACTTTTCACTCTGCAGAATCAGACCTCAAAACATGTTTCTGTCAAGAAAATTCTGCATTGGACAAAAGATGTAGTTGAGTAAGTGCTAATGATACACAAGTTTGAACTAAAATTATTTTAACATTTATGCTTCAGAATCTGTATTAATTCCAGTTTAGGATTTCTTTACAGAAATCAGTAAGGATATATATAGCCTGTAGCATGAATAAACTATAATCATTTCTGTATGGCTGCGGGCAGTTTCATAATCTGGATCTACGAAATAGCCTTCATTGAATTAGTGGGTTAGAAGTATTTATCTCCAACCTTGTTCCCTGTCTTAACTAGTCATTAACAACTGGCCATTAAGTATATGGGTTAGTTCATACTTGTCATGTGCACTAGAAAGTACGTAGTTCTGTCCATATCAGAACTAGGATAGCTTGGGAAAGAAACCTTGAGCAGTAACCATATGGTCTTGAGGAGACCTCGTATGGAAATGGCTAAAAATCACTATTTAAAACAGCCAATTACAACTTGGAGCTGTGGATATTTTCTCTTCTAGGTCTAAGAATATGAAGTGTAATTATTAAAGATAGCAAGGTTTCCCGATACGAGTCTGAAATACACCCTAATCAAGAAAAAGAAAGTGACAAGTCTTGAAACAGCTAGGGTAGCTCAGCGAGAGAGCACTATCAATCTTTTGCCATTTCGTTGCTCTGTTTTTAAAATTGACTGTTTCTGCACTAGTAAGATTGGATTTGGTTGGGACCTTTGAAAGACTAATGTTATACTATAAATTGTTTTTTCTTAGCTAGTCACTTATTGTGCAGTAAGATGGTGTTAAAAATTTGAAACCCTTGCAGGGTCAAGATTGAATTTGCAGTGGCTGGAGAATTATTCCACTGTATTGGGCACCGTGTTACAGTTAAAGGATTCACATCAATTATGCCGTGGTTGGCAGTCAGTGAAAAAAGTCTTCCTCAGTTTGCTGAAGGGGAGAAAATAGAAATTTCACGAATTGAGGTTGATGAGGTATAGAAATCCAAGCCTTGTAATGACTAGTTGTTTGCTGGTATATTTATACATTCTTCTCCTCCCCCTTCCTGGACCTGCTTTTCTTTCTCTCTCAGTTTTGTGCTGGATGCACGGGATCTGTCTCTATCTCATGTATTATCACCCTATTTAAATCTTATCACGCTTCTCTCCTTTTCAGACTGCACTATGAAATAAAATTGAAAAACAGTGTAGAGATCATACTTGGTACTGTGCATTCCATTTAGATACCTAGTAGATTGGTAACTGGACATTTGATAATTATCAACAAAAAATTAAAATAAGATAGTGAGTCAAAATTTTCTGTTTGTGGATATATATGCATGCATCAGTTGATAATACAGTTGTGATTAAATTACAATTTACATCTTATGGCCAATAGTTATTCCTTCCTTTTTTCCTTGCATACTGTTAAATAACTTCTTTCATTAAAATTTCAGGGGAATACACAGCCTCCTGACTACCTTACTGAAAGTGAGCTGATCTCACTAATGGAAAAAAATGGAATAGGTACAGATGCATCTATTCCTGTACATATCAACAACATATGTGAACGCAATTATGTGCAGGTCAGTAAAACTTGATGTTTTGTTTTTGTGGGTTTGTGCACTTGTTCTGTGGGCATGAAAAAATGCTTTTGATATTTTATGTTAGAGTATTCGTTTTATTTGAGATATACGTACTTTCGAAATAATCCTACCTTTATATAATAACTTCAGGTGCAAGCTGGAAGGAGATTGATTCCAACTGCTAACTGCTTTAGGAGTCAGTCTAGTAAGGGGCTATCAGTGTATAGATCCAGATCTCTGTTTGCCTGACATTCGAAGTTTCATTGAGCAGCAGATCACTCTTGTAGCTAAAGGTCAAGCAGACCATTCTTTAGTTGTGGAGCATGTAATAAAGCAATTTAAAAGGAAGTTCAGTTACTTTGTTAAGCAGGTGATGGAATAACAATGTCTTTTATTTCTTGTTTGGTTTAATGTAAAGCCTTTAACTCCTGTTATTTCTTTTCCAATATGCGTGGTAATTATATTTTCTTAAATCCATCCTCTGCGACTACGAATATTGCGGTTTTGAAAGGGGAAAGGTTGATAATGAATGAAAAATGTGTTCTCTCTCCCCCAAGCTCTTGCGTCTGGAACCATGTTTCACTACGCTTTTGTTGTCTTTCTGTATGTTTAAAAGTACAAAGCTTGTGATCAATTGTCTATAAGTTTTAGAAGTATATGATAATTATACTTTTTTGCGTCTATAATATGATTGATTGCCTATTTGTGATTAAGCTTGTTTGCTTTATCCCTGATAAACTTGATGACTGTGCCTGGTGTAGATTGAAAACATGGATGCATTATTTGAAGCAGAATTTTCTCCACTCTCTGATTCTGGAAGATTGCTTAGTAAATGTGGCAAATGTTTGCGGTACATGAGGTACATATCTACCCAGCCATCACGGCTATACTGTGGAACGTGTGAGGAAATTTATTACATTCCTCAGAAGGGTACGATCAAGGTAAACTATATATCACTGTCAGTTATGTTTCTCAAATTGAAATAATCAGTGCCTGATGATCCTATTTCTAGATCTAAGTTGTTCCTTTTGGCAGTTATAATAATAGCATGCCTAATCAATCATACTTCTGCTGTCTTGAAAAATATATTATCATCTCTTGAATTTGCACCAAATAATATTTTTGACAATTACCTCCTATAAGTAAAAACTAATTATTGCTCCATTAATTTTATGCAAGCATCTTTTCTTCTTGCAGCTATATAAGGAACTTACTTGCCCTCTCGATAACTTTGAGCTATTGATCTTTTCAATGCCTGGCCCGGAGGGTAAATCCTTCCCTCTCTGCCCTTATTGTTACAACTCTCCTCCATTTGAAGGCATCGAGACTTTATTTGGTGCCGCTAAAACTGGTAGCACCGTCGAGCCGGGAAAGGGAGCTGGCATGCCATGTTTCCTCTGCCCACATCCGACTTGCCAGCATTCTATGATATCACAAGGTGTTTGTGCTTGCCCGGAGTGTAATGGTACCCTGGAGCTTGACCCAGTAAGTGCTCCCAAATGGAGGCTGTACTGCAATATGTGCAACTGCCTTGTTTTCCTTCCGGAAGGTGCTCATCGAATATCTACAACTCGGGATCATTGTCCAGAATGCGACTCGACTATAATAGAAGTGGACTTCAATAAGAAAACTACACCGTTGAAGGATGGAGGTACCCTGCATGTTGGATGCGTTCTTTGTGACGAATTATTGCATTCACTTGTGGTGATGAAGCACGGAAAGTCATTCTCTAGACACAGAGGGCGGGGTCGGGGAAGAGGGAGAGGAAGAAGAGGTGGGAGAGGACGGGGCAGTAGGAAACAAGAGGACCCAAAAATGAGCTTCCATGGTTTCTGATTGAGGTAAAATATTTACTTTTACACAACTTAGTCAAGGTTTTTGAAGAGAAAATGGACTGTTTATTTAGAGTTGAAAGTTCATTCTGCTATAGTAAAAAAAGAAAAGAAGAAGAAGAATTAGGCTGTTAAAATTCTTTATGAAATTTTTAGTTTTAAAAATTTGAATTCTACCCCTGTTCTGTGTTACATTACTAATGAGGACAGATGTCAGGATTTTTATTTTTTTTACTTTTAGGTTGATGAAAACTTGCAAGGGCTAATGTTATATAACGTTTGTTTGATAGATTTTTTGAGAATTGATTTTATGAGATGTAATTTTTTTTTTTTTTTTTTTGGGAGAATGTATAGTTAAAACGTAAGAAAAAGTCTTGGGTTCGAGTATAAAATTATTTATGTAATGCTATTAGTATTTTGTGTTCATATTGGTGTATAGATAAATGACATGGAAGAGAAATATTACGATAATCGAATTTCTTTTCTTTTAGTCTCTTTCTTCCTCTCTTTTTTTCATGTCATTTATCTGTACACAATGATGTACAAATAGCATTACTCATTATATTATTGGAAAATTCAAAATTGTGTGGTTAAAAATAAAAGTGGAAAAAATAAGTTTTAAAGAATATATACCAAATCGGAACTTGTTCTATTTGCTCAAAAGTTGAGCTACATGCTTTTTAGTTGATGGAAGAAGCACCCTGTCTTTACATTCAAGCTCTAATCTCTTGGTTATCTTCGAAATCTTGCCCACGACAATACTTTCGAGTAGTTGGGCCCGCAAATTATTGACCAATCAATGCATTTTAAATAGTAGATTGATAGAGAATGTGTAGTTAAAAATTAAGAAAAAATTTTGAATTGTCATCATGTCATGTAATATTATTTTATTGAAAAATGTATGATTGAAAATGAATTTTTAAAAGAATGGAACTCAAAGAAGGGCTTAATTACTTAAACTATAAGGCTTAGAAATGATTTAATTGTAAGATACTTTTAAGTTTTTCACGGAGAAAAGTAATAACCATTAGAAGGAAAAGATAATATTTCGTAATATAAACAATAATATCCAGACAAGACGCATGGTATACCGTTAATCAGTAAAATACATTATCCAATATAATTCATTATGATTTCTTGTATATTCCTAATTCTATGATAATGATAACTCGAATCTTAAAGATTGCTCCAAATCAATAGTTGGTTTGACAAAAAAAATTTTAAGCAAACTTTTGATAAAAATTAATGAAATATATTATTGAAAAGTTAATAAAAATTATGAATTTCAATAAATATGTGCATAAAATTGACTGTTTACTCTAACTTTTAACTTTTTAAGAACAAGCACTGAATAATTTGAAGCAAAAACAAATGGAATAATAAATTTAAAATTGATGGTGAGTTCTCACACTAGCTCACTCTATTATTATTTACAAAGTTTAGCACGACAGATCTAGAAGAAACTAGAGTGCCTTAGCTCTTGTTTGAGCCATGTTATTGGAATGAAAATGCATTTTTAAATAGTATATTGATGAAAAATGTGTGAATGAAAAATAAGGAAAAATTTCGAATTTACGTGTAATATTATTTTATTTAAAAATGTGTAATTAAAATAATGTGTGTAATTAAAATAATGTCAAATCACTGTTGAAAAATGTATTTTGTTCAAATAATGTGGCTCAAACATAGCATTTCTATCAATCTACCACAACCTTTTGATTTGAATTTGTAAGTTAAAAACATAGTGAGTTTTAGAGGACTACCAACAATGCCTTATGTTTGGCCAAATGTTCGTAAATATTTTAGTCAAATAACTTTTATCTATACATTTCGTAGAACTTATTACCAACTCCATCATTCATTTTATCCTTATTTATAAGAAAAATGCTATATATAGAGGATTTCTCACGGATTTTCTACGTGTGATATTGTGGCAGAGTTTGTGTGGTTCATTTTTTCCTATTATTTTGCCATTTTTCACCCAGAAATTGTCAAGTATCCTTTCCGTATGAATTCTGTGAGCCAGACTTGTAAGTGTAGCAAGGTTTTATTTATCACTTAAGCCATTTGTACAGAAATTTTTTCACAGAATTTCATCAAATTACTCTCATGTGTAGAACCCACCGTGAATAAAAAATTGCCAAAAAAACCCCCACCCACCCCCCTTATGTGTGTGTTTTGACAGGCTTCTGTTTGAAACCTGCTTGTACGAACAGCAAGTTTATTTATTTATAAACACGTTGTCAGACCCGTCAAATTTAGCCAAGGTAGTTTTAAGCATTCTTTAATAGTAAAGACCCACTCAACAAACTTCAAAATGAAAGTGACTAATCCCAACTTTTTTCAGGCATCCAACATATGCAAGCTATTTGAGTGGAGCATAAATGTTGTAATTTGGTCCATTAAAATACTTATAGAGGCCCTACCATGTCACTACCAAAAATCTTAGCTAATCCAGTAAAATAATCTAAAATTCAGCCTTAATAATGAATGCCAAAGAGAATCTTTATTTGAAAAACTAATAATATTAATATATGCCCCCCAAAATAACCATCAACTAGGCCATTCTAAACAGTGTTAAATAAAAAGAAGCTAAAATCTTGTCCATTGAACATGCACTTGAAGAAAGAAATTCAAACGCTAATCAATTTCTAGCATTCAAGCCAAAGTCCAAAAGAATTTGATAAAGGGATTCATGTAATCGATCTCAAATTTAGCAAACGATCAAAACCCATAAAGCATACCACCCAGGATGGAGCTCATGCAAAACCAATCCTTATTTGCACATATGATACACAAACCAATTTAGTCACATGATATGGGTCATATGTCATACTTTGCCTACATTGTACAAGACAAAGCATCACACTTTATACTGTGCCCTTCTCCACCTTAGATGATAATGAATCCACTACAGGAGTTTATGTCTAAAAAGACAAATACAATGGAAGGCTGAAAAGACCCCAAAATATAAATATAACAAAGACAAGAACGCTACTAATAAGATCATAAACCACCATTTTCATTGCTGGTGGTGGCATCGGTGGCAGCGGCGTTGAGGGCAGTTTCAGTACTGGTCTTGATTTGGTTATGCTTTTGAGAAGAGCCTTTGCAAAGGCTGATGGGGTATTTTATTGCATTGAGTTCAATCTTTCTAAGTGCAGCTTTACTAAGATCAATGCCACAAATGTCTGATAGCCTAACAAGGTAAAGAAGAACATCTGATAATTCTTCACCCAAGTGTAATTTTTCTTGTTCTTCCCAATCAGGTAAGCCTATTGGGACCTCACCTTTCCACTGAAAGATCTCAGACAATTCTCCCACTTCACCCACCTGAGACACAAATGGATTATTGGAATAAGCATTAACATGAAAAGACACAAAAGAACGGTACAGGCAGCTAGTGGATAAAGTTAAAGTTGGTTCTTTTTAAGGTGTAATGGCAACTTTATCATGCCTGTGTTGACGTTGCTGCTTGAGACAGTACTCTGACTGCAAAGTGCTATAATGATCTAATGGAAAAGTTAAGAAATGGCACAACAATCAAGACTACTCAGTTTGGACACAAAAAAGCTTTAGAGAAATGATTTCTCTTGTTTCCAAAAGTCATCAGTCAACATTCCTTATAAAATTTGACCCAAAAAAATAAATTTTCATTCCTCAAAACAAATAGACAAAAAGAATCAAGAAATGATTTTTTTTTAACACATTTTGCTGTTACTGCATCTATTATTTTTCACATCCATTTTGCGAGCTCAAAGTTCATAGAAAGAGAACAATTTACACACAAAAAGAAGAAAGAAAACCCAAATTTTCTGGCAATTTTTATGTTCAATGTGCAGAATAAAAGGAGAAAATTTGACACAAAAGAAAGATTAAAAAAACCCACATTTTCGGTGAGAGATCAAAGGTTAAAAATAACTTGAAAATCATAAGACAGACTCCTACAGATTCTATGTGCATGGTAATAAGAGAGAACAACACAACAATGGCTGTGTGTTTACATATATAGCAAGTCTGAAACTTTGGGGTTTATGAAATTCAAAGAATTCAACCACTAAATTCATTTTGTACAAGACTAAAACCAAAACTAGATATAAATATACATACATTTATGGAAGCGAAAGAAGAACACACAACACATACACACAGACAAACTCAATAAGATCAACGATTTACGTAAATAGAGATTTTTATTTGCATATATGAAATCAAAATGGTACAAACCAGTGCCAAAAGCAGATTTCTGGGGCTATGGAACTGATCCCAGTCTCTTTCCTTTGCAAAAAGTGCCATTTTTTCCTTGAGCTCTTCAAGGGTCAGTCCTTCACCTAATGCTCCCTTCATTCCTTCTCTGTTTACTGATGCCCCCACCGCCACCGCTGCCGTTTGGGTGTTGCTCATTAAGCCGGCCGTGAGCTTCTACAAGAGAGAGAGGGTAGGGAGCGTATATAACGCCTAGGAAGCTGATATGCATATAAGCTAATGTCAAATCAGCCCTAAAGGTTTACACCTTGTTTGGGTTTTATTTAGTTTGATAATACATTTCTCTCTTTTTTCGGAGGGTATTTGATACACATTTTTAAGGAAAAATGAATTTTAAAATACTAGATTGATAAAATATGTGTAGATAAAGAATAAAAATAAGTTTTTTATTTATATTTAATATTATTTTAATAAAAAATGCATAGTTAAAAAGAAGAGAGTGAAAAATATATTTTGATAAAAATGAGAATTAAATGGGCCTGAATCACATTTTTCAACACAATAATATTACACGTAAATTTAAAATTTTTTCTTATTTTTTAATAATACATTCTTCAAAAAATAAATATTACAAAATAGATTTTTCTCAAAAATCTAATTATAATGAAACTCAAACAACGGGCATAATATGAATTTCTACTCCTCACAATCAATTTGACCATTTTTGCAAAAATAAAAAATAAATAAAAATAAAAAAGTTGTATTTTTGTCTTTTGACAACGCAAAATAGACACTTTTTGCTAACTTTTTACGAAGTTGACCGATTTCTTAACACCATCTTAAACTTGGCTACAATTCAATTTACCCCTTGCTTAAAGTAATATGTCATATATATATATATAAGCACATTAGAAACATTTAAATCGTTTCCAAAACTAATTGATAGGGGACTCCGTCAAGAGGATGTGACACACACACACACAAACACTTATATATTGTCGAGTTCCATTAGAAAAACTAAAATTTATATTTTATAGGCACATATAATTATGATTTTGTTATTTTTCTTTGCAGAAATAAAGGATACGTGATAAAAATCTATAGAACACATTGAAAATCAAATTTGAACTAGAGTGCCTACTCATTAAAACCAATTTCATGGAGATTGAAAGCCTTTTGAAATATTTTGCATTAGAGGTATTTTTTTATATTATCTCACGTTTTGCTTACATGACAAAATTTTTAAAGCTATTTATAGTTGCATTGGAGTACTCTTACGAGAAAGATGATAGGATGAGTTCTCTTTTCTCTTCATATTTTTTTTTTCACTTTTTTTGTCCTTTTTCTTGGGATATATTTAACTAGAAATAAGGGCATTTTAGTCTTTTAACAAAACTTTGACATTTTTAACCATCAATTGTATGAAAACTGTCCATAAGGACCTATTCCGTTCATTAATTGAAAGTTTGGAATGTTTGTTCCAAGATTTAAACTTTAAGGATCATTTACAAAGCAACTTTATAGGATGGGGACCATTTGTGCTAATTCTCCACATTTGTTGATTAAAATGAGATTTTTAAATACTGAATAAGATCTGAACAACTTTGGAATAAGTTTAATAACGATAAAATATCTAAACTCTGTCAATTTTTAGATCATTCTTAGGGAGGAAAATAGCCATTTTTATAGATATGAAGCTCTCGCGCCGAACCTACCAAATGGCTTCAAGCCATAGTACTCGATATATAACTTTCACGTGGCAAGTTTGCCTGATTAGTGGAGGGGGGCGTCCAAGTATTTTGTACACATGTTATTGAGATTGTGTGACTATTAGATTGTGTAAGTTTGGAGTACTGGCTTCGCACCCTTGTAACTCTATGAGGTGAATGACAATTCATATACATTTTTTTTCATGTTTTATCTCAGTTGTAAAATGCTTATTTTTAATTACACATTCGATCAATAAAATAATTGTACGTAAATTCAAAATTTTCTCTACTTTTTAATCACACATTCTCCAAAAAATCACAATTATAAAATTCATTTTTTGTGGATAAAAACGAGATCAAACAAAAGGCTTAGTAATTTATTCGTAAAATCTATTTGACTGTATTTGCTAGTAATAACTCACATGTATTGATGGATTGATGGAGGTAATATCCTTTAATATATACTCTTTGTTTCTATATTTTGTCTAAATTAATTAAACAATTCATTTTTCTTATACGAGAAATTTGTAATTTCATCCTTCATCTTTTACAAAATGTAATAAATATATCCTCAATTTTTATTTTTTTTTATTTGTAGCAAAACTCTTCTAAAATTTCCAAACTTTTTACTAGCATTTTGATAATTAAATAAATTAGATCACGTTATTGTCGACATTAACAAAGAAGAGAAAAAGAAATCAATACATTATCTTTAAGAAAAATAAGTCAACTCTTATAGAATTTTTGAAGTCAAATTCGTATTTCTTACGTATTCCCTTAGGTTAATCCTCCCAAATTATAGTCCAAACAAAGAAAGTTAAAGACTGAAGCACAAGTTTGGTTTAGATAAATAATAAAATTTTAATAAATTTTGATATAAAAAAAAAAATACTAACCCTTATTCAGTGGCCTTAAAATTTTTAAAGCATCGTTTTGAATAGTATTTTTTGAAGGACGTGTAGTTAAAAAGTAAAGAAAATTTTGACTTTACTTATAGAATATTTTATTAGATGAATGTATTATAAAAAATGAGTATAAGAAATAAATTAAAGTAAAGTGATGAAATCAAACAGGGCTTAATAAGTGTGTGATTTTAACTTTTACTAAAATTTTAATCTAATTTTTTTAGTTGAACCAATATATAATTTATAATTTATTAAATATAACATCGAGTGGAAATCATTTTTGGAATAAGAATCCTAATGAACCTAAAAAATGATAAGGGCCCAGCATGACGATTTGACCTCAATTACAATTCAATTATTTTAATAATACTTTACTTTTCGTTTTTAATATTTAATAAATACTACAAAATTCTTATCATGTATGAACTTCGTGTTATTAATTCTCAGTAAATTAACATTTATCGAAATTTAATGAATCTTGACATGCATAAATCTGGAGTTATTATAGATAATTAAATTTATTTGTATTCATGTATGTAGAAATGTTATAATATGTGTTTAAATTCATGTAGTAGCAATTAATTCTTATGTACTAATGTAGTATAAAAATTTTGCTCATTTGTAGTAATTTATCATTGCAAAAAAATTAAATCATAGAAGTTGAATTTTGAGAGCACAATTTTTCTTCTCTTGAATTTATATTCTAGATTTTATTTTCTTTAATTTGTTTAGTCTCACCAAATCTTATCAAAATATTACTTTTACAACATTTATAAAGTAAATTAGAATAATATGCAGTATACGTTCAATTTTAACTAATATAAACCAAAAGTTGTAAAATATCTTCAAAAAATTAAGCACTTCTAATAATAAATTTATATGCATCGAGCTAAATGATTTAAATTAAGCGTTCTTATTTTTGGATATCAAAATAAAAAAAATCTTCTAGAAATTGAAATTCTAGCCATAATTCATAAGACTATCTAAGATTTACACTTTCAATTTATGTGAACTTTAACCTATTTTTATTTTCTTAAGAAAATATGGGCATTCTACTGAAAGAAGGAGTATTGATGGAAAATAAAGTCTCCAAAAGTGAATTATTTCTTTTTATTATTAGAAGAATGAAATCTTCATAATGAAAAACTTCCACAATTTCCACAATGAAAGATAAGAAAAATCTCACCATCCAATATAATAATTTTTCCAGTTTCATAGTCAACCATGATATGAACACCACTCCCTTGAGATGAAATCCCAAACGACATTTAATAATTTAACACATCAAGTCATAATTTTTTTTGGATGATTTTAACTTACCACAATTCAATAATTTTGAAATAACGTCACGTTCAACTTTGACAAGTGAAATGAAAGATGCTTTGGATCAATGGCCAGCAGTTTTCTTTATAAAACAAGAGGAATACTCATCATTTTTACCTGTAATTCCATTTCTTCCTTTACCTGACAAACCCTTCGGATTCCAGAATAATGGCAGCAGAAAGCAGTGTAAAAGTGCCCAGAATCAAGCTGGGTTCACAGGGACTGGAAGTGTCTGCACAAGGACTAGGATGCATGAGCATGTCTGCATTCTACGGCCCGCCCAAGCCGGAAAGCGACATGATCAAGCTCATTCACCATGCCATTAACTCTGGCATCACTTTTCTTGATACCTCCGACGTCTACGGACCGTACACCAATGAAATCCTCCTCGGGAAGGTACTATCTCTTCCTCTGTATCATTTCTGCAATTTTTGAGCATGATGCGTTTATCATTTTCGACTAAATGCCGCAACAAGGATTTTATAATACTGTAGCATGAAGCTCCGATTGAAGCAGGTTAACATTGAATTAATAAATTAGTTTCAAACTAATTTTGAAATTGCTTGAGATGGTAAGTCTTTTATGTACTTCCTGGAGACAGTTCTTGAACCTTACTCTAGCTTGTTTATTTATTGTTCTGCACTTCTTATAGTCGCCAGTCTGTAATAATCAATTTTAATGTTTAAGTACTGTTTGCTATCAAATTGAATAGGCTTTGAAGGATGGGATGAGGGAGAAAGTGGAGTTCGCTACGAAATTTGGGATTACCTTTCAGGATAGCCAGATGATTGTACAAGGAGACCCTGCTTATGTACGAGCTACCTGCGAGGCCAGCTTGAAGCGGCTTGATATTGATTGCATTGATCTTTATTACCAACATCGCGTTGACACACATGTACCTATTGAAGTCACGGTTAGCTCTTATTCTCCTTCGCATTTATTTATCTCCTGGATCCTTAATATACCGAAAAAATTGTGATTATTATTGATATCAAACCAATAGAAAATTCATGCAAGTTAGATCTTCTAATCCACAATTTGGCCAAATAAAGAACTTCAATTTTGTTAATTGATTTCTTGATCAACTTCAGAATCCAATTTCAGAAAAAGATTGCTGTTCTGTAAGTTTTTGAGTTTGACTCAATTACTATAAATCCTCATGTCCTTATTCTCTTCTACTTTTTCGGTTACAAAAAGCCTTAACTTGCTTTTATTTGTTTCTAAATGCTATGAAGGTTTGATGAAAGATCGCATCAAGCTCATCTTTTCGTACTTCCTTGAAAATTGATAATCTGTATATTGTAAATTTGAGTATTAGCTCTTATTTGATTCCACATGTTTCTTACTTTAGTGCCTTCTTCTTCCTTTGGATATCTCTTTATGCAAGATTGGAGAACTAAAGAAACTAGTGGAAGAAGGTAAGGTAAAATATATAGGCCTATCGGAGGCCTCGGCTTCAACAATCAGAAGAGCACATGCTGTTCATCCAATAACAGCAGTGCAGTTGGAGTGGTCTTTGTGGTCAAGAGATGTGGAGAAAGAAATAATTCCTACTTGCAGGTTTGATGATTATTGTGATCATTTTTCTTTTTTTGAGCCAGTAAGGTATATAAATTTCTAACTCTTTCTTTGGTTCAATTGTTAGAGAACTTGGCATTGGAATAGTAGCATATAGTCCTCTTGGACGGGGATTCTTGTCATCCGGTCCAAAAATGGTTGAAACTTTATCTGAAGACGACGCTCGAAAGGTTTGTTTGCTTTATACTTCGAATCATCCAGAGTTTCAATTTCAACTATGAATATAATGTGAATCTGTTGTGCAGACCATCAACATTTTTTATTTATATATGATACAAATATAGCTAAGATTCTTTGGAATTAAAAAATCTAGTTATGTAGCTGCGGATGCATAATATTAAGTAATTTTTGCTACCGTATTTAGAAGCCAATTCATCCCAGTCCCAAAACGTATTTGTTTTTGGATACAATCTACAGCAGTAACTATAGTGTATAAGCTAAACATCTTTTTGGTAGGTGTGGTTATAATTTTGACGTTGAAAGATGTGCTTTACGTCTTTTGCAGTATCTTCCAAGATTCCAACCCGAGAATCTGGAGCATAATAAGAGATTGTTCGAGAGAGTGAATGATATGGCAATTAGAAAGGGGTGCACGCCTTCACAGCTAGCTTTAGCATGGGTTCATCATCAAGGAACCGATGTGTGTCCCATACCTGGTACCACAAAAATCGAGAATCTCAATAAAAACATAGAAGCGTTGTCTATAAAACTGACGAAAGAAGACATGGCTGAACTCGAATCTATCGCTTCAGCTGATGCCGTCAAAGGTGATAGATATACTCCTGGTTTTGGTACGTGGGAGCATTCAGACACTCCTCCTTTGTCAACTTGGAAAGCTGTGTGAAACCACTTAATCTGTATGCTAAAATTACCTTACTGGAATGGAGAGAAGATTGAAATAAAATTGGCATTACAACGTACTGAGCAAGCAGTTTCCATTAAATGGCGATCTTTTATAACTGTATTGTGATTTGGTTTTCAAACTACAGTCATCTGGATTGCAGATTAAAAGTGTCGTACTTTCTTCGCAAGTGTTGAACCTACAGTTGGCAAGTACTATGGCATTTATGTTTACGCATGTGTGTGCGTGTTTACATTGATCCTTGGAATGCTGTCAACATAATTTCTATTTGTTGAGAAGGTAAAACATTTATGGAAAAAGCTCCCTGCACAGGGCCTGTACAAGGGTTGTCACATGGGAGTGGACCATGCAGGTAGCACATTTGAATATTTATACTACGAGCCTTCTGACTAACTATTCTTGAACCTTAGAGAGTAGGGACAAGGTCACCATAAATATGATGGAAGAGGACCGGCTTTTGACTTCTTGGATAATTTTGTTCATTTTTATTGCCTTTCAATTCTTGTAGGCGCCCATGTTTTCGCCACGTTTGGTATCCATTTTTTTCAAAATGCATTTTTCTCTCTTTTTTTTTCAACCACATATTCTTTATTAAAATAATATTACACGTAAATAAAAAAAATTTCCTTATTTTTCAATCACATATTTTCCATCAATTTACTATTGAAAAATACATTTTTACATAAAAATGTATTCCAAACACCCTCTTTAATGTTCTTATGTTTGCTTTCAAATGTGGGCTTTCAAGGATGAGATTTCATAGTCTAACATAGTAAATTGAACATGTCTCGATAGCCCCAATTTGGCCCTCATTATTTCAATTTATAATTTTTGAAATAGTGTGTGTATATATATATATATATATAGAAGATTGTGTGATAGAAAATAAGAGAGAAAATTATAATTTGAAATAATGGAGGACAAATGAGAGCTTAGTTTTATTGTAAAATTATTTGTGGTTACATATTGTACCCATCTAAATAGTACTCACTTGGATTGCATGTGCATGTCTAACTAGAGAAATTTTGATCGGACAATCCTATTGCTCATGATAAGTGTATTTTATACACCTACTTTGAGCATAAAATAGGGTAATTACTGGTTCTTTTGACAAAATATATCTTAAATTGTTGTGTTTTATGTTAAACAGGTAAAGTTCAATGATTGAACAAAGAATTGGAAGAAACAAAAAGAAAACCCAGAAAAAGTGTGAAATCCAAAAGACAGGGACCAAGTTGCAAATGATCCATAGATGAGACGAACAATGAAATGGAGATTGAAGATGCCAAGGCTTTAATGGTATACAATTGAAGATAAAGGAATAAAATTACAAGAAAAAGTGGGTTAAATAAAGCAAAATTAAAGTTTGAGGATTAAAGTGCAGATATTAAAAAGTTTGGTTGAACCTTACGATGAAGATTCGAGAGTGTTAGGAGTCAATCGGACATGTAATATTATTTTTTAAAAAATTGTGTGATTGAAAATAAGAGAGAGAGAGAGAGAGAGAGAGAAAAATATAATTTGAAATAATAGGGGGCCAAATGGGAGCTTAATCCATTGTAAATATGCTATCGAATAGCATTAAGTATCCAGTAAAATAACATCAAATTCCTGTTGTAGCACCGTGTGCGACATCTCAACAAGGATTTGTGGGGTGGGCAACACGTAAAGTCAGTCCAAAGTGGCTACAAACAAGAGTGATGTGACTTAAAAAATGAATGAATCCAATTGATTGACTTGCTATTTGTTGGGCAGGGTCATTGGCTAAGAGCTAAAACATTGGCCCGCCCCGCCCCTCCTCTTCCAACGCCCCCAAAAAAATAAAATGATTCAAGTATCCATGGTTTCGATTTGAAACAAAGAACCGTATGGGACTCGATCGATTCTCGTTTTCTAATATTTTTGGAATCAAACTCGAACCGAATTGGGATGTTCAGTTTCGAATAAAATGGCCAACCTAATTTGCACCAATTCCCCATATTTTATTGAGTAAAAGGAGGGTTTTACAATATTCGGCGAGATTAGAATAAATTGGCATGACCTGAGCAATCCGAAATATCTGAACTCTCTCAATCTTCGAATCTTCCTTGGGAAGAAAATGACCCCTTCTATATATGAGGAAAGCTCCCCTTCAAATCCCCTCATTCACTTCAAACTACAACACTCTTCCTTGAGATGTGTGATTTTCAGGCAATGAGGTTGCCGTGATCAGTGGAGGAGGGTGGTGGTTACGCAAGTTGGGAGAGGAGCCACTTAAGTGCAATCATTAATTATCCCTTTCTTTTATTCCGTTATCTTTCCCTTTTTACAAGTATTTTTATCGACGGTTATTAACATTGTGCGACTATAATGCTTTGTGAGTATTTTTATCGACGGTTATTAACATTGTGCGACTATAGTCGCCCCCTTGTAACTCTTCGAGGTGGATGCCAACTTGTATATGTCTTGCGCCATGTTTTATCCAATGTGTAAATTGCCTCTTTTGCATATAACAATATTTATCGTCGAGTTTTCGAAGTAATTTAACTTTGGAATTTTATTTTTAAAATCGTTTCGACTTTGATATTATTCGCCAAATATAACTAACGTATATTGAAGGATTGATTTGCTTGCTATGGAGCTAGTCTCCTTTAATGTATATTCTTTTGCGTCTCTTCTCTTTATTTTGCTTTATAGAATTTTAAATAAACTATTCATCTTTCTCATATCTATCTCACGACGCTAATAGATTATACAGAAGATTTTAATCACTATTATGATAGTGAAATAAAAAGAATCTGATCCCTCATAAAAATGGGTATAGTTTATTATTTCATAAAAAATCAAAAATGGAAAAAAAAAAAAAAAAAAAAAAAACTTAGCGCTTGTTTGGTTTGGATTAAATTTTGATTTTAATCTAAATTTAAGTCAAAATCAAACAATTAATATTAACATAATCTTTCATGTATCCTACAAATTTTCAACCACACATTTCAAAAACAAAAAAGTCACAAGGCCAAGTTAAAATAGCCCCTTCACATGGCGCCCCTATTTTTTGGCCTAGTTACTTGGCCAAAAAGTAGGGTTGTTTCAAAAATTTCTATCAAAATTTATTAAAAAATCTAATTTTAATCCTTGTCAGACATCATCTAACGGGGGTGTCCCCATTTCAGAGTTTAATAGATTTCTTAATATTTATAAATTCTCATGGATTGTGTGAAATTTCATAGAATTTAATAGATTTCATAAGATTTGAATGGATTTCTATTTTGTAGATTTTAAAAGATTTTCATGGATTTTATAGATTTCAATAGATTTTATAGATTCTGGGTAAAATTTATAAATATGCTTAACATAAGCCACAAATTTTTACTTCTTCTTTAACGACTCATTCTTACACATATGCACGTTAATAAATCACAGAAAATGATCGAATCCTTGTTTAATTGTTTGTTAAACATTGAGTATTATAATAGAGCTTCAATAAAAAAAAATACACCCACTATTCAACAAAATGCGAGAGTGGGAGAGGACAAAAATATGTAGTGTTAAATAATCAAAGTCGTAATCAATATGAATTAGTTCAAAAGGCCACAACCTTGTGAGATACAAACACACAGATGTATACATACATGACCGCAAGGCAATTAATTACATACCTCCAGAATTCTCATTGACCATGCAGACATAAAAGAAAAAATTGTGGGATACCATCCTCACATGTCATGGCTAGGATTTGCAGGTATATATAGAAAAACACACAGCTCTTCCCAAGAAAAAGGAATATAGTACAGAACTTGAAAAACGAAGTTGTTCCAGATGCATACTAGAAATCGTAAATTACCATGATAATTTCCAACACATTTATAAAATAGTAAGCAATATATAGCTTCAATAAGAAAAAATAAGTTCAATAAAAAATCACATCCAATATTCAACAAAAAATAGTAATCCTTCATAAATTATCATCAATTGAAAAGTTCTCATACACTATCTTTTCATAGTAGAGAAATGTGAGATAGAAAGAAGAAGAAAATATTGTTCAAGAATGGGGGTGGGGGTGGGGGGGAAGAGAGAGAGAGAGAGAGAGAGAGGGCAGCAAATATGGAGAGATGTGAGAAATGTTGTGAAATTTTTAGGTTTGGGTTAAAATTGTTACTGATTTTTTGTACTTATATTTTTACCTTGAAATCCTTCAAAATCTATCAAAATCTATATACTTAATGAAATCTTTTAAAATCGACTAGTTATTGAGGATATCTAAATTTCAAAACTACCTATTAAAATCTATGTTGAGTACACCTAAATTTATAAGTATTTTTAAAAATCTAGATTGGGGACACCTATATTTTAATGAATTATATTTAAATCTGAATTGAGGGTACTTCAATTTATATGGAGTTTTAAAATCCATCAAACTCTAGATTGAGGACACCCTCCTAAATAAATTTGTACTCATTCTTCTAGATCTGTATGACACATCATCATTATAAATAACTAGCATCAATGGACCACTTGACTACTTATGTTTCAAGGAAAAATTGCTGTAACGGTCCCTAACTTTTTCATTTTTTACAGACTTTAGTCTAACCTTCAATGTGTCCTAGTGAAGGTTCCTAACTTTTCATAGATATGCACCTGAGGTCGACTTGGATGGAAAGTTTCTGAAACACCATCAATTGACTTGAAAAATTAAGGAATCAACAGCCAATAAAACTGTCCAACACACCGTCCAAAAAGATAGTTTTTGGGTCAACTGAAAGTGTTTTGGACGGTTTCCATCGAAAAGGACCTCGGGTGTATATCACTAGCACAAAATGAAGGTTTGGATAAAGTCTGCAAAAATAAAAAAAATTAGGGACCATTTCTACAATTTTCCCTTGTTTCAAAGACTATAGCAACAAATTGACTAATACAGAGACGAAAGCTGCCAAACTAAGATGGCGACTGAAGCATCTCCTCGACCATGATTTCAATCTCTTACATGCCATGCTATCAAAGGACCTAAATAGTCTAGTCACCGAACGCACTAACTCATGTTTGATTTTTAACTAAAATCAGATTTTTAATTTGATTTCAATCTCATGTGTGATTAAGCCCCCCTATTATTTTTTATTACATTAAATTAAATTTTTCTCTCCTACTTTTAATCACATAATTTTCAATATAATAATATTATACATAAATCAAAAACTTTTTAACCACTTATTTTAAAAAAAAAAAAATATTATTCATCTCATTATAATTTACAAATAATAGGGCTCGAACGGGGGCTAAAAATGACTTTTGAGGAAAAATAAGATTTAAAAAATGAGGGACAGTTCTTTGGCATGACATTTAGTCCTTGTTTGAGCCTCATTCTTTTAAAAAATATATATATTTTTCAGCAGTATTTTGACATCATTTCAACACATTCTTCAATAAAATAATATTACAAGTAAATGCAAAATTTTTCCTTATTTTTTAACCACATATTTCTCATCAATACACCATTCAAAAATTTATTATTTCCTTAAAAATGGGACTCAAACAAGGACTTACATTTACTTTTGTGTTCCATAGCAAAGTTTTTGAAGAAAGCAACCAGAGTTTTTATTTGAAGAAACCTTTAAAAGTACTTTCTATTTCAGAGGTTGTTTTAGCAGGACAGACCCTGAGAATTTTGAGACCCTTAAACATAATTTTTTTTTCAATCGTAAAAATAATAAATATTAAATAAATTATATATCTATATTTTAAAAGAAAACATGGTACCATCCAAAATGAGCATTCATTGGAGGATTGGAAATTATCTTATCAATATTGGACTCATTTCGAAACTCGTAATAAATTGTACATTATGGACTCGAGAAAAAACTAATTTGAATAAACCAAATAGTAGTTATAACTCATTAAAGTAAAGTACTTAATGTGTAATATTAGTTTCCAAATTAAACCATATTACTATAAAAATATTGGGCTCATTTGATAGCTCATAATTAATTATGTATATTAAAATTGAAAAAAAAAAAGAAAAGAAAAGAAGAAGTTATTTTGAATAAGCTCGAACTAAATTATAACCGATAAATTATAGACAAATAAAAATTTAATTAATTCATCTTTTAGTTGGGAATGTAGTTTCTTCCATTGTGAGGCCCCTATAGGATTAGAGGCCCTAAGCCATTGCCTGGTTGGCTTGGTCCTAGGGCTGGCTCTGAATTTTAGAGGAAGTCATTAGATTAATTTTTTTAAAAAAACTCTTCAAACTAAAAAAAATATTTTTATAAAATTAGTCAAATGAGTTTAAAAGCTGTTTTTGGATTTCAAATACTTTTAACATTTCAAAAATGATGTGAAACTAACAGGGGTATCCCCATTTCAGAGTTTAATAGATTTCTTAATATTTATAAATTATCATGGATTGTGTGAAATTTAATAGATTTCATAAGATTTGAATGGATTTCTATTTTGTAGATTTTAAAAGATTTTCATGGATAGATTTCAATGGATTTTATAGATTTTGGGTAAAATTTATAAATATGCTTAACATAAGCCACAAATTTTTACTTCTTCTTTAACGACTCATTCTTACACATATGCACGTTAATAAATCACAGAAAATGATCGAATCCTTGTTTAATTTTTTGTTAAATATTGAATATTATAACAGAACTTCAATAAAAAAATATACCCAATATTCAACAAAATGCGAGAGTGGGAGAGGACAAAAATATGTAGTGTTAAACAATCAAAGTCGTAATCAATATGAATTAGTTCAAAAGGCCACAACCTTGTGAGATACAAACACACAGATGTACACATACATGACCACAAGACAATTAATTTCATACCCCCAGAATTCTCATTGACCATGCAGACACAAAAGAAAAAATTGTGGGATACCATCCTCACATATCTTGGCTAGGATTTGTAGATATATATAGAAAACACACAGCTCTTTCCCAAGAAAAGGGAATAGGATACAGAACTTGAAAGACGAAGTTGTTCCAGCATGCATACTAGAAATTGTAAATTACTATGATAATTTCCAGCACATCTATAAAATAGTAAACAATAAATAGCTTCAATAAGAAAAAATAAGTTCAATAAAAAATCACACCCAATATTCAACAAAAAATAGTAGCCTTTCATAAATTATCATCAATTGAAAAGTTCTCATACACGATCATTTCACAGTAGAGAAATGTGAGATAGAAAGACGAAGAAAATTTTGTTCAAGACTGGGGGGGAGGGGGGAGAGAGAGAGAGAGAGAGAAGGCAGCAAATATGGAGAGAGGTGAGAAATATTGTGAAATTTTTAGGTTTGGGTTAAAATTGTTACTGATTCTTTTTACTTATATTTTTACCTTGAAATCTTTCAAAATCTATCATAATCTATCTACTTAATGAATTTTTTAAAATTAACTAGTTATTGAGGACATCTGAATTTCAAAACTACCTATTAAAATCTATGTTGAGGACACCTAAATTTATAAGTATTTTTAAAAATCTAAATTGGGGACACCTATATTTTAATGAATTATATTTAAATTTGAATTGAGGATACTTCAATTTATATGGAGTTTTAAAATCCATCAAACTCTAGATTGAGGACACCCCCCTAAAGCTATAGAACACCAAATTGTAAATCATATTGACATTAAACAGGAAGCAATCCATGTATTACACTTCGACGTAATTATCTAAGAGGGTGTTTGGGAGATATTTTTATGTAAAAATACATTTTTGAATAGTAAATTGATGGAAAATATGTGATTGAAAAATAAGGAAAAGTTTTTTATTTACGTGTAATATTATTCTAATAAAAAATATATTGTTGAATAGACGAGAGAGAGAAATATATTTTAAAAAAAATGAGTAACAAAGGGGCCTAAATGAACTTTCTCCTTCCATGGAAGGAGATGCGGAGGAATTATACTGCTTGACTCTTGTCCGGGGGGTTTTCAAGCAGTACAACCCAAAGCAGAGAGAATCCCAATAGAAATGTGTAATTCCTTTTCGACACGGGCACTGCTACTTAAACGGGGTCGTAATAGCTAATTCTTTCGACACTGCCACAGATTTCAACTTAGTCCTTTTTACTATTTCTTACGTAGTCACTTACGTCAATCCTCCTAAATTATAATCCAAAAGTAAGAAAATGATGAAATGACAGTCAGCTGCCATGGATCAGTGGCATCGATAGCAGTTTTCTTTATAAATCAGGAGGAATACCCTGTAATTCCATTTCTTCCTCTACCTGAAAAACCCTTCAGATTCCAGTATAATGACAGCAGAAAGCAGTGTAAAAGTGCCCAGAATCAAGCTGGGTTCACAGGGACTGGAAGTGTCTACTCAAGGACTCGGATGCATGAACATGTCCGTGTTCTCTGGCACGCCCAAGCCGGAAGCCGAAATGATCAAGCTCGCTCACCATGCCATTAACTCCGGCATCACCTTCCTTGACACGTCCGATGTCTATGGGCCGCACACTAATGAAATCTTCCTCGGGAAGGTACTATCTCTCCCCATATTTCTATACAATTTTTGAACGTCATGCGTTTATCATGTTTGACTAAATGCTGCAACGAGGATTTTATGATACTGCAACATGTAGTTCCGATGGAAGCAATATAACGTTGATTTAATAATTAATTTCAAACTAATTTTGATTTTGAGGTAAGTTTCTTATGAACTTACTGGAGACTGTTCTTGGCCTTACTCTGGTTTGTTTACTTATTGTTCTGCACTTCTTATTGACGCCAGTGTGTTTATGTACTGTTTGCTATCAAATTGAAAAGGCTTTGAAGGATGGGATGAGGGAGAAAGTGGAGTTGGCTACAAAATTTGGGATTACTTTCAGGATGGCCAGATGTTTGTACAAGGAGACCCTGCTTATGTACGAGCTGCCTGCGAGGCCAGCCTGAAGCGGCTTGATATTGATTGCATTGATCTTTATTACCAACATCGCATTGACACACGTGTACCTATCGAAGTCACGGTTAGCCCTTATTCTCCTTCGTGTTTATGTATCTCGCGTATCCCTAATATTCCCAAAAAATTGCCATTATTATTGATATCAAACCAATGGAAAATTCATACAAACAATTAGGCCAAATAAAAAACTTCAATTTTGATAATTGATTTCTCGATCAACTTCAGAATCCAATTTCCGAAAAAAAGATTGCTGTTCCTTAACTTTTTGAGGTTGATCGAACCACTATAAATCCTCGTGTCCTTGTTCTCTTCTACTTTTCCTGTTACAAAAAGCCTTATCTTGCTTTCTTTTTTTTGTTTCTAAACGCTATGGTTATTTGATGAAAGATCGCATCAAGCTCATCATTTTCGTACTTCTTGAAATTGATAATCTGCATATTGTAAATTTTAGTATTAGCTCTTATTTGATTCCTCGTGTTTCTTATTTAAGTCCCTTTTTCTTCCATTGGATACCTCTTTATGCAAGATCGGAGAACTAAAGAAACTAGTGGAAGAAGGTAAGGTAAAATATATAGGCCTATCAGAGGCCTCGGCTTCAACAATCAGAAGAGCACATGCTGTTCATCCAATAACAGCAATGCAGTTGGAGTGGTCTTTATGGTCAAGAGACGCGGAGAAAGAAATAATTCCCACTTGCAGGTTTGATTATTATTGTTATCATTTTTCCCTTTTTTAGCCACTATGGTATATAAATTTCTGACTCTATCCTTGGTTCAATTGTTAGAGAACTTGGAATTGGAATAGTAGCATACAGTCCTCTTGGACGGGGATTCTTGTCCTCCGGTCCAAAAATGGTTGAAACTTTACCTGAAGAGGACCCTCGAAAGGTTTGTTTGCTTTATACTTCGATTCATTCTGAGTTTCAATTTTAACTATAAATATATTGTGTATTTGTTGTGCAAACCAACAACTATTTATATATGATACATATATAGCTAAGATTCTTTGGAATTAAAAAGTCTAATAAAGTTATGTTGTTGCAGATGGATAATATTAGGTAATTTTGCCTACTGTGTTTAGAGGCCGAATTCATCCCACACCCAAAATGTGCCCTTGTTTGAACCCCTTTTTTCCACAAAAATACATTCTTCAACAGTGATTTGACATCATTTTAACTACACATTCTTCAATAAAATAATATTACACGTAAATCAAAATATTGTCCTTATTTTTTAACCACACATTTCCTATCAATACACTATTCAAAAATTCATTTTCTCTCCCAAAATGGGGCTCAAACAAGGGCTGTATTTGTTTTTGGATAAAATCTACAACACTAACTATAGTATATAGCTCAACATCTTTTTGTTAGGTGTGGTTATAGTTTCGGCTTTGAAAGATGTGCTTTGTGGCTTTTGCAGCATCTTCCAAGATTCCAACCCGAAAATCTGGAGCATAATAAGAGATTGTTTGAGAGAGTCAATGATATGGCAAATAGAAAGGGGTGCACCCCTTCACAGCTAGCTTTAGCATGGATCCATCATCAAGGAACTGATGTGTGCCCCATACCTGGTACCTCGAAAATCGAAAATCTCAAAAAAAACATAGAAGCGTTGTCTGTACAACTGACGAAAGAAGACATGGCTGAACTTGATTCTATTACTTCAGCTGATGCAGTCAAGGGTGATAGATATGGTCCTGGTTTTGGTACGTGGGAGAATTCAGACACTCCTCCTCTGTCAACTTGGAAAGCTTCTTGAAAACACTTTTTCTGTATGCTAAAATTACCATACCGGAATGGAGAGAAGATTGAAAATAATCGGATAATTGAGATCACAAATTGAAAGCTATCGTCACTGTAGATCAGTATTTTTGAAAAAGTGATGGCTAACATTGCAGAGTTGCTGTATTGTATTGTTGGCCTAGGGCTTTGAATTAGATCTGAAGGGTTTCGAAGTCACAAATGGTGATGGTTGACATTGAATTGTTGTTGTACCTTCCTACTTTTGAATTTATGAAATGGTGTTGAGACTTAGATTGGGACTTGCTGTGACGGAATTGAAGAGCTCCATTATCCTGTAAACTGTGATATTCAAAAGAACCATTGGCCTGTAAACCGTGAGTTGCATTAACGAAAATTGAAAAAAACCCGTTGTTATGGATTTGTGACCTGTACACTATGACTGTGAACTGTGAACAACTACATGTAACTTGTGATCTTTAATTTGTAACTTGTGATATTGATCCAATGACCTATAATCAATTTTCTTAAATCTTTGACCCGTGGATATTGATCTGTTATCTATAAAATATGACATATGAACTATTACCTATGACCTGTAACATATACAGTGTGACCTGTGAACTCCAATTTGTGACATAAAGACACATATGATTTGTGATCGGTTAAAATTGTTTTTGTGATCTATAAAATATAACTCATGAAGTGTGACCTATGAATATAAATTAGTGGTCTGTGACTGATTCTAATTTATTTGTGACCTGTGAATCTGTGGCATGCTCAATGACCTGTGAAACACAATCGTCATCAGTATTACCAACACTACCACAGTATCACTCCTTCACCAGATGAAATAATTATAAAGATGGGATGCCATAATGTAACAAAATAGGTCATTTCCAAGTTTATATTTTTTGATACAAAAGTGAATGTACAGAGAGCCCCATAGCTGCACCAACACCACTCTCTCCACAACCAAAACAAACAGTAAAAAATTGATGTATGGAGACACCACCACCACCAACCAAAACCCTTTGTTAGAAACACCACCACCACTCGATAAAATTAATTATACATATCACACCACCAACCACCACCATCACTCCATCACCACCACAACTGCATGCGGCATTGCTGATTCATCGTCGAAATTAGGGTTCTTCATCAAGTGAAGAATTAGGGTGCAATTATCACCATCGTTGTTGCTTCGCACCATCATCAGTGACACTGGTGTTACCTTTTGATTAGGGCATAGGAGATGGAGAGGGAAGAGAGATGAGAGAGAGAGTAGAGGGAGAAAGTGTACATAGAGATATTTGGTGGAGATTAAAATTATATATATTTTTTTTTTATAAATTGTGATGGAAGTTTTTGAAATATGTGTGATTAATATTGATTGTTTAACTTTATTTTAAATTAAAATTAAATTTTAATCCAAACTGTTTGATTGATTACTAATAATATATTTATTTAATAAAAATTAAATAATAAATTATAACATGAATTATAAAAGATGAAACATAAAATTTTCTTTATGAAATTGAGAATATCTGTCACAATGTAATTTCCAATAATTGTATTGAGATTTGGTTTTGAAAAGCCCAAGCACAAACAGTTCTTTCTTTGCAATTGTTGTACCTACAGTTGGCAAGATGGAGCTACTATAGCATTTATCCGTGTGTATGTTGGTGTTTTTTACATTAATTCATGGAAATGCAGTCAATATAATTTCTATATGTTGTGAAGGTAAAAAAATTATATTAACAGCCTTATGACACTATTCCTTTTTTTTTTTTTTTCCTTTTTTACAGGGAATCCGCAACTGCTACCTTTCGGGTACGCACTGGATAAATTTTCGGGTTGACGCAATAGCCTACAAACCACGCCAACAAGATAAACCGCACTAGACAAATTCTCGTGCGATAAGTTCGACCGAGAAAGTGTTACCTTATGAAACTATTCTTGAACCTGGCTCTGATACCAACTATAGAGAAATGCAATCCAGCTATTCTAGCCCACAACAAACAATCAGATCTGAGGCATACAAATACATGGCCTGACTCTTAGGATTGCAAATCTCCCTTATTGATCGTTAGTCTGCAGCACAATTTTTAATGCTAAGGATCTTCAAGAGAAGCAATAGCAGAACATACTTTTGTTACTGCTCAAATTGCTGGTTTAACATTATTGATAAAACTAATATTAGTATTCCGGATTTCATTGATAAACAAGAGAAATTAGAAACTCATAATCTGAAGGAACTCAAAGATTTATTTTCTGAAAAATTTCGATAATCCACAACAAAGGAGGAGAGTCCCCTTTTATAGGAGGAGAGTCTCTTTCAATTAAATATGATAGAAGAGGACCGGCTTTTGATTTCATGTATGACTTGTTTATTTTTATTGCCTTTCAATTCTTGTAGGCGCCCATGTTTCGACGTACGAATGTTTTGTACTGTTCAAATGTGGGGTTTCAAGAATGAGATTTCAGTCTAACATTGTGAACAGAACATGCACAAGAAGAAAGAAATTCCTCAATTTCCAATTTTCAAGTCAAAATCCAAATAAAATCGTTAGCCAATAATACAAATTATTTTCTTAATATCTAGTAGAAATAGAAGAAACAAATATACCCGCCAAATACATATTTCAACACTTTCATAATCCATTGTCGATATGCTACCAAATAGCATCAAGTATCTAGTAAAATAACATCAAATTCATGTTATGGCTGTGCGCAGCACCTCAACAAGGATTGTGGGCGGGCAACACGTAAAGTTAGTCAGAAGTGGCTACAGACAAGAATTATATGGTTTAAAAATGAATAAATCTGATTAATTTGGTTACTTATTACTTGTTAGTCAGCGTCATTGGGTAAGTTAATACATTGCCCAAAAAAAAAAAATTTTGATTCCAAAATGAAGTATCCATGGTTTTGATTTGAAACCAAGAACTTTACGACGCCCAGTTGGTTCTTGTTTCCTAATTTTTTGGAACCGAACCCGAACCCCTTGTTCCAATTCGAGATGTTCGATTTCGATTAAAATATCCGACCTAATTTGCACCAATTCCCACATTTTATTGGGTAAAATGAGGTTTTTACAATATTCAGTGAGATTAGAATAAATTGGTATGAGTCGAGTAATCTAAACTCTCTCAATTTTCAAGTCCTCCTTTGGGAAGAAAATGACCCCTTTTACATATAAAGCTCCCACACCAAATCGCCTCAATCACTTCAAGCTACAATACTCATCCTTGAGATGTGTGATTTTGAAGCGATGAGGTTGCCCTAATTAGTGGACAAGGGTGCTGCTTGGGGTGTAATAACAACCTAGGAATGATCTCCAACCCTGAGATGCTGGATGAGGCCCTGTCCACCCTCCTATTGGAGGGGGTACCTGTGGGCCTGGCGCCCTATTTGGATGTGGACTACGTGACCCTGTCCAAGTATCTTCCCCCCCCCACCCCACCCCACCCCACCCTAGACTATAAGCTCTGTCCAAGTATCTTTTTCCCTCCGAGCCTAGACTATCTTGTAAAAGGGCTATAATTTGTCAATGAGGGTGGTGGTGGTGGTGGTGGTGCAAGTTGGGAGGCAAGCCGCTTAAGTGCGATCATTACTTATCCCTTTCTTTTATTCCGAGGCTATCTTTCCCTTTTTGTCTTAATCGTTTTTATCAACGGCTATTGACATTGTGCGACTGTTATACTTTGAGAGTTCGAAGTAGTGGCTTTGCCTCGTAACTCTTTCAGGTGGATGCAAGCTCGTATATGTTTTGTGCCATGTTTTATCCCAGGTGTAAAGTGCCTCTTTTACAGATAACAACATTTATCAGCGAGCTTTGAAGTGATTTACCTTTAATATATATTTTTTTAAATCGTTTTCAAGTTGGTATCATTCACCTAATATAACTCACATATATTGAAGGATTGATTTTCTTGCTGTAGAGCTAATCTCCTTTAATGTAAACTCTTCTCTCTTTATATTTTGCTTTATGGAATTTAACTAAATTATTCATCTTTCTCATATCTATCTCAAAATGCTAAAAGATTATAGAGAAGATTTTAATCACTATTATGATAATAAAATAAAAAGAATTTAATCCATTAAAAAAATGGATATAGTTTATTATTTTATAAAAAAATAAAATAAAAATTCAAAATGATGAAACAAAAACGAAAGAAGAGCAATGAAAAAGAATATGATTCTACAGATCTTAATTTTATTCATTTATATTTAATTACGTGTAATTGGGAAAGCTAAATGAACGCTACTTCTCAAAATCAACCAGAAGATAATCTATCAAAGGTATTCATTCTTGTTCATTGAGTCCCAGTTTGACGAAACATTTTTTGATCATTGATCATGCCAAATAAATTGTCGAATTCAAGCATTAGATTAAGTAAATTTGTATTCATTCTTCTAGATTGCATGATATTATCATCATGAACAACCAGCACTAATGGACCACTCGGCAAGGACGAATCTAGGCTTCAAATTTAGCTAGGACGAACCGCGAAAGTTGAATGTTTACTGTCAATGGTCAATGTCCGTAATAGCGAAACATTGTCGTTTATTAATATTTAATTAAATAATATTCAAAATTTCGTATGGACTGGACCTAAAAGAACTAAGATGTACCATTAGAATTAGAATAAATAGATATGGACTTTTGTTTCGGTTGAAAAAATCATTCAATAATTTGAAAAAATGCCCTAATTTTTTTCAATTATAATTGATTAAAAAAACAAAACACACATAGTTGAATTGAACCCAACATCTTCTCAATTATATATATTTTTTTCACTTATCCTAAATTCCTAAACATAAATTCTCAAATTACAAATCAAAACTCATAAATGATATATTATAACTCATAACTCAATGACTTGTACAACATGAATTATTTATCCCAACCCCAAATTTACAATTCTCATTTTAATGCCAAATTGCCAATTAACTCATCGAACATAAATCACTATTCATGAGTCATAAATAAAAAAATAGCAACAAAACCAAATTTTGAAAACAATGATTTTTAGAACTAGAACTATTTTTTTATCCCAAAATAAAATTGTTTTCCAAACTCTTAAAAGAATAAAGAGCAATTCTTAGATTGTCCAAATTTGAATTTTATAAAATAAATTGATTAAACATAATGATAAAAGTATCTATATTATGAAGTAATAATTAGAGTGAATAAAATTTTTAAAGAAATTATTTCAAAAAAGAAAATTTTAGTTGTTTAGTTATTATTTATTGTTAAAAAAAAAACAAAAAAAATTAAACAAAAAGGTGGATAGATATGGAATTGAACCCCATACTTTTTACATACAAAGAAGACCCCCTCTACCACATGAGCTATCCTTGCTTGCTGGAAGTACAATATTTTATTTATATTTAATTATTGTGGTTAAAAATTAAAAAGCATTGTGCAAGCCAAAAGAATCGAACCTGTGTGTATCTTAATGCAAAGGCAAGGACGCAACCACACAATCCTCATATCAATTTGAATTTTTTGCACAATAGATAAATATTTAATATAAACCTTCACTAAATTTTTCACCAGCGGATCCAGCACGGGCAGCCTCGCCGGCTCGTCAGGTGCTGATCCGCCCCTGGCACTCAACTACATATGTTTCAACGATAATAGTAATTTATTCATGTAAAACGAAATTTCATGTATTAAAATATAGAAATCGTTACAAATTGTATTTTAATAAATAAAAGTGATGTTGACCTTCTTGTAATTACAAAAATCCTCTTATTAAAGATCTGAATATTTGAAGACGAGGGGCCTCGTGGCTTGAATCCTGGTCTTCGAGAAATTGTTGAAAATTTGATTTGCCAAGACTTAACTTGTTCAGAACTTGAATTTTGAGACTTGGACTTGAATTTGATTTGATTTGAAAAAGACTTTGATCTTCTTGAACTTGACATGAACCTGTTTGATTCAAAGAAGATTTTAATCTTCTTAGAGTTCACCGAGTTTAGGATTTAGAGGATTTCTTCCCTTCTTTCGACCTTGAAATTTTTTCAGCACTTCATGACGTTCTCTGCTTTATTTCTTGCTTCTTCTTCACTTCTTCCTCGTGTACCCTTGTTTTATGGACCATTTGTCCTATTTCTAGAAGAGAATTCGTGCTAATTTTGGTAATTACTTAATTACATTTAATTAAAAGAGATAATTGAGTAATTATGATTTTTTATTTTATTTGTTTGTTGATTATTTATTTAAAATGTATGGGCCCTTGGGCTTTATGGATTTTAGTGGATTTCAATTTAATTGGGCTAATGCTTTAAATCAACCCAATTCATTTTATTTTATTTATTTATTATTTTTTTATGTCTACAAATGCACCCTCAAGATTTATTTATTTATTATGAAATAAATAAATTAATAAATCTTGACTTTCGATTTTATTTTTTAATTGGTTCGATTTTGAAATTTTTTTTTTTATTTGACCTCAAACTTCCCATTAATAAATTAATACGGATGGAAGATTTGAAAGCAAAACGTGAATTTGATAAAAAATTTATCCTTCAAATTTGAGAATAAGAATTTTTTTTATTGAATTTTGATTATTTATTTATTTTATAGACCCATATCAAATTTGATTTAAACAGATTTTTTTTTTCATGATAAATTGGATTTAAGTGAAGTCCGTTTTCCGCCTATTTATATGAATGCATTATAAGATTTTGACATAAATGAATTAACTTTACAAACAAAGAAAAAATTTTCGCCTCTTTCACCTCTCTCTCTCTATATTTTTATTTTTTATTTTTAATTCTTCTTGATTTCTTTGGCAACCACCGTCTCAAAATTGGTTATTCAATTGGAATTGTTACAATTAGAATGGTTTTCCTCGATTTCTGTGAATGACAGAAATGTTTGAGCTCTTTTTTTTTTTTTAATTAATAGTTTTGCCGCAATCCGTTTGGTTTCTGCCATTAAGGCCCTATTTGGAGGCGATTTTTTCATTCAAAAAATTGATTATTTGTCTCACAGGTAGATCCCATTTTTTTCCTAACAGTCAAAAAATCAATTCTTAAAATCATTCCCAAATAAACTCTAAGTTTGATTTTAGTGGTTTCTGTAATGGCGGAACCAAAGTTTGACTTTGGTTTTCTCACTTTCTGCAATAGCAGGAAAAAAAAAATTGGTTTCCTCTTTTCATTTTTTTTGTTTTTAATGATTTCCTGTGGAAACCAAAATAATCCCAACTATTGGAATTGACCAATTCCAACAATTGAAACACGGCAATACCTCGTTTCCCTCCCTTTTTTTTAACTCTCACCTTTTTTTTTGGGTTGATTATCGTTGTTGTTGTTATTATTATTATTATTATTATTATTATTATTATTATTATTATTATTTGCTTTTTGTATTTTTGTTTTAACAAAGTTGAAACAAACATTCTTCATTTTTTTTTATCCATGGTTTCAATTCTTTGGAGGAAATCAAAGATTTTGAGATTCAAGATTTTTTTCGTGTAGAGGTTGAATTTTTTTTCTTTCCTTTTTTCGTTGTAATTATTTTATGAGTTCGGGAAATATATACTTATGAACAAACTTAAAATTTCAAATCTTCATACACATTGAGGACCAATGACTGCCACTTTTTACTATCCAATGCACTTTTGTAGGAAACCAAGGACTCGTTTCTTCGACCATCCAAAACATTTTATATTGAGGACCAAAGACCTGTTCTTTCGACTGTCAAAGACACTTTGTGTTAAGGACCAAGGACTGTCTTTATCTATCGTCCAAGGCACTTCATTGTTGGGACCAAGGACATGTTCCTTCAACTATCCAAAGACACTTTATGTTGAGGACCAAGGATCAGTTCCTTCTATCGTCCAATGTACTTCATTGTTGAGACCAAGGACCTGTTCCTTCAACTGTCTAAGACGCTTTGTGTTGAGGACCAAGGACCCATTCTTTCAATTGTCCAAGACACTTTGAGTTAACGATCAAGGACTGGCTTCTTCTATCGTCCAAGGCACTTCATTTTTGGGACCAAGGACCTATTCCTTCAACTGTCCAAGACGCTTTGTATTGAGGACCAAGGACCTGATCCTTCAACTATCCAAGACACTTTGGGTTAATGACCAAGGACTGGCTCCTTCTATCGTCCAAGGCACTTCATTTTTGGGACCAATGACATGTTCCTTCAACTATCCAAGACACTACACTTTGGGTTAAGGACCAAGGACTGGCTCCTTCTAACGTCTAATGCACTTCATTTTTGGGACCAAGGACGTGTTCATTCAACTGTCCAAGACACTTTGCGTTGAAGACCAAGGACCTGTTCCTTCAACTGTCAAAGACACTTTGTGTTGAGGACTAGGGACCTGTTCCTTCAACCATCCAAGGCACTTTTTGTAGAGGCCGCTTACATATTTGGGAGACTTGTGATTTTAGACGATAAACCAATTTAGAGGTTTATTGCCCCCTTTTTTTAGTTGACTTTTTTTTTTTTTTTGCAAGCATGGGTGGAACAAGTTCTGGTGATAAAGTGTACTCTGACATACACGAAATTGTTGAGCTTAAAAATCAAGGTAAAAATTATCTGTGTTTCAAAGACACTGATGTGAAATACCATGCCCAAACTAGCATACGGGGTGAACTTAAATTTAATGTCCATAAGTCAATGACAGATCCTTCCCCTGATCTTCCGGAGCCATTGTCGGAGTTGCATATGCACACCATTAGTGAATGTCAAGAGAGTTTGGATACTGGCAAGTCCAATAGCTCTAGCAATCATCTTCCATTTTTGTGTCTTCCGCCTCATCATTCCCAGAGCATGGAATGTATTCCAAGGGCTGTGATTTGTGAGAGGACTGATAATAGAGAAATACGATGGGAAAGCGCACTGGTCAGTCGAGGAGAGATTTCTTTTCTTCCAAAATTTTGGGAGTGGTCTTTGTGGGTCCAGAAACTTCTACTCAAGAGGAACTTTCGCGAATTAGTTTTTGCAATCGGTTCTGCTACAAAAGATCACCATCGCCCAAACTCTATTCATAGGGTGCTTTGTGAGATTTGGTGTCCAGAGACCAACATCTTTGTGATTGCTAATGGTGAAATTGGCATTTCTCCTTAGGACATCCGCGAGATAAGTGGACTTTCGATTATGGGTCATTATTATGAGGAAGTGGTCCCAAGCCTTTCATAGTTAACGGATCATCTTTCCAAGTCTTGTCTATACCTCTTTAATGTTTTCGCATTGATTGCCCATGATAATAAATTTGACAGGGTTCCTCTCTAACAGTGGATTAATTTTTGGTTTCACGAGAATGGTTGTGTCTAGAATCCTCGGCAGCACAAAAATGATAAGAATGCTATGAATTTAAATCCATTCAAGAGACATCATCAAAGAGTATCGAAGGAAATACGGAGGCCCGTGGTGGCAGACAAGTCGAGAGACATTACTCGTAGGGATCGACGTCATTGAAGTAATTTGCTAGTATCTCTGTCTATGGAAGAAGAAGAATTAGAGATAGCAATCTATCTCTCCCTATGGCTTTGTCATTTCGTTCTTCCATCTGAGGATGAAAGTATAAGAGTTGGGATTTTTAAAGCATCTTCTAGGATGGCAGGCGGATACACTTATAGCCCGGTCCCACCCATATTGGCGAGCATTTATAGTGGACTTACACGAACATCTAAATATCAGACAAACCCAGACCTTGGCTCAATTTTACATTCATTTTCTGGACATTTTCTTTATACTTGGGCGGCAACTTATTTTGTCCAAAGTGTTTATGCTCATGTGGACAAGAGTTATTCTCGCCCTATAATTCGAAGATATGCTGGCACTCTGAATGCTTTTCAGTCTTGGGAGAAAAATGTTGTTGATTGTTGGGAATTTATCCGTGGAGCGATGAAATCCAGTGACTTTTGCTGAAATTCATTACCCTCATCGTCTCATCCTGATGTACGTGTAGATGACAACCGAGGTCTGTAGATATTTCAGAATTCATGATGAGTATTCGATTTGGATTTGTTTCTTATCGTCAAGGAAATTTACCTTTCATTCTTGAGGCGTATAATCCTCATAGGTTTGCGAGACAGTTTGGCTTTAGACAGAAACTTCCTGGTTCACCAAGAAAGTTGAATATTGCCCCCAGTGTAGGCGACATGTATCGGGTTTGGTTGTCCTTGACTGGGACGAAAAGTGACTCCGTATTTCATATTCCATAGTATGTGAGAGATATATATCAAAACGTTGATGTTTAATACCAGGCTTGGTGGAATAGCGAAGTGTTACGTGCAAATCTTATTTTCTAGTGAGAGCTGTGACTTTGTTCTTGGCTCGACTCCGAACAGGGCTTTAGCTATAGGGTTAAACCCCCCCAAATGTTACTCCTGAAGAGGCTTCTCGAAAGAGGGATCCAAACCAGCAAAATGAAATAGGCATTAGGAGAATCAAAATTATAGTTCCCTCGGCAAAGATTGCTGCCACCTCTGAGCCTGTTGATAAGGTGCCAGAAGCAATTTTGATTCCAGATCACAATAATCCTGGAGATCGAGCATCACAAGCACCGGGAAAGACTTTGACTCTAGAAGATGAAAGTTCTAGAGATCGGGTATAGTTCTTTTATTATTATTTTTTTATCGTAACGCTTGTATTTGATTTCTGTCACAATCTTCAATTTTAGGTTCCTCTTTCACGATTATACAAAATCAAACGACCAGTAAAACCGAGGCAACTTCAAGCTATTCCGAATCTTTCAAAAGGTGAAGTTGGAGCTTCTCATAGTAACATCAGCCTCTCGAACACACCATCAGACGATGAATTTTTAGACATGTCACCTAGGACACGAAATGCAAGTCTGTTCCTTGTTTTTGTTTGCTGTACCTTTTTTTTTTTTGGGAATCATACTTCATTTTTTTGTAGATTTTTCGAGCATTCTTGAAAAACTAAATTTCTTCATGAATCCAAACTTTTTGCAAGATTAGACTGGCAGAATGACGGTCGAATCGATGCACTTCAAGGAATAGATGGTATTCACGATTCTCATGACCCTCCTTTCAAATATTCGAGCACTATCAATGGAGGTATTTCGATGCTTATCATGGATAATTTTAATAATGAAGATGAAGCGAATTTAGGGATCGTGGGAGCTAACATCTCAGGGATCAATCAAGGAGACCCTATTGTTCTATCTTCGTTGGCTTCAATTAGTATCCCGCCTTCACAGACAAATAATCAACGAGCTACACCAATATGTTCTTCCATGTCTGGTCCTCCGTCTGGAATTACCCAAGAGTCTCCTTATCTGAAGGCTGCTCTGTAAGAAGCTATGACTAATTACCTTCAAAAGTGTTTTAAGGACGTTTTGAAGCATGGATTCTCCAGCATCCGATCTTGGTGGGATGAAAATAATTTAATGTTTCAAAATGTAATTACCAAGTCATTCCACGTAGACCCAGTAACTTTGATGAAGCGTATGGATGTGTTTTTAAAAGAAGTCGACTCTTACTTATCTGAAAGAAAACAACACTTGGATTGTCCAACAGTTGAAGAAAAGGATGAGCAGTTAAAACTTTTGAACATTCAACTGGAAGTAAAGGATTCCATGTGTTCTTCTTTGAGAGGCAAAATTAGTCAGCTAACTTTTGAGTTAGATAGACTCCGTGATGAACTTCAAGCCCAAGAGGAAGAGAAAAGTATGATTGGAACCAAGAAGGCAGCATTAGAAGAAGCACAGACAAGAAATGTTGCTAGCATAGCATCCATTGACCAGAAAAGGAAGACACTTGAAGATAGTTTCCTGCGAGTGATCCTAATGTAGTCATAAATTTCTGATCTTTTTTTAAGACCATATTGTATGAATTTTGACTTGATATTTTTATTTGGATGAACTTTTCTTTTTCATTTTTTTTTACTATAGTGAGTGGTAAACAAATTGAATAAATTTATTAGTTGTAACTGAACTTGAATTTATAATTTATTCAAACTGCCTACGTATACAAACGAGATCAAGTCGAACGTAGTTCATTACAAAAACATAATTTTTTTTACAATGAAAATTTAAAAAAAAATAAAGAACTTCTGGATTAAAAACGCTTTAAAAAGTTTCCATTAATAGGCTCAATTTGCAGTCCATCTTTCTCAATGATCTTGTACGATTCGTTAGTGAATGTATGAGTAACAAGAAATGGATCATCCCATTTAGGCTAAAACTTGCCCCCTATTTTTCTCGTAATTATGATCGGCCTACGCACGGAAAGCACTAGATCTCCAACTTGAAATGATCTTGGTCGCACCTTCTTGTTGAAGGACTTCGCCATTCGAGCTTGATAGCACTTCAGGTGCATTTGTACTTCTAACATCTTCTCATCCAAAGCTTCTAACTCTTCCAATGGAAGACAGGAATTTTCTTCAATTGTCAAACCTTCTTGGATGACAATTTGAAGTGACGGGATTTGACACTCCAGAGGAAGTATAGCTTCCACCCCATGTACTAAGGTGTAAGGAGTGATTTGTGTTGAAGTCCGATAAGTAGTTCGATAAGCCCATAAGACATCACCGATTTTCTCATGCCAATCTCTTTTTGATTTGGAGACAATCTTTTTCAGCAGGCAAGCTTCACATTTTTTTTGCATAATCCATGGGGTCTTGTAACATAGTTGGCCAGTAATACCTCATCCTTTTTATTCAAAAATGGAGTTTAGATCCAGACTGATGGGCACCACAAATTCCAGAGTGGACTTCTTCCACGACTTGTGTTGCTTCATCATTACTTAGGCATCGAAGGAAAACTCCATCAAATGATCATTTATAAAGGGTTCCCTTATAAAAGATAAAGCGAGAGGCACGCCTCTTAATTTCAATTTTTCATCGTGGATTATCTGGTAGCTTTTGATGTTGAAGAAAATCGATTATCGGCTGTCTCCAATCTTCTCTTTCCTCATCTTTGACTACTTCGACACTATTATTTTCTTCCAAATTACTAGGTAACAACGATGAAAGTACCCATCTTTGAACAATTGATATGGAGTGAGAGAAGTCTCAATCTGACCTAGCTAAAATAGCGGCCAAATTAGCTAAGGCATCAACCTCCCTATTTTCACTTCTCGGAACGAATTTGATTTTTACCGAATCAAATCATCTCATAAGCATTGATGCATATTCTTGATATGGCTTCAGGTTTGAACTACGGACTTCATACTCAGCTAAAAGTTGATTGATTATCAATTTTGAATCTCCAAAGACTTCCAGCTGGTGGATATCCATAGCTAACGCTGCTTCTAAGTTAAGGATAATGGATTGATATTCCACCACGTTGTTAGAACATTTCTCTGTTAAAGCAAAAGAGTAAAGTATGACAAGATCATGTAGAGTGACAAAGACTACTCCTGTTCCGGCACCATAGCTTCGGCCTGCCCCGTAGAAGTATAGCCTCCATGATGGTATGATTTCAATAAATAGAACTTCTTCATCGAGAGGTCTTCTTGAAGTTCCCATATCGCTGGAATTGGGTGTTCAGCAAAGGAATCTACCAAAGCTTGTCCCTTAATGGCCTTTTATGGGACAAATTTGATACCAAACTCAAACAATAGCAGGCCCATTTTCCAATCCTTCCAGAAAGAATTGGTTGGACATTATGTACCTCAATGGATCAATCTTTGAAACAAGATTGATTGTGTGTGATAACATATAATGCCTCAATTTTTTAGCTGCAAAAATTAACGCGGGGCGTATTTTATCAATAGGCGAATACTTCATTTCAGCACCTACTAGTGACCGACTCAAGTAATAGAGTGCATTTTCTTTTCCTTCATTATTGACTTGGACAAAAAGTGCTCCTAGAGAATATTCTTGTGCTGCAACATAAAGAGTTAGTGGCTTCCCTGGGACTGGGGCTGTGAGTACCGGTGGATGAGACAGATATTGCTTAATGCTTTGGAAAGCATTTTGACAAGTGTCGTCCCACTCAAATAATACATCTTTCTTCACCAATTTGTTAAATGGATGACATTGTCCGGCCTAGTTAGAGATAAATCTTCGAATGTATGCAAGTTTTCTTTGAAGACTTTTCAACTCACGTACATTTGGCTCTGGCATGTTGATTATGGCATCAATTTTGTATTGATCTATTTCAATGCCTCGGTGTCAAACAGCGAAGTCGAGAAATTTTCCAGAGGTGACGTCAAATGCACATTTCAATGGATTCATCTTCAGTTGATGTCTTCGAAATCTTTTAAAAACTTCATGTAAATCTTGTAAATGATCGTTGACGTCTTTTTGTTTTAACAATAAGATCATCTACATAACATTCCACGTTCTTATGCAACATGTCATCGAAAATATTTTGCATTGCCCGCTGGTAGGTTGCCCCCCTTCTTCAAAGGTAGGTGGGGCTGGTTCAGGTTCATCTGTTGCGACAGAACTTTCGAACCCAGAGTCTGAGTCAGGAGCTTCTTCAAAGGCTATATAATTGATAGAAACTTTTTCCTTATCTTTATTACCTTGTGGAGATGAGTGAACTTTTTGATGCCTTCGTCTTCTTCTTGATCGTTGTGGTTTCAGACTTGGATCAGAAGTTTCAATTCCAAGTCGAGAAAATGCAGATTGTCTTTGGAATGACATTTGGGGAGCTTGTGCATTCCTATCAATTTTGGTAGAAGAAGAAGAAGAATCTTCATTTAATCTTTGGAAGACAGAAACTTTACCTTTTACGTCGACCACTGGAGAGGGTTCTCCTTTTAACCTTTTAAACACCAAAACTCTAGCATTCTTATTTTCAATTCGATTGAATACTGAAGGTCTCGATTGTTCTGATTTCTCTTCTACAACTTCATAAATTTGAACCATGATGGGGTTTGAGGAAACCTTCTTGACCTTAATCTTCCTCGGTGGATTAGGATCATATCTCAAACCATACCTAAGTTGAGACACCAAGGCTCCATCATAATTAGAAGGGACAAGTCCTCCTAAAAGGACAGCATCAAAATCACCTAATCTTCGAGGCTCTCCTTTCCAAACCCGGCATTTTCAAACAACTTCTTGACTTGAGGATTGTAATATCCTTTGAAAGTCTGTTTTGATTCAGGAACTCCTTCTTGTTTGGACAAGCTAAAAATACAAAGCTTTGATATGTCTAGAACGGATGTCGAAGCCTTTGATTTAGGTTTATATTCCTCTCGGACCGCCATGAATTTATGGGGCAGAAGCAATTTTGGAATACTAGGTATTAGGAGAGTTAACTCTTTTCTCAATACCTCAACATCGGTTGCTTCTATTTGAGATTTTTTGCCTTTAGAGAATCCTCCGGATGTAAATTTTGGCTTGCCTTTGATAAGTTGATGAGATTGAGTAACGCTAGACGTATCGTGATCATTTGCACCTTCTTTGATTTTGAATCCAGACATGGTTAACCCTGCAGAATTGCACTCTTCATTTTTCATGTAAAATTTGCCATCAGCAAAATTAGATTTTTCTTCAAGGAATGGTTTAGACTCAGCTACCACACATCTAACTTCTCCATCTCGGCTATATTTGAAGCATTGATGCCAAGTGGAAGGTACCACTCCAGTTTCATGTAGCCAAACACGTCCAAGAAGTAACTCGTATGCTGTTTTTGGCATCAATGACATGGAAGAGAGCTGAGGAGATTAATTCTACTATTTGCAACTTCAAGCGAATCATGCCAATGGCTTGTTGACCTTTCTGATTGAATCCTTGAATCATGATTTTGCTTCTGGACGATCACCAATATTAATTTCAATTTTCTTCATTGTTTTGATCGACATAATATTCACAGCAGATCCATAATCGATCGTTATGCGATTTATCTTTCATTCTCGAATATAACCACTGACATACAGTGGTCTATTATGTGGACGAGAACCCAGTTGTAAATCTTCATCGTCGAATGTTATGGCGGCCATACAGTCTTGAGGAGTTGTGGATCCAATATGTTCTAGAACTTTGCCTTTGTATTCTTTCGGATCGATAAAAGCTGCGACCAAAGCCATTCAATCATCGAGAGGAAGACTAAGAGACTTTGCTAGGCTCGTATTGGTAGGAATATTATTGAGCCGTGAGATGGTTTTCTTCTGTTTTAAAGTCTCTCCGGATGCATTTTTCATCTCTACATTGATAACATTGGATGTAAAACATTCTTTATCAAAGAAACCCTTGGGGAAATAATCACCCAAAGTTGGCAATCTGGGAAGAATGCGTGAAGCAGCTTCAACCCCCATCGATTTAGTGAATCTTCTTCATTTGGCTTTAGACCTTCTTCGGTCGTTCCTTGGTCCTGATTTTTTGTCACAAGCATTAGAATTTGGGAGTTGTGGAGCCTTTTGACGATGTCTTTTCACAAGGGTCCATGCCCCCTGATTTTCTTCTAATGTTTTCTCTTTATTGGGTTGAATTTTTGTACCCAATCCCTCCAGCTCTGTTCCTGCAAAAGGCATAGAAGGTAATATTTTACCTGTTTTGTTTGACATTCGATATTTCTCCTTCTTGTTTATGAAGGTGGACTAGTGGTCATCGATCTCGTCTTCAGATTATGGGTCAGAATCCCAAACATCCAAGTCACCTGTCATAATTTCATAAAAGATTAGACGATAGGGTGCGCTTGATCCATCCATCCCTGGATAGACATAACTGATAGTAACTTCTCCATCTACCTCAAACTCCACTGGGATGGCTCTTTCTGGAAGTTGAGGCCCAAACTCCTTAACTGAGGATTTACAGGCATCGTGTACATCAGAGAATGTTTGTTTCTTTCCTAGAATGGGAATTGGATCAAATTATCCAAATGAAACCATCGAGCAGGCGGCTGTTGGATTTTCTCCGGTTTCAAGTTTGATCTTATTTTCTTTGTCCAAACGAACAATAAGTCTTTTAAAACAAAGCATTTTTCCACTGGATGGCTAATGATCCTGTGAAATTTACAGTATTTAGGATGATCGATCTTGCCAGCTTCCTCAGGTCTTTTTGGTATTGGAAGTTCGATTATTTTCTGTTCAAGGAGCTGATCTAGAATTTTAGAAACTTCAAAATTTGAGAATGGGTACTCCATTCCTTCAAGTTCTTTCAGACTCACATGACCTCTACTTTGGACTTGTCCTTTGTTAGGTCTGAACTCTAGCTTTGATTTTGGATTCGAGCTCAACCCCTGGAAAGCTATCTTTGCAGGAGCAATAGAAACTGCCATAGCTTCTTTGGACTTACTTGCCTTGGCGTCCTTGTTTATCTCCTTCTTAGGATCCCTTTTGTCACGTGGATCACTTGGTAAGTAACTCCTATGCTTCGCAATTTGGAGCTCTAGGTCATAAGCAGGTGTTGCCAATTCTTCAAATGAGTGAGCATATTTGCTTGGAGATTATAGAGTAATCCCCAATGCATGCCTTGTACACACATGTCGATAGAAGATGCTTCGCTTATCTGTTCTTTGCAATTAAGAACAAGGTTCCTCCAGAGTTTAATGTACTCCACAACAGGCTCTTCCTTGCTCTGCTTTATTCGAGCAAGTTCTGGAAGGCTGATAGTTTGTCGAGTGTTGTAGAAGCGTGTTAGGAACTCTCTTTCGAGCTGATCCCAACTATCAATTGATCCTGTCGGTAAGTCCGTGTACTATTCAAATGCAAAACCTTTGAGGGAGCGTACGAACTGCTTCACCATAGTGTCATTGTAAGTACCTGCATTATTACAAGTCTCAATAAACTTGGCAACATGTTGATTTGGATTGCCCTTTCCATCAAAAAACTGAAATTTTGGAGGTTGATAATCGAGTGACATCTTTATTGCGTCAATTTGACGACTATAGGGCTTGGCATAAACCAATGAAGATTGTAATGAACCAACATACTGGGCATGAATGGTGTCTGCAATCATATGTTGAAGTTGTTGGACGGACAGAGAGCCAACGAAGAATTGATTGGTGTCACGCAACACGTTTTGAACAACTGTTCGATCGAGCATATCTTGCTTTTGTTGGCGCTCTTGAACTTCTAGCTCTTTGACCTTGGAAGATCCTGAATTTTCTTGATCTTCTTTAGTCGGTGGATTTTAGGACTCTGGCTTGTGTATGAGTGCAGCAATCTGTGTGCATCTTTGTCTTACAATGACTTTGTTAATTTTTCAATGGCTAAAGTCCCTTGTTGAATTCAATCATCTGAGCCCGATGTCGTTTCTGTGATCATCACTGGCTCAAGTGATTCTTCAGATGAGGCATCATCTTCCCACTTTTGTTGAAAAGTGGCATGAGGGGATCCAGACAAGGATCTACCATTGGAGATGGAGCCCGAACGAGAACTTTTCGCTGAACTCTTGGTTTTTTCTATCAAATGAGAGTTTGGCTTCTTGGAGAACTTCTTCAGTAGCGTGATCAGTTGACTTTTCCCAATTTTTGTTTGGGCCCTGGTTGCACGAAAGAGTTCGACAAGTGTTTCTTCAAGATGAGTCATAGTTTGTTTCGCCTTTTCGCCTGCCATTGGTGATATTGTAGTTGAAACTTGATGATTTTGAGATTAAAAGATGAGAGGACAAGAAGGTCCCACTGGGCGTGCCAAGAAATTTGTAGAACGAAATTTCGTGTATTAAAATACAGGAATCGTTATAAATTGTATTTTGATAAATACAAATGATGTTGACCTTCTTGTAATTGCAAATTATAAAAATCCTTTGATTAATGATCTGAATATTTGAAGATGAGGGACTACGTGGCTTGAATCCTGATTTTCGAGAATTTGTTGAAAATTTGATTTGTCGAGACTTGATTTGTTCGGAACTTGAATTTTGAGGCTTGGACTTGAACTTGATTTTGATTTGATTTGAAGAAGACTTTGATCTTCTTGGACTTGAAGTGAACTTGTTTGATTCGAAGAAGATTTTAATCTTCTTAGGTTCACCGAGCTTAGGTTTTAGAGAATTTCTTCCCTTCTTTCGGCCTTGAAATTTTTTCAGCACTTCGTGGCGTTCTCTGCTTTCTTTCTTGCTTCTTCTTCACTTCTTCCCCTTGTACCCCTGTCTTATGGACAATTGGTCCTATTTATAAGGGAGAATTCGTGCTAATTTTGGTAATTACTCAATTACATTTAATTAAAAGAGATAATTGAGTAATTAAGATTTTATTTATTTGTTTGTTTGTTTTATTTGTTTATTGATTTATTTATTTAAAATGAGGTATGGGCCCTTGGCTTTATGGACTTTAGTGGATTTCAATTTAACTAGGTTAATAATTTAAATCGATTCAATTCATTTTATTTTATTTTATTTTATATCTACAATTCACTAAATGCAAAGATGAGACTTGCCAAACCAAGATGTCGACGAGAACATCTACTCAACCACAAGTTCATCTCTTACATGCTACGTTATCAAGACGTCCAAGGGTTTTCGCCCTAAAATAACTCTGTTATCAAAGGGAGTAAGTAATCTAGTCGTTCGACAAATTAAATTCATTTAATTTAAATTAAAATCGAATTTTTAGTAGATTTGATAAAAGTTATGAAATGTTTGATTTAAAAAAGGAGGGTCAAACGTTGACTAAATGGAACATTAAACTGTTAGCTCACATCAACGGGAAGCAATTCATGATAAACTTAAAATGCTATTTGTACAATTAAATTGTACATTGTTTTTGATGTAGTATGATGTGTAAAAAGTCTGAGCATTAATTTAAATAATTGTTATTCAAATAAGTAGTTAGATTAACACTCACATCACACAAGGTCAATAAATACAAAAGTATGTTGGTAGTCGTAGTGTGGGAGTTCGATTCTCGAGACATGGAATTGGACTCCTTGTAGGCGCAGTGTACAGACAACTCTTGTTCCCTGACCTGTTGGAGCACATCCCACGATTTATCTTCCTCACAAAGCTTTAGGGACAAAATGGTGGGAGATCTCAAAGTTGAGGTTCAAACCTTTTTAATAAATACAAAAGTATAAAAGCAGTGTGATTGAGCCCCTGTTTGACCCTTACTTTTTTTCAATTAAAATGGGTGGAATATTATTTTTTTGAAGAATTAGTGGTTAAAAAAGAAGAATTTTTTATTTATTTATGTATAATATTATTATATGAAAGAATGTATGTTTAAAAATAAAAGAGAGAAAAATGAAATTTAAGTTAAGGGGGCCATACGGGGCTGAATAAAGTTCATATAATATGTCTAATTGAACTTTCTTCTTCCGTGAAGTGACAAGGGGAGAGAATTCTGACATAAATGTGTATCCCTTTTCGACACTGCCGCAGATTTCAACTTTAGTCCTTTTTCCCTGTTTCTGACGTAGTCACTTACGTTAATCCTCCTACAGTATGGTCTAAAAGAAAGAAAAAGTAAGAAAATGAAATGAGAGTCAGTTGCCATGGATCAGCGGCCATCCCTTGCAGTTTTCTTTATAAATCAAGAGGAATACCTATCTTTTACCTGGAATTTCATTTCTTCCTCTACCTGAAAATACCCTTCAGATTCCAATATAATGGCAGCAGAACGCAGTGTAAAAGTGCCAAGAATCAAGCTTGGTTCACAGGGATTGGAGGTGTCTGCGCAAGGACTCGGGTGCATGGGCATGTCCGCATTCTACGGCCTGCCCAAGCCGGAACCCGACATGATCAAGCTCATTCACCATGCCATTAACTCCGGCATCACCTTCCTTGACACATCCGACGTCTATGGACCGCACACCAATGAAATCCTCCTCGGGAAGGTACAATTTCTTCCCTTATTTCCTGACTGCAATTTTTTAGCATTACGCGTTTACCGGAAAAAAAAAAGAAAAAAAAAGAAGTTTAATCCCAATCTTGAGGCTCCCGCCCCCGCCTCTAAAGTATCGTGAGGGTGAGGAATGTAAATCGCGAAATGTGACCAACAGATCAGGAAACAAGAGTTTGCCAATATACTATATCCACAAAATTTCAGGAATTGAACTCTTACACTGAGTCTTGCTGAGACTAGGTTTATCAAGAATAGTCCCGGGGGCCATTACGCGTTTATCATGTTCGACTAAATGCCGCAGCAAGGACTTCATAATACTGTAGCTTGGAGGTCTAATGGAAGCAATATAACATTGATTTAATAAATTATTTTTTAACCAATTTTCATTTTGATGGTGAAGGTAGGTCTTTTATGTACTTCCTGGAGACTATTCTTGACCTTACTATGCCTTGTTTATTTATTGTTCTGCACTGCTTCTAGTCGCCAGTTTGTAATAATCAAATTGAATAGGCTTTGAAGGATGGGATGAGGGAGAAAGTGGAGTTGGCTACAAAATTTGGGATTACATTTCAGGATAACCAGTTTTCTGTACAAGGAGACCCTGCCTATGTACGAGCTGCTTGTGAGGCCAGCTTGAAGCGGCTTGATATTGATTCCATTGATCTTTATTACCAACATCGCATTGACACCCGTGTACCTATCGAAGTCACGGTTAGCCCTTATTCTCCTTTGTTTTTATGCATCTCGTGTAACTTTAATATAATGAAACAATTGCCATTATTGATATTGAACCAATAGAAAATTCATACAAGTTAGGTCTTCTAATCAACAATTAGGCCAAAGAAAGAAGAGTTAACTTGCTCGTATTTGATTCTAAACGTTAAGGTTATTTGACGAAAGATCGCATCGAGCTCATCTTTTTCATACTTTTGAAAATAGATCATCTACACAAGTTGTAAATTTTAGTATTAGCTGCAGTCGGTGTCAATAGAATCAAGATAGAGTAGAACGAGTTTCATCCTTTAATCTAGAGAGGGATATGTGACCGGATTCATGGCAAACCTAGTTAATTGATATGGCATCCTAAGATACATTTACAATATTTTACAGTTTTATGACTTATAATTTCGTATTTTCACTTGATCTTGATGATGCAAAGTTAGCATTTTCTTATCTGTGCATTAATCAGCTACGGTCAACAGTCGTCCTTGTTCCTTACCTACACAGTAGTAGCAACCTTGTTTAGTCTATTGATGAATATTGAAACAGAATTCAGTAATCCAGTTGACATAAATGTCGTGTAATTTTCGTTCTCTCAGATCGCCTTTTCAAGGAAATAAAAACCAAATAATTTCTTAAATTACGAAGCATATAAAGACACCTTTTTTGATGTATCGTATCAATTATTATACAGAAAATATTCTATGTGGGTTGCTTTGTTTTGATTGTTTGTCATGTCTATATGGTTCCCAACTCCAAATTATGCCCTTCCATTCTGCTAATATACAGATATTTTCTCCCACTTGGGAACTAATAAATAAAACTTTGTTGTCTAATGCAATAGCATGCTAAATCTTATTTCTGATAAAATACTCTGGTTCAGTTACACAAATCATTTTTCTCCACTTTGTTTTATAAAGCATTGCATCTTCTGGAAGGTTCAGTAAAATCATCACTTTTATAATCTCATTAAACCATGTTATTATAGGTTCGATAGCAGAAATCATTTTTCGTTACTTGGCTTTACGAGCATTGCATCTTCTGAAAGGTCCAGTATAATCATTACTTCTGTAATTCAATTAATCCGTGTCATTTATGGTCTTCCTTTCTATTGACTAACCTGTTCAACTAGAATGACATCAATTTATTGAATACGAACTTCCTTGGAGCTAACCAACGACACTGCCATGTGAGGTCATATAGAATTGAATACTTATTTAGCTAGTTAACTTTTCACCACAGTTTTATTTCTTAGTTTCTAGTTTTGGTTTCGACCTGGGATAAGAGTTAGGAGTTAGTGGATTACCACATGTTAACCAAACTAGGAATCTATACATTACCCTTGTTAGAAGTTTGCAAGATGCGAGGACTTCTACAGTATGATGTTTCTTGCTGATAATTGGATTTGAAATTGTATTATACCTAATAACCTATTTTTAAATAGGATTTGATAATGTCGAATTGCATGCTAAAGAATTACCTTCTCACCGAACGCATAACGTTTTGATGTCAAGAGTTGGAAGCAGAAACATACCTTCTACTTGTGTATTTACAGTTATAGATCTCATTTGTAATCTTCAACTTGATTCCACACGTTTCTTACTTAAGTCCCTTCTTATTCCCTTTTGATATCTCTTTATGCAAGATTGGAGAACTAAAGAAACTAGTGGAAGAAGGTAAGATAAAATATATAGGCCTATCAGAGGCCTCGGCTTCAACAATCAGAAGAGCACATGCTGTTCATCCAATAACAGCAGTGCAGTTGGAGTGGTCTTTATGGTCAAGAGATGTGGAGAAAGAAATAATTCCTACTTGCAGGTTTGATGATTATTGTTATAATTTTTTTATTTTTTAAGCCAGTAAGCAATATAATTTCTAACACTATCGTTAGTTCAATTGTTTAGAGAACTTGGCATTGGAATAGTAGCATATAGTCCTCTTGGACGGGGATTCTTGTCCTCCGGTCCAAAACTAGTTGAAACTTTATCTGAAGGGGACTCTCGAAAGGTTGGTTTGTTCCCTCTCCCAAAATGTTATTTTTTTACTAGGTGTGGTTGTAGTTTCGATGTTGAAAGATGTGTTTTGTGTCTATAGGAGTATTTTCCAAGATTCCAATCCCAGAATCTGGAGCATAATAAGAGTTTGTTCGAGAGAGTCAATGATATGGCAAATAGAAAGGGGTGCACCCCTTCACAGCTAGCTTTAGCATGGATCCGTCATCAAGGAATCGATGTGTGTCCCATACCTGGTACCACGAAAATCGAGAATCTCAATAAAAACATCGAAGCGTTGTCTGTGAAACTGACGAAAGAAGACATGGCTGAACTCGAATCTATTGCTTCAACTGATGCGGTCAAGGGCGATAGATATGGACCTGGTTTGGGTACATGGGAGCATTCTGACACTCCTCTTTTGTCAACTTGGAAAGTTGCATGAAGACATTATTTCTGTGTGCTAATATTACCTTATTGAGATGGAGAAATAAAATTGGTACTGCGACATGTAGTGAGTGAGCAGTTTCCATTACTGGAAATTGTTTGCCTCTACAACATATGTGTGTCTAATGCTCTTATGTTGTTTGTTATCAAATGTGGGCTTGTTAGAGCTTTCAAGGAATAGTTTTAACCTTGTAAATCGAACATGCACTAGAAGAAAGAATGTCTCCAATTTCCACTACACGTGTTTCTGTCTGAAAGGACAAATGTAGATGAAAAGCTGAAAATGAAAATGACCCAAAGATATACGTATGAAAGGATGAAAACATGGTTGACATCAACCATGTTGTCAAGAATTGATTGGATGAAAAAACTGTTTTATTTTGAAATTCTCCAATGATGTAATGACATCATGACAAAGTGTAAAAAATAGTGTAAAATATGATGTATGCTAAGCATGATTGCACTCTACTAATCTTACACATAAATGGATTATTAGAAGAAGCATTAGCATCAAAAGACACAAAAGAAGGGTACAGTAAGGGATAAAATTAATAAAGTTGGTTCATTTTCTGGTGTAGTGGTAATGGCAACTTTATTATGCCTGTGTTGATGTTGCTGCTTGAGACAGTATTCTCGCGCAATAATGAAACCTAAGAAATGGCTCAAGAATCAAGATTACTCGGTTTGGGCACACAAAAAAGCTGAAAATAGGAAAGAATTTACAACCAGTCTAGATGTACAGAAAAGTTGTTTACATAACTTCTACGGCCAATACACGACAGTGGGGTGGGTGATTTATTTTTTACAATAAAATATTCACATGGAGCCCACCTCCACGTGAGAGTTTTATGAAACATCTGGCAATTATTGTTCTGTACACATGAAATTACTCAAGAATTTATCCTGTTTTCCAAAGTCACCAATCAATGTTATTTATAAAATTTGATAAGAAAGAATTGGAAAAAAGAAAAGAAAGAAAATCATTCCCCAAAAACAATAGACAAAAAGAATCAAGAAATGATTTTCTGATCACATTTTGTTGTCACGAGGATTTAGTTATTTTGGATCTTTTCACATAATTCTGAACCTAATGGTGAGACACAAAAAAATAAAAAATATATAAAATCGTGTAGACTACTTGAAATTTAATCGGAACAAGACTAACTTTATCATTTTCAAACAAACTGATTTCCACCTTCTTAATACAAACTTGGCAAATAGTAAGTCAAAAATATGCAAAACAAATACTGTAATGTGCTGAAGAAGTGAAGGAGGAGAGAGATAACAACAGAGCTACATGTATAGAAGCCCTTTGCACAGAATTTAATCAGACAACAGACAACATGGGTTGGTGGGTATTTTTTGGCATTATTTTATCATCTACATGGGGGCCCACCATGTGAGTAATCTGGTGAACTTCTGTAGCCTCCCTTCTGTACGAAAGGGCTTAAACCGAGAGATAATAGCATTGGCATTTGGCACTGTAGCATCTACTATTTTCATGTCCATTTTGGTACCTTAAAGTTTATCAAAAAGGGAACAAATTTCCACACAAAAAAATAGGGAAGAAAACTCAAATGTTTAGGCAATATTCATGTTCAATGTGCAGGATTAAGGGAGATAAATTAGACACAAAAGAAAGAACAAAACCCCAATTTTGTATAACTCACATTTTAGCCAAAAGATGAAAAATTAACTTTATAATCAGAAGACACATGTTCTATCTGATCTTGGAGTTCATCTCACTAGTGCAACGCCTTTTCATTGTGATAATGATGATGCTAATTAGATTAACTTACTTCTCTAGATAATTTTATTACCACATTTGATCAGGGCCGGTCCTGTGATTGTAGGGGCCCAAGGCGAACTCCATAAATTGAGCCCCCAAAATCAACATAAATCAAAATCCAACGGTGTACTATACAGCCAATTGCTAACTTAAAACTTAACGTAAAAGATATTTACAAAATATCTCAATTATGGGAGGATTCTTCTACGTTAATTAGTGGGTTTTACCAACCAAAAAAAAAAGAAGAAGAAGAAGAAAACATGGGAAAAAAATAATTTTGGACTCCCTTGAAGAGCTGGGCCTGAGGTAGTGGCTTGTTGAGCCTATGCTCAGGTTCGGCTCTGCATTTGATTCTGCGCCCGTGCTGATCCGAGCAAGACTCAAAATCTTTATCTTTCGATTAACTGAATGTCACAATTACCCCCTTGTTCCAGGCCATTGCACAAACCAAAAACCCTTTTATCTAGCATTAATTGAAAAGCCCGGGTGAAAGCACAAAAGGAGAAAGTGGGGAAAGTAACTCACAAATTCTATGTGCATGATAATAAGATAGAATAACAAAGCAAATCTATCCTCTCGAAATTTTATAGAATAATATTATCTAGTGATAAGAATTTTGACCTAGGTGCTTTTTAAATCATTGATGGACTAAAGAGAAAATAAGTGCTTAATGCAATATTTTTATTTGGATCAAATAATTAAATATTTTAGGGCTAAGAGTTAATCTCGTATTAAATGATGCACTATGGCTCGAGAAGAGTTAATCCAAATAAGTTGGACTCAAGATATTGTAGTAAAAAAAAGTCATCTTTAATTAAAAGTAATGAAGTGAATTAATAATTTAAAAGAAATAGGCGGCCATGATTACGTGTTTGTATATATGCTTATGTACTAATTAAGCCCCGATGTCCATTAAAAAGAGGTTTTTTTTTTTTTTTTTTGGTGGAGAAAATGAGTTTTGGAATAGTGATTTTTAGAGCAGTGTGGTAAAAAAGTAGCAAAAAATTTTGGATTTACGTGCAAAATATTTTATTATATGAATGTATGATTGAAAATGAATTTTAGCAAAAAAGAGTTTTTGGAGAATGATAAACAAACATATGCTAAGTGATTCGGATAAAAGTTAAATTTAGTTTACTTTATTATTATATATGTACCAGTCAATGTCTATTTTATTGATTTATTTAATTATGTTATAGAAATTGTATGTATTTTACTAGGTATTGTTAAATACTCACTCTTACAAAATTTACAGTTAGTTCAGTCGATAAAATTTGTTACATAATGGTGATGAGGATTGTCAACATGATTTGAAGACAATAGACTCGTTAAATTTTCCATTATTTAGTTTATTATTTATAGTTAATTCCATTCGATCAAAAGTCATTTCGAAAAGATATAAATTTAATGTTTTGGTCAGCATATAGCTATTATTTATCATTGAAATGAAGGAATTTTTTTATTTGTATGTTTCCTCATTTACGTGAAGAAAATCAATTTTTTAGTAACACTCTAGGATCTATAAAAATTAGTCTATATTTTGTGTGAAATGTCTGTAACCGTATGAACACCGAAAGAAAGAAAAATGGCACTGTTATGATGAATAATGACCATTCGTCGCCTGCTTCTTGCCCACTCCCACGTACACACGTTTTTCTTTGAAGTCTATATGTCGAATCTTGAATTCTATCTTAAAATACCAATGTTAAGAGGGAGTAGTTTACATCATCACACGTTGATTATTATTTTCATATTTATGCAAAGTAGGACGTGCCCACTTGTCTTAGAATCCAACATTTGAACATAGAATTGCTCATTGAAGCTTTGGGTTAAATTGTTTTTTTATTTTATAAGGTCAGTCATTATGTCGTTAGTATTATATTTAACTGATGTTACCTTTAACGCTACAATAATTCTATAGTTAATTTCCGGATGCTAATATTGCTAAAAAGTTTACATATGACATCGCGGGATGGAGCTTAGATGGCACCTTAGCTTTTTGGCTATCACATGAATATTTAATTTTTATGTACCAGTTTGCCATCGTGTTGCAAAGGCTTTAAAGGGTGGAAAGAGGGATTTTCAAACAATTAAATGTAGAAAATTTGTGACAGTACGATGTCTTAAAGTAAAGTTGTTCATCGGTAACAGTTGTGATCTCTTTGAAGAATTACTTCTAGGATACAATGATTGAATCACTACAACAATCATAAGCAATTTCCAAAACTCTCAAATTTTGCTTAGAACAAAATAAAATTAAAATTTCTAGAATTGATTTTGCCTAAAATTGCATAAGACGTGTGGTTGATTTCAACTAGGAATTGTTACTTCCCAATAATAATTCATAATTCAATAAAATAAAACTGTTAATTTTATTATATTACTAACTTATCCCATCCAACTACTATATTTTACTAGCTAGTTTGACATTAATAAAAATTGTGGAAATTACCAAAATAGTCAATTTTTGGCTTTGTATTTACAAAAATATCACATTTTTTAAGTTTTTGCAAGATTGTTAATTTTGGAAAAATTTGGACATTTTTGTCCATTTAGACAATTCAAATACCCTACATGTCTTTCATTAAAAATTGATTTTACTAGATGGAAAAATAGTACAAAAAACTTTAACACACGCATCAAATGCTCTTACTTCACTATTTAATATATATAGCCCTTGTTTGAGCTCCATTCTTTCCAAAAAAAATATATTCTTAAACAGTGTTTCGACATCATTTCAACCACACATTCTTCAATAAAATAACATTACACGTAAATTGAAAATTTTTCCTTATTTTTTAACAATACATTTTTCATTAATACACTATTTAAAAATTCATTTTCTCCCCAAAAATAGGGCTCAAACAAGGGCATATATCTTCTCATTCTCTCTCATTCCCTAAAAGGTAAAAATCCTATCATTCTCTCTCTCATTCCCTAAATTTAAACGGCTCAATTTCCTCTTGCTCAAGGTCACTGGCGACACTAAAGTCCTCCATTTTTGTCCAGGCTTGAAGCCAAATGACCGTTAATCAGTCCATCGTCGACAAAAATCACCATTAATCTCTTGAGGTTTCATTTTTCTTTCTTTTTGCATTCGTTGCTCTCTTTTCTTCTAATTTTTCAAATTTAGGTGTATTTATTTTTTTATTCTTCACAATTTTGGTCCGAATTGGTAGAATATGTCTCATTTTTTGGTCTATTTTTCTAGTACTATGAAAATGTTAGCATTTTGGTTTATGTAAGTTATCTATGAATTTATTTCTTACAATTATGTTTTTCATTTTTCTTTCATGTAAATAATGTTATTGGTCATTAAGGGGCAAATTGAGTTTGAGCTTAATTTTTGAGTTTGTGAAATGAGCTAAAATTGAATTTGGTATATTCTGGTCAACATGCACAAATAAGCTCGGTTGAATGTGTCTTTATATGATTATTCCGGGTTATTTGAATGTTGTTTGAAGTGTTGGATCATTCAATTTTCATTCTTGAAAATGTTTTCGCATTTATATATAAAACTTATGCTGAGTATATGAAAAATAGTGCTATTGGAAGCTATAAGTATAACACATATCATGTTTGTCATAACTTGACCCTTCATGTCTTGAAAAACCAATATGAATGTGAAATGTAATGTCCATTCTGACAGTAACGAAATCATCTGTTGACAGTTGAACTGTTGTTCTCGACAGTTAGGCTTTGAAATTCTCGACAGTTGATTGCAGAAGCCAAATTTTGTTAAGCTTCTCTTCTACGTGTGATTTTGGGGGTTGAAATGTATAACATATCATTTGAGCACCATTATTACTTCATAAATTATAGACATAATAGTTATGAATCCATCTGTAGAGATAAACTGTCATTCTAGATAGAGAAGTCACCAATCCAAAAGGTGCTTGCTTGGACTACCAGAGGGTCCATCGGCTAGCTAGATAAATGAGGGGATTGATATGTATCATCACTTTAATTTAAAAACGCATTTATCTCACTGTTTGAAGTTTTTATCTTCATGATTTCAAACATGGTTGTTTCGTATGAAGATACTGACCTGATATGTGGTAGCCCAAACTACCAAAAGGTCCATTGACTAGATGGGTAAAAAAGGCAATTGGCATGTGTTACTACTTTCAGTTTTAAAAAATAAATATTAGAATGTTTTGATTTCTTAACCTTAGCATTTGAAACTTGATTATTTCGTATGAAAGTGTCGAACCAAAATGTACATGATCGGACAGTGGGATAGTTATACAATGTCAAATTCTTATATTTTACGTTAAATATGTTCAGTTGAAGATAAACGTATCATTTCAATGTTATATTTTAATTTTTGGTAGAATCTGTTATTTTCTTCCATTATTAAATTTTGGTACCTAATACAACTCAAACTATTTTTGCATAGGAGTATACACTGATGTTTTATTGGCATCAACCATACCCGTTCAAGGTGACGATGATGTTAACGCAAATATGCAACGATCGACATGTGTTCGAGTGCCTGCTGCTTTGACTAGACCTTCATTCACAAGGAGTAGCGAATAGAAAGTCAACAAACGTTAAATTAAGCAACATATCAGATACATTGTATGAGTTAACTAGGGAAATAGTCACATATTCTCAAAAATAATATAACAGTTGTTTTTTAAGTAGTCAATGACATGTCGTGACCAAGTGTTGAGGATGACTGTCGAAAATTATTCATACAATTTTTCATGACCAAGTGTCGAGGATAATAGAAACAATCCGTCGGAACGCCAAATGAAATGTCAGGCTGTCATGCAATATGTTGTTTATGAATCCGTATTTTACTTATGAATCTGCGAATGATGTGAGAATGATAATGATGATGTGAGTTGAAGATAGTAATGTAAGTTGATAATGTGCTGAGGAACACCGTAAGTTGAAAATACATTTACACAAGATATGTGCGCTCTAATGAAATCAATAGGTTATAAACATGATAAAAAAGAATAAAGATAACGAAAACGAAAACGTTAAATTGTTGATTTTTTTCAAAGTACAAAAAATACTCCAATAGTTCAATCCAATTTTGTAATTCCTTATTTTCTCCATAGTAATACGATATAACATTAGTGGCGTTTGTCATTTACGCGTCGATTGAGTCCATTATTTACAACTTACAAATAATGTGTTTTGTGGGAATTAAAATTAGATTTTTTATTGGATTGTAATAGCAGCTTTTGAATGGTGTGGTTGAATTATTTTTAACAATAGTAGAGTTTGATAATGATGACATAAGGAGCAATAATGACTGCAAACGATAATGACAAAAAAACTACAATATAACTTGATAATGTACATTGTAGTAGGGGGAACATTGGACATACAATGTCAGCAACGACATTGAGCGACTATTTAAGAAACTTGTATTACATTGGGGGTTGAACAAACTTTTCCCTATGCGACATGATAAATCTCAAGTGATGACTCATACTTGAAATGTTAAGATTGCAAATGTGAGAATTTTGCACATTCCATATGTCGACATTTAATATCATTAAATTGGAGTTTTCGAATATTTGGATCCATATAATAGTAAAAAGGAAAATAAAGGGTTTCAACTGTTTTCAAGTGTTGAAGTCAACAGTTAAATTGTTTATCTTGATAGTGAGTAAATGTCGACTTCGACGGTTCAAGTGTCTAACCCGACAATTTCGACGATACTACTCGACAGTTGAACTGCCAAAAATTTCTAAGAAGCTTGAAAACCATGTTTTTTGGAAGTTATTGAAAATATTAATGGTGATAATCAACTCTCAACTACAACATCACAATATCTTTCCACAACTAAATAATGAATGACTCAATACTATATTAAATATGAAATCTTTCAAAATTTTTAATAGGATGTTAGTATTTTTTCCCTTTGAAAAATATATCAAAAATAAAACATATTAATGAATAAGAGATTCAAAAAGTTCAATTAAATATAACCACGTTGAGGGCTGTAAGCAAAAATTGAAAAATCGAACCGAAACCGCATTTTAGAAACCATCGGTTTGGCGCCACTTGGACCCGATCAACGAAATGGTTTTTGAGTCAAATCAAACCGGTCAAAATGGTTTGGTTTAGGTTTGAAAATTTTAATTGCGTTTAAAATCAAATCAGACCTACAAAAAAAAATATAAAAATAAAAAATTGAAAAAATGAATTTTTTTTAAAAATTCATTCAAATATGTAAAATTCAATAATTTTGTCATTTGTGGGTATTTTTGTCAATTTCTAATTTTCTAATATAGATATATTATTATCCAATAATCCTAATTTATATATAATAATCTCAAGACTAACATAATCTATAAAAAAAACCCTTTTCCTCTTCAGAATTTAGATGAACTTCAGTCGACACTCAACACAGTCTTGATCCACTAGCACCACACACTTCTTTTTTTCAAAATTTTCACACCTCTTCAAAGTTGAATTGAAGTCCATTATACCAAATTTGAGATAAAGAGATCCTAGACCTTCAGTGATAATATTTGCTTCGAATAAAGTTTCAGATCAGTAATTTTTTTGGAGCACAATAAGGTAAGAATTTGAAATTAAATGTGTTTCGTAATATCATATAAACGTAAATTTGTGTAATTGTTATGTTTAGATATTATAAACAATAGCTAAATTATTGTGGTTGATTATTATTTTTATCTATTCAGTTACCTTTTTTTCAAATATGATGATCACGAGGTCTTATTGGATTTCATTATATTTTTTGGACCTTATATCTAGTTTAGTAGACTTGTATTGTAACGTTATTGTATCGTCATTAGCCTAAAAAATGTGAACAAAAATGAAAAAAACTATGGTTTAGCTTATTGCGATTTTACCTTGATTTAATTGGTATTTAAATTTATAGTAGATATATTTAGCCCATGTTTGAGCCACATTTTTCATATCATGATAATGAAAAATTTGACTGTTGGAAAGGAGGTTGAGTCCCACACATGAAATAGCAGGTCAACAAAGGCGGCTGAACTTGGGAGATAACAGTCCAAATTTTCATTTTTTTGTCCCAAAAATTTGGTTCAAACAACGGCTTAGTTTGTTTTTAATTTATTGCTAGTAAGATATAAATATATATTAAATTTAATGAATTAATAACATAAAAGTAGATAGGCAAAAAATTATATGGTGAAACCGGCGGTTTAAAATCGGACTAAACTGTTAGGTTTAGGTTTGAGTTTTTTTTTCAAACCGTTCAAAATGGTTTGGTTTAAGTTTTGATTTTTTTTTCAAATCGGTTTAAACGGTTTGACTTAAAAATCTGTCAAAAATCGATAAAATCGAACCGCTTACACTCCTACATGTTGTATTAAACATCTAAAGGAGGAAACTATGAAATGAAAATATAAACAATTTCTAGTAGCTCACCTTTGATATTGATCAATAGCTTTCCCTTGTTGATAATGCAATGAAGATGAGGAAGAAGAATATAGGGTTTGCGTGTTTTTTTAAACTTTTTACCCATTTTTTTAACAAAAATTCATATTATACAATATAATATTTATATCTTAAATGTTTAAAATATATAAAATAAATCATCACATCACAATATTAATTGCATTCAAACTAAGCATTTATTGCTCCTAAAAAGGTGTCATAAAGGGTAAAGTGGACATTTTCATAAAAAAAGTAACATTTTTGGAGGAAATTGGTGCAAATAAATTTTTTTTTTTTTTTTTATGCATTTTCAATTTTAGTGACATTTATGTAAATTCCCTAATAAATTTGAACATAATTGAGAAGAACTAACGTTAATAAAAAATGTTTATTTTAATAAAAAACGTTCAAGGTCCTAAGGCTAAATCTTAAGCTTTAAAATATTCACAATGAGTGTGATTTGGATCATTGACCTCCAACATAAATTCTACATATTTTATCACTCGATCAACTATCTCAATATAATTATTTTCTTTCTTTTTATTTATATATTACCAACATCACATTGATTCATGTTTGGCTATTGAAGTCACTATTAACCCTTTAATTCCCTCTAAGAACCTCATGATTTAGATTTACCAACTTTGATTGCAACTAGTTCAACAAGCATTGAATTGAGCGTAAAGGTTCGTTTTTGAAGCTTGGATTGATTTATTAGTAAATTTAAAATTGAGGTTAAGTTTTGTGTGATTTCGTGATGAGCCTAAGATGAATGATCATTTATCCAATTTATTATGAGCTGAAATCTAGTTTTTGGGTGCCTTTTTATATATTTTTTACTATTTATTATCTTATTGAACCGATCTTGAGTTAATCTTGATAAATTGATTAACTTTAAACATTGTAGAAGTCAAAGCAATAGCTGAAGATCAATGGGGAAACCATGCCATGCAAAAGAACACTTCCCTTGAAAAGTAATGCTCCAACGAAATGAAAAGCAGTTTTGTAATAAGGAATAAATAATGCCGATTTACCAAAATTTGTCGATAATGCTAAAATTGGAATAAGAATTCTAACCATTTTAGTAATTTTAGGATAAAGTCTATGCCAAAGTCAAATATGGTAACATGGGCATTGGGAGACTTCAAATGAATTAAGCTGCTTCTGTCAAAGCAGCTGCTTGAAAGGGAAAACAGAGGAGCGGATGGATCGATTTCATTGGCCGGCAAAAACTGTTTTTCTTAATGACAAATCAATACTTGACACCTCTGCTTCTGTTATGCCATCTGTCAATGTAGCAGAACTTGACTTCGGATACTCCTCCCTCGTCAACTTGGAAAGCAACTGCACCTAGACTAGCTTGGTAATTCTGCCATCACGTAAATTTCTAATGTTATTTCTCTTTTTCAACTTCTCGTGTCCTCTTACGTAAGCAAAATGAAAGTTGAGGGGGGAGGGGGTGAATTTCAATTATGGTCACTGAACTTTTAGAGAAATTCCAGTTAGACTCATAAACAGTAATTTGCCTTAATCGGTTCCCTATACTTCAATTTAGATACGTATTGGGTCATTGGACTAAATTTTTTTTGGTAAATGTCAAACTCTATCTTCCAGACTTATAGAATACTTGAGGTCATATTGCATTTGATTTTCGTGTGGCATGTCAATTTACTATTATGTTACGTCCTAAAGGTGATAAAGTGGATTAAAACAAAAGATTTAATTATTAACTTTCGCTTATATTAAAATATGGAGATTTTAATCTCTATCAAACAGGGATTAAATAATTACCATAATTTTAATATTGTGATTTTCATTTTTAGGGTAATCGAAATGATTACTTGAATGATCGATTATAATATGGATGCCGGCGTAAATTTCGTTAGTTTGGGAATATAGAAGATGAAATGTGATATAATGGTGTAATGTGAAACTAAATCAAAGTTTAGTGACCTAATTGAAATAAATTAATATTTAGTGGAATAGTTGTGATTCTAGAAAGAAAAATAAGACGAGATTAACCCAGCTACAAACAATAATTATGTCTAGTGTAGACCAACCCTGATTATTTGAACTGTTCCTCCCATTCGATTCAGTATCCATTAACATAGACGGGGATTCCTGAATAATGGCTGCCGAAAGCAATGTGAAAATGCCCAGAATCAAGCTCGGCTCACAGGGATTGGAAGTGTCTGTGCAAGGACTCGGATGCATGGGCATGACGCCACATTTCGGCCAGCCGAAGCCCGGGCCCGACATGATCAAACTCATTCACTATGCACTAAATTCCGGCATCACGTTCCTTGATACCTCCGACATCTATGGGCCGAAAACCAATGAAATCCTCCTCGGGAAGGTAGGTACTCTTACCCTATTTCCTTAACCCCAACACACAGACACAGACATAGATGCACTTGTATTTCTGCAACTTTAATTAGTAATTACACATGGAATTTCTCAATTCTGTTTATTTCTAAATATATAAGAAAAAGTGTAAAATATTAGTTGCAGAAATAGAATATATTGTGTTGTTTTTTATTCTTAAATGTTGTACAAGATTTGGGAACTGGGAAGACTGAGCTTGTATGGTGATTGATTCAGATTCCTTATACATTTTATTTCCTATTTCTATTATTTATTTATTTATTGGTATATTGTTTAACTAAGTCATGGAATTTAAACCCTTAATTTGGTTTAAGGTTTTTTTTCCCATAAATATTTGGTTTTTTTATTTTTATGTAGTTTATAAATTGGTAGTTTCTTCCAATTTTTAATCTTTTTCTGGTATTCGTGGAACTCAACAGAACTAGATTAAGGTGTTATCTTCGTTGTGAGGCCTTCGTCATATGGCCATATACGTTTTAACTTCCTTTCGTTATTCTTGGGACTGTCTCATTGATTGGGGAAATGCTATCAAAGTAACTCCTTTTTTGCTGGAGAAGGACAAATTTTTCAGGCAAATTTACAGCTTCATTATTACTCTTATGGACACTAGTCTCTAACCTTACTCTGGCTAGTCTATTTAGTGTCACTTCTTGGAGGGGTTGTCCATGTTTAACGTATCAATGCTTTTGTAGTGTTTATATACTGTTTGGCATCAAATTGTGGCTTTGCATAGGCCGTCTTGAACCTTAACCTGGCTAGTCTGTTTAGTGTCTTTCGCTTCTTGGATGGGTTGCCCATCTTTAACGTATCAATGTTTTTGTAATGTTCATCTACTGTTTGGTATCAAATCGTGGCTTTGCATAGGCTTTGAAGGATGGAATGAGGGAGAAAGTGGAGTTAGCTACGAAATTCGGGTTTAGACTTGCTGATGGGAAGAATGACATATGCGGCGACCCAGCCTATGTACGGGCTGCCTGCGAGGCTAGCTTGAAGCGGCTTGATGTTGATTGCATTGATCTTTATTACCAACATCGCATTGATACACGTGTGCCTATTGAAGTCACGGTTTACCCTGTGTTCTCTTTTGATTGTCTTTATATCTCTCATAATTTTGTTTTACTTAGTGTGAGCATATGTAGCTCTTGTTATCTATATGTTACGGGCTTTTCCACATTTGTACCAATGAGCTGAGCCGAAAGGTGGGTTGTTGGAACTTGGTTTGATATCTTAATAAATTTGAAATTGAGCCTACACTGAACAAGCATATATCTTGCTGATTATAAATTGAACTTTAGTTGTTTGTTGCCTTTGTATATGTTTACTATTTATTGTTTTATTGAACCAAGCTTGGGTTAATCTTGACAAATTGGTGAATTATAAGTCTGTCTTCTTGACTACAGTATTGTTCTCAATCAGCTTTGATCAACCCACTCAAGTAGGTTGTGCTTTCTCTAAGTTCTAACTTTAATTTAACCTTAGAGACAAAGCGAAGTGATAGTTTAATGGTTTCATCAATTATGTTAACCATGTTATGTAATTGGAGTTGAATAGACATACTTTTGAACAAGTTAGCACCATACCACGTGATCAATGTAAATTCGAGTATTCACTACAACCTGAGTATAGTCAATGTAGAAGGGAAGCATTACACCGCTATTTCAGAATAATGACAGAGTGAGGACAAAACTATACTACTGCTCTTTCCTCCATTATTTCTGCTGTTTCGTTAAGTGAAATCTACAAGATTTTCGAATCTAGTTAGCAGCTTAATAAATATTAATGTAATGGAAAAATGCTGGGGGGGGCACGAACCCCGGAACTTTTGAAGTCTGATGAAAGAATACAGCTTTTCTTGCATCCAGCCATGATGGAGATATTTAGAAGTCGATCGCTACCCCGAATCTTTTTAGTCTTAACAGTAGTGTTTGGGTCTGTGGCTTTGTCTATTTGTTGTTCAATGATATGCAAAACTGAGATTCAATACTGGACTTAGTGAATGAAGTAGGGTGAAACTGTTGAGAATCTTCTGACACGTGAGGTGCACATCTAACTGGATGAGATTGGAGGTACTTATCAATTTTAATAGCTAACTATAACCCGACCTTCCTCTAATGATGTATAAAAAAGAGTTTTGGTTTAATCTCACAATTCAAACCTTTGATAAATCTAGAAAATGTGACATGGAATCTTCAGGAATGGCACTATAGTAGAGTAGTTCCTACAGCCAACATAACCTGCCTATTGTTGTTCAACCTGCCTATTGTTGTACATATTTGATTATATATATATGGATGTCTCCCTTTTATTCTTAGATTTGATTCCGCATGTTTCTTTCTTAAGCCTCTCCTAATTACTTTGGATCCCTCTTTTTGCAAGATGGGAGAACTAAAGAAACTTGTGGAAGAAGGTAAAGTAAAATATATTGGTCTATCAGAGGCCTCACCTTCTACAATCAGAAGGGCGCATGCTGTTCATCCAATTTCAGCAGTGCAGTTGGAGTGGTCTTTGTGGACAAGAGATGCTGAGGTAGAAATAATTCCCACTTGCAGGTTTGATGATTATTGTAATGGTTTTATATTTCAAGCCAGTAAGAAATATAGAGTTCTAAATCTAAACATCCTTGGTACAATTGTTTAGAGAACTTGGCATTGGAATAGTAGCATACAGTCCTCTTGGACGGGGATTCTTCTCCTCCGGTCCAAAAGTCGTTGAAACTTTCTCTGAAGTGGACTTTCGAAAGGTTGGTTTGTTTTATTCTTCTATCACCTATGAGCTTCCTATTCAACCATGAATTATTTTGTGTAGCCATTGTGCACACCACCATTTTTTGGATTTATGATACACATAATATCTAAGTATCTCTGGAATTATGAATATAAGTTATGCCCTCACTTGAAATGCAAGCTTTTGAACATATAATTATTCAAGATCATGTTTGCGTAAGCTCCAAAAAGATAAACAACTACTTTTAAGTAACTTTTTGTTTTCAAATATGTTTGCATACGCATATAACTTACTTTTGTCTAAATTTTAAATAAAAACGTTATATATTTTTAAAATTAACTTTTATTTTGGTGTCAAAATAAATTACTTATTTTCAACTTTTACCATAATACACACACACACATATTTATTAAGTAAACTTTTAAAGTTTAACCAAACATGCTGGTAGCAATACATTCACATTACAGTTACCAAAACAATGTAAGTAATTCTTTTCTCTCTCTTGATTTATATTTCAAGATAAAAGTCCACCACTTCAGTATAATATGACGATATCATCCTTAGAAGAGAACTGGAAAACTTAAGCTTCTGAAAATAGGTGGTGTTCCACAATTATATTACCTTAATTTTGTATTTCTATAAGACCTGTTGAGTTGAGCATCCAAGTGAACTGTTTGATGAATTTCAGTCAGCATTAATCCCTCTTTTCAATGATAATGCTGTACCAAATGGAGTCCTAGTCTTAAATTTTGTCGTTACATAGTTCTAATGCCTGCTACAAGTTTTTCCCCTTGAAGCGTGCACGTTATTAGTTGATGTTCCTGCTTTTAAAATGTGTAGTTTTACAATCTTAATTATCAATATTGAAACTGATGTATATGCTAAAACTCTTTTTACATTTTGCAGCGTCTACCAAGATTCCAACCCGAGAATCTGGAGCTTAATAAGAGCTTATTCGAGAGGGTCAAGGATATTGCAAATAGAAAGGGATGTACCCCTTCACAGCTTGCTTTGGCCTGGGTACATCATCAAGGAAATGATGTTTGTCCGATACCTGGTACAACGAAATCTACGAACCTTAATGAAAACATGGGAGCATTGTCTGTAAAACTGACGGAAGAAGACATGGCCGAACTTGAATCTATTACTTCGGCCGATGCTGTCAAGGGCGAGAGATATGGACCCAATATCCCTACATGGAAAGATTCAGACACGCCACCTTTGTCAACCTGGAAAGCAGCCGCATAAAGAACGCTTTATCTATCTCATAATAATACCTTATCATGTGTGATCACTTTGTGCCTGCCCGTTTTGCCATTGGAGTGAAGAGGTCGAAATAAAATTGGCATCAAATGTTCTAAGCAAGCAGTTTTCATTGCTAGAAATTTTATCTCCTTGAAAACTGTTGGGATTTAATTTGATAGTTATTTTATATCTATAATTTCGAGTTTAGCTTTAAAGACTTACAACTTCTAAAGTGAAACTAAAAGTTTTTTTAGCTCATGAACAAACCTTTCTAAACATACCAATTGTGCTTTTAAAACCAGCCAGCAAAAATTTACTAAAATTTTATAAATTCAACCAGACAGATTGCGAAAAGGGTCAAAGGTGAACTGGTTTATGAGGTTGGGGTTTCTCCCATTTTTTCGGCATAGTTGTAAGACCATGTGTGCGGGTTGACGTTTGGCCAGCTCTTGATCTTTGCCTTGGCTCGGAAAATACTTGGGCATGCTAGAGCTTTTGGTAGTCACTGTAACTAGTTTGATTTCAAGCACTAACCGGACCGATTTATCGTTGGTCCATGTTTTTTCACTTTTGTCTCTAATGAGTTTTATCAGCCAAACTACGAAAGTTTATAAGTTCCATCACATAGGTATTTTGTAGGATCCAAGACAACCATGAATACTCGAGTCTTGAGAAGTAGACGATTGGTTAGTTAATAGTAGTTAGTTTCATTGTAAATGACTTCGTTACTAATCTTTGGGATAAATTTCATATGAATTTACTTAATGATATTCCTTTTTGTTTGGTACATCTAATCTTGATGTTATAAAAATTCAAATCATGAATGGAATTTGTCGTAATCTCCATAGATTAATTCAAATAGGACTTGGGAATGCCTTACCATATTTGTGGATAGGCCAAAGGGATTCGTATCAATAATTTTCTCTTCAATCGGTTATTGGTTCATAATCATTAGGTAGGAGATATAATCGCATGGTTCAAGGTATTAAACTTAAATATTGCAACTCTACATTTCTCTTTTGTATGGTTCAAGGTATTAAAGATTCCAAGTCTACATTTCTCTTTTGTCGATTAACAAGAAATCTACAATTAGAATGCGGTCTAAAAGCTCAAAGTGAGGTTACCATCAAAACAATGGAAAATTAAGATTGTTAGGTTACCATATTTTAAAGAATATTCCCATTTTTCACTCTTTTTTTGGTCTTAAATTGATCGTCTTAATTTGTCTCATTGCAATTTAATCAATCAATTTTTCATATTTACACCTTCTAACTAATTTTTCTATTTCTGGTCTTGATGTGAAATGTGACCCATAAGATAGAATAACATAGCAAATCTATCCTCTGGAAATTTTATAGAATAAGAATATCTAGCGATAAGAATTTTGACCTAGGAGCTTTTTGATAATTTTAAATCATTGATCGACTAAAGAGAAAATAAGTGTTTAATACAATATTTTTATTCGGGTCAAATAATTAAATATTGTAGGGTTAAAAACTAATCTCGTATTAAATGATGCACTATGGCTCGAGAAAAGTTAATCCAAATAAGTTGGACTCAAGAAATAGGCGGCCATGATTACATGTTTGTATATATGCTTATGTACTAATTAAGCCCCTATTTGATGTCCAATAAAGAGAGTTTTTTTTTTTTTAAATGTTTCTGAGCAAAAAAGCCATTTGCAAGTAGTGTTCGATCAATTACGCATTAATCAATATTCGATTGATTGGAGTTTTGGAATAGTGATTCTTAGAGCATGTCTAGTTAAAAAGTTGAAAATGAGTTTAAAAAAAAGTTTAGTTAAAAAATTGAAAAAAAGTTTAAAAAAAAAAAAAAAAAAAAGAGAAAGAAAAAAAAAAGAGTTTATGGAGAATGATAAACAAACATGTGCAAAGTGATTCGGATAAAAGTTAAATTTATTTTATTTTATTAATATATATGTACCAATCAATATCTATTTTATTGATTTATTTAATTATGTTATAGAAATCATATGTATTTTTACTAGCTAGTGTTAAATACTCACTTTTACAAAATTTACAATTAGTTATCAAATTTGTTATAGAATGGTGATGAGGATTGTCAACATGATTTGAAGACAATGGAATCGTTAAGTTTTCTATTATCTAGTTTATTATTTATAGTTAGTTCTGGTCGATCAAAGTCGTTTCGAAAAGATATAAACTTCATGTTTTGGTCAGCATATAGTTATTATTTATCATTGAAAATGAAGGAATTTTTTTATTTTTATGTTGCCTCATTTACGTGAAGAAAATCAATTTTTTAGTAACACTCCAGGATCTATAAAAATTAGTCTATATTTTGTGTGTTTCTTTGAAGTCTATATATCGAATCTTGAATTCTATCTTAAAATACCAATGTTAAGAGGGAGCAGTTTACATCATCACATATTGATTATTATTTTCATATTTATGCAAAGTAGGACGCCCCGCAAGAATGTTCTTGTCTTAGAATCCAGCATTTGAACATAGAATTGCTCATTGAAGGTTTGGGTTCTTATTCCTATCAATGATTCTTGAAATTGTTTTTTATTGTATAAGGTCAGTCATTATGTCGTGACTATTATATTTAATTGATGTTACCTGTTTACTAAAATGCTACATCGCAAGTGCAGGGGTCGCGCACACGTAATAGTGTGAACTTTTTGAGTCTAAGTGATCCCTTGAAGAGTGTTTAGTCCAATTACACGAGAGTTGATCCAAATAATAGTCATGACACACATAATTAATATCTTTGAATTTAAATAATTAATATCTTTGAATTTAAATAATTAATATCTTTGAATTTAAAGATTAAAAGAATATACTTCTAAGCATTCAAATAAAATACCCAATTACAGTTATGGTCAAAGTTGGATTTTAGTCAGGTTAGGATTCATGATTTCATTTTGCAGTCACTAAATTAATTCTTCATAACAAGTCAATAGAACATTACTCAGTTTTCTTGTCAAACCCGATTTTCCTATTTTAGTTAATTACATTTCTCAAGTGAAACTAACCATAATCAATTGGTTTAACCTGTTATATTTCTATGTTGATTAAGCACAATCAAAAGCATTAAATATCAATGAAAATAACTCAAAAGTTACCTAAGAGTAGGAGTTTATCTCTATTTCCACAAGAACCTAGGATTTCTACCACCTTAATCTAAAATGTGCAACACTTTCTCAATAATCACACAAATCACTAGACATTATCACATAGTGACCACAATAATGATAATACACTCAATGTAATGGTAAAAATACAAGAACATAAGCATTAAAATAGTGAATAAAGAAATTTATATAGTTAAGACAAGCTTCCTCATTCATCCCGACACCAAAATGTTTTGCTCATTGTATTTATAGGGCACAAAATGAAAGGATTAAAGAAATACATCACAAAAATTGAGAAAAATATAATGTGAAATACATGACAAAGAAATAAACATGTCCCTTGGTCGGATCCTTGAATCTTGCTTGGTTTTGGTCTAAATTTTTCCAAGATTTTATCTTCTTTGTGTGATTTTTCCTCTCCTTTTTGTTCGCCCCCTTTTCTTTCTAAGCTAGGGTTTTAAAATGGATGAAGAAGAATGTTGAGAATGGGTGAAAAGAGTGTTTAAAAGGAGTAAAAATCATCCCAAACAAATTGCAAGAAGAGCCCCTAAAAAGATTTAAAATGCACGCACAGGTCTTGAATTTCAACCTAAGGCGCGGGCCTTAGCCTTTTGGTTGCTCTCAGTTGCCCAAAAGTGGAGTTGAGGCACGTGCCTTACCTACAGGCTTAGGCGTGCGCCTTGCCTTCTTTTCCCTTCTCTTCAGTTGGTCATCAAAGAATTGCACGTTTGGTCCTCCAACTTTGGTTTCATCTAATTTAGTCCTTAAATTTTGAACTTATTTTCAATCAAATCCTTCATAATTTGCAACTTGAGTCCTTGAACTTTTTGACCTGTACATCTTAGTCCCCAAAGTCATATTTTTGGTCCTTTTTTTTTCCCCTTCCTTTAGCCTTCTTCTCTCTCAATTTGGACTTTTAATCTACAAACACCATAATTACACAATTATGAATAGGAATTCACTCAATTACATCATTAATTAGCTTATTAAAGGTGCCCAATAAGTGTATAAAAACCATAGTTATCAGACCCGAACCAGATCGGCCGGTTCAGTTCGGAACCCGTCGAACCGGACCCAGATCGGTCCGATTGTGAGGAATTTATGGATGAAAAATCAGCCTGCCAACAACCCGCTAGAACCGGCGATTTTACATAGATTCGGGGTACCGACTTTGGATTGACCCGACCGGTTCTTAAGTAACTGTGTTTCACTTTCCTTTCCTCACAGATTCCTTCCAGTTTCCTTCCCCACGTCGTCTCCTCACAATTTCTAACTTCTAAGACATTAGGGATTCTTGCAAAATTAAAAACCTCAGCCGCGGTCTCAATCTCTTGCAATTCATCAACTCCCAAGAATCCAAATCTCCAATTTCAAGTTTTAAAAGATGGAAGAGCAGGTTAGTCTCGGTCAGATGAATCCTTTTTTAAGTAATATGAATTATAAAACAAAAAAAATGTGGAATTTTGTCCTGGGTATGATGGCATATGAATTATAGAACAAAAAAAATGTGGAATTTTGTCCTGGGTATGATGGCATATGAATTATAGAACAAAAAAAATGTGGAATTTGGTATTCAACAATGTATCGGAGCCACCCCAGTAGTTTTTTACTGTTTTTAATTAAATTTATCGATTTAGAGGGGCATTTATAATATTATGTGAAAAAAGTTGTTGGCTTCATCTAGCCATTGCTGTAGCATTTGATTCAGGTGATGTATTTATTCATTTCTAGCTGGTGTATATCCTCACTTGGATAGACATTTGATTCAGATGGCAGGCTTGTGTATATCCACAATTGCTTCTTGATGTCATGGTTAAAAAATACCTAATGTATGCTTTACTCGAATAAAGAGCAGACTCTATTTAGTGTTTAGTTTTTCTTCATCTTTGGATTATTACCCAGTTAACGTCCGAGTATTTTTGCGTTACTGGTTGCTAAAAAATGGATTATGATGGTGGTTTTAATTTATTTTTTAGATGAACTAACTTCATTTGATTAATATTTTGCTTAAGTTGGTCCATGTGCTATGCTTTTGAATAGTTGCTTTGTGGATCTCTGAGCTCTTATCTACTGTGATTTATACCAATCTAGTTTGCGTTTCTCTGTTGATTTATTTATTGAATCGGTATCATTTCTTCTTCCTTTACCAATAATTGGCAATATTAGAGAAATCATTGACATCGTCTAGAATTTCTAGTTATCATGGATAAGTCTTTTCTTTTGATGTTTTAATGCAAGGGTTGATTAACTGGTAGCATGTAACCTGGAGAGTGACAAAACTTTTATTAATGCTTGTGATGTTGTAACATGGATATAAAGTAGTTTTTTTTAATCATTGATTGTTGTTTTTATTGTTTCAAATCCATATTTCTCTCTATATGATCTAGAATTTGTGAAATTGGAATACAAATTGATATATAGTTGACAGAATAATATGAAGTTAATATAGTTATTTGTAGAAAATGGGAAAAAAATTATTATTCAATGAAAATAATTAATAATATTTTTTATAGGAATTGACTCGCCAGTTGAACCACCGGGTCAACGGTTAAACCACTGACCCGTTGACCCATTGCATTATTCGGGTTGAGGTCCGGTCCGAGTCTGATAACTATGATAAAAACACACTTATCATTATCTTTAACGCTGCAATAATTCTATAGTTAATTTCCGGCTGCTAATATTACAAAAAAGTTTATGTATTTGACATCGCGGGATGGAGCTTAGATGGCACCTTAGATTTTTGGCTATTACATGAATATTTAATTTTTATGTACCAGTTTGCCATCGAGTTGCAAAGGCTTTGAAGGGGGGGATGAGGGAGAAATTAATTTCATTACCTTTTTCAAACAATTAAATGTAGAAAATTAGACGATTTATCGAACGATCAATTATTCGTGACAGTACGATATATTAAAGTAAAGTTGTTTGTCGATAACATTTGTTATCTCTTTGAACAGTTACTCCTAGGAGACAACCATTGAATCACTACAACAATCACAAGCATTTTCCAAAACTCTCAAATTTTGCTCAAGAACAAAATAAAATTAAAATTTCTAGAATTGATTTTGCCTAAAAGTACATAAGATGTGGTTGATTTCAACTAGGAATTGTAACTTCCCAATAATAATTCATAATTCAATAAAATAAAACTGTTATTTTTATTATATTACTACTAACTTATCCCATCCAACTACTATATTTTACTAGCTAGTTTGACATTATAAATTTGAACATAATTGAGAAGAACCAACATTAATAAAAGAAAAAAAAAATTATTTTAATCAAAAAAGTTCAAGGCCCTAAAGCTAAATCATAGAATTTTAAATATTCGCAATGATTGTGATTTGAATCATTGACCTCCAACATAAATTCTATATATTTGACCACTCGACCATTTATCTCAGTATAATCACTTTCTTTTAGATAAAATATATGATATATATCTAACAATTGATTATATTGATTGATATTACCAACATCGTATTGATTCACGTTTGGCTATTGAAGTCACGATTAACCCTTTATTTCCCTCTAAGTATCTCGTGATTTAAATTTACCAACTTTGATTGCAACTAGCTCTTGTTATTGATATGTTATGAGCTCTCAACAAGCATTGAACTGAGCCAAAAGGTTCGTTTTTGAAGTTTGGATTTATTTATTCGTAAATTTAAAATTGAGGTTAAGTTTTGTGTGATTTCAAAGTAAGCCTATGATGAATGATCATTTGTCCAGTTTACTATGAGCTGAAATCTAGTTTTTGGGTGCTTTTTTATATATTTACTCTTTATTATTTTATTGAACCGAGCTGGAGTTAATCTTGACAAATTGTAGGGATGGCAGTGGGGTGGGGCAGCTTTTTGCCTTGTTTGCTACCCCTTTTTTTTTTGTTTTTTATTTCGAATTATGCTATTATTGGAGAATAAAATACAAATTCAAAATGAGTTTTTAACGAGTGAATTGTCTATTTATTTTTAATTTTTTTCCTCTTCAAAGGTCAGTCCCTCCCCGCCCTACAACGCGGCACCGCGCCGCGCCCCACCCCGCCAGTCGGACCCGATTTTTCCCCCATTCGAGGAGGTCCCCATCGGGTCGGGTCGGGGCGGGGCGGGGCGGTCAAGCAATAGTTGAAGATCAATAGGGTCATGCAAGAGAACACTTCCCATGAAAGGTAATGCCACGACAAAATGAAAGCAGTATTGTAATAAGGAATAAATAAGGGAAAATTGCAGTAGGGGCTCCAAATCTTTAAAACATTAGCAGACTTTCCCCAAATATTTAATTTGTTGCAATCGTCACCCTAAACCTTACGAAACGTAGCAGCGGAAGCCCTTTTGGACGATTTTCATCCAAATGTTCGTTAGTTGACTAAAAATTTTAACTTTGACCAATATTTAATATTTTTGGAAGGATAAAATAGTAACTCTTAGTTTATTACATTAAAATAAGTTAGAAATTAATTATAAAAAATAAGAAAAAAAAGAAAAAAAGAGGCCAATCGTCTTCTTCCTTCCTTCCTCCCACCCCTCACTCCACTCCCTTCCCAACCTCACGCTACCAGAAGCATTCCCCAGCCATCGCCGCATTGGTTCCTCCCTAGTTAGCTCTATTTTCCTTATTAACCCTATCACATGTGCCAAAGTTAATTTCCCAGCGTCTTCAACTGTCCCAAATGTCTCAAATTTCGATTTCTACAGCATAGGTCGTGAATACACACTCCAGCCTCCAGGTGCTGAGGTCTATTACTCTAAGAAAAATGCACGACTATTTTATTCAAAAGGTCATTCTCTCTCACAACCCTTACAATGACTCGAATTTAATTGCCTTCACGATTCTTAATTGACACGGAGATCTGACATATTATGAAAAGGGGGAAATTCCTGGAAATTCATTGACGAAGCACGATTATATTGTGAGGATGTAATTTATTTTTTATGAATCATTTTATGCTGTGAATGAATTCGGGTCCATTCCCATTTGTGATGTGAAGAATGCAGATTTTCCTAAGGTTTCATTTGTCAAAATGCAACAGCAAATTGGTGGGGATATGCTGTATATGTTGGATGCAATGGGCGAATTATTGTCTTCATATTTTTGTGTGTTAGCTGGGGGTGGGGGTGGAGATGGAGGTGGCGGTCCGGTGGCGTAATTGATTTTGGGGATGGACGTGGGGGTTAGAGGAAGAAGATGACTGGCCTTTTTTTTTTCTTTTTTTTTTAATTTCTTATTTCTTATTTTTTATAATTTAATTTCTAACTTATTTTAATGTAATAAATTAAGAGTTACTATTTTACCCTTCCAAAAATATTAAATATTGGTCAAAGTCAAAATTTTTAGTCAACTAACAGACATTTGGATGAAAACCGTCCAAAAGGGCCTCAACTGCAACGTTTCGTAAGATTTGGGTTGACAATTGCAACAAATTAAAAGTTTGGGGAAAGTCTGTTAATATTTTCAAGGTTTGGGGCCTTTGCTGCAATTTTCCCAATAAATAATGTAGATTTACCAAAATTTGTCGATAACGCTAAAATTGGAATGATTTTTGCCATATGTAGGGGCCACATAACCCTTCCAGAATACTCACATGATGAGGGTCTTATGTGCGTAAAATATTGCTAAAAAATACTCCCTCACTCTCTATTGTGTATGATTTGAAGGGATCCTGTGTAAGCCTCTCTAGTCTCTCTCAATTGGAATAGGAATTCTAACCATTTTAGGATAAAGTCCATGCTAAAGTCAAATATGATAACATTGGAATTGGGAAACTTCAATGCTCCTCCCTTGTCAACTTGGAAAGCAGCTGCACCAAGACTAGCTTCATAATGATAATTCATCTTCACCTACCATCACATAAATTTCTAATGTTATTTTTCTTCTTCAACTTCTTGTGTCATCTCTTACGTAAGCAAAATGAAAGTTGGGGGAGTGGGGGGTGGGGGAGACGGGGGAAGGGTGAATTTCAATTATGGTCACTGAACTTTTAGACAAATTCCGCTTAATTGGTTCCCTATACTTCAATTTAGATACAATTGGGTCATTGGACTAAATTTGTTTTTATTTTTGTTTTTGTTTTTATGTAATTGTCACATTTCGTCTCCCAAACTTATAGAATACTCGAGACCACATTGCATTTGATTTTTGTGTGGGATGTCAATTTACTATTATGCCACGTCCTAAAGGTGATAAAGCGGATAAGAAAAATACTTAAACATTTTAATCTAATACCTTGTTGGGTGGAGATTAAAATCAGTTTTTTAATAAATTGATTAAATTGTGATTAAAAAGTTGTGTTTCATGAAATTTTTGGTAAAAATAATTGTTAATTTTGACTTGTACTAAAATTTGAATATTTTAATCTCTATCAAACAGGGAGTTAAATAATTACAATAATTTTTATATTGTGATTTTCATTTTTAGGGTACCCAAGATGATTACATGAATGATCGATTATAATATGGATGCCAGCTATTTAAATTTCGTTAGTTTGGGAATATAGAAGATGAAATGTGATATAATGGTGTAATGTGAAACTAAATCAAAGTTTAGTGACCTAATTGAAATAAATTAATATTTAGTAGAATAATAGTGAGTCTAGAAAGAAAAATAAGACAAGATTAACCCAGCTACAAACAATAAGGGTGTGTTTGATTATATTTATTTTCCATGGAAAATATCAGTTTTCCATCCAAATTTTCACTTAGAGTGTTTGATTGCTATTTTTTTCTATGAAAAATATTTTCCAACTCTTGAAAATATGTCTTATTTTCCTTGTTTTTAAGGAAAATATTTTCCTTGGGTAGAGGTGGTTTTTATTTTCCACAAAAGATGGAAAATATTTTCTTTTCTAGGTAATATTTTCCATGTCAAACACACTTATTTTTCATGGAAAATATTAGCTTTCTAACCAAATTTTCACTTGGAGTGTTTGATTGCTATTTTTTTTCCATGAAAAATATTTTTCAACTTTTGAAAATACGCCTAATTTTTCTTATTTTTAAGGAAAATATTTTCAAGTGATTTTTATTTTTCACAAAAGATGAGAAATATTTTTTTTTTTAAGTAATATTTTCTCACAATCAAACACGCTCTAATTATCTCTGCACTGTAGACCAACCCTGATTATTTTACCTGTTCCTCCCATTCGATTCAGTATCCATTAACATAGACGGGGATTCCTGAATAATGGCTGCCGAAAGCAATGTGAAAATGCCCAGAATCAAGCTCGGCTCACAGGGATTGGAAGTGTCTGTGCAAGGACTCGGATGCATGGGCATGACGCCACATTTCGGCCAGCCGAAGCCCGGGCCCGACATGATCAAACTCATTCACTATGCACTAAATTCCGGCATCACGTTCCTTGATACCTCCGACATCTATGGGCCGAAAACCAATGAAATCCTCCTCGGGAAGGTAGGTACTCTTACCCTGTTTCCTTAACCCCAACACACAGACACAGACACAGACACAGACACACTTGTATTTCTGCAACTTTAATTAGTAATTACACATGGAATTTCTCAATTCTGTTTATTTCTAAATATATAAGAAAAAGTGTAAAATATTAGTTGCAGAAATAGAATATATTGTGTTGTTTTTTATTCTTAAATGTTGTACAAGATTTGGGAACTGGGAAGACTGAGCTTGTATGGTGATTGATTCAGATTCCTTATACATTTTATTTCCTATTTCTATTATTTATTTATTTATTGGTATATTGTTTAACTAAGTCATGGAATTTAAACCCTTAATTTGGTTTAAGGTTTTTTTTCCCATAAATATTTGGTTTTTTTATTTTTATGTAGTTTATAAATTGGTAGTTTCTTCCAATTTTTAATCTTTTTCTGGTATTCGTGGAACTCAACAGAACTAGATTAAGGTGTTATCTTCGTTGTGAGGCCTTCATAAAATGGCCATATACGTTTTAATTTCCTTTCGTTATTCTTGGGACTGTCTCATTGATTGGGGAAATGCTATCAAAGTAACTTCTTTTTTGCTGGAGAAGGACAAATTATTCAAGCATTTTTACAGCTTCATTATTAGTCTTATGGACTCTAGTCTCAAACCTTACTCGGGCTAGTCTATTTAGTGTCACTTCTCGGAGGGGTTGTCCATGTTTAACGTATCAATGCTTTTGTGGTGTTTAATACTGTTTGGCATCAAATTGTGGCTTTGCATAGGCCGTCTCGAACCTTAACCTGGCTAGTCTGTTTAGTGTCTTTCGCTTCTTGGATGGGTTGCCCATTTTTAACGTATCATTGTTTTTGTAATGTCTATCTACTGTTTGGTATCAAATCGTGGCTTTGCATAGGCTTTGAAGGATGGAATGAGGGAGAAAATGGAGTTAGCTACAAAATTCGGGATTAGACTTGCTGATGGGAAGAATGACATATGCGGCGACCCAGCCTATGTACGGGCTGCCTGCGAGGCCAGCTTGAAGCGGCTTGATGTTGATTGCATTGATCTTTATTACCAACATCGCATTGATACACGTGTGCCTATTGAAGTCACGGTTAACCCTGTGTTCTCTCTTGATTGTCTTTGTATCTCTCATAATTTTGTTTTACAAAGTGTGAGCATAAGTAGTTCTTGGCTTTCGACATTTGTGCCAATGAGCTGAGCCAAAAGGTGGGTTGTTGGAACTTGGTTTGATATCTTAATAAATTTGAAATTGAGCCTACATTGAACAAGCATGTATCTTGCTGATTATAAATTGAACTTTAGTTGTTTGGTACTTTTGTATATGTTTACTATTTATTGTTTTATTGAACCAAGCTTGGGTTAATCTTGACAAATTGGTGAATTAGAAGTATGTCTTCTTAACTACTGTATTGTTCTCAATCAGCTTTGATCAACCCACTCAAGTAGGTTGTGCTATCTCTAAGTTCTAACTCTAATTTTACCTTAGAGACAAAGCGAAGTGATAGTTTAATGGTTTCATCAATTGTGTTATGTTGTTAACCATGTTATGTAATTGGAGTTGAATAGACATACTTTTGAACAAGTTAGCACCATACCACGTGATCAATGTAAATTCGAGTATTCACTACAACCTGAGTATAGTCCATGTAGAAAGGAAGCATTACACGCTATTTCAGAATAATGACAGAGTGACAAAACTATACTACTGCTCTTTCCTCCATTATTTCTGCTGTTTTGTTAAGTGAAATCTACAAGATTTTCGAATCTAGTTAGCAGCTTAATAAATATTAATGTAATAGAAAATTGCTGGGGGGGCACGAACCCGGAAACTTTTGAAGTCTGATGAAAGAATACAGCTTTTCTTGCATCCAGCCTTGATGGAGATATTTAGAAGTCCTTCGCAGGGGTTTAGTTATAATATTTTGTGGACTTATACTTAGATTGTTGTCAGCTCTTTTTGGTAGCAGAAGGAATGTGGGAAAAGAAGGAACATTACCCTGAATCTTTTTAGTCTTAACAGTAGTGTTTGGGTCTGTGGCTTTGTCTATTTGTTTTTCAATGATATACAAAACTGAGATTCAATACTTGACTTAGTGAATGAAGTAGGGTGAAACTGTTGAGAATCTACTGACACGTGAGGTGCACATCTCACTGGACGAGATTGGAGGTACTTATCAATTTTAATAGCTAACTATAACCTGACCTTCCTCTAATGAGTCAGATGTATAAAAAACGAGCTCTGGTTTAATCTCACAATTCAAACCTTTGATAAATCTAGAAAATGTGACATGGAATCTTCAGGAATGGCACTACGGTAGAGGAGTTCCTACAGCCAACATAACCTGCCTATTGTTGCACATATTTGATTATATATATATATATGTGGATGTCTCCCTTTTATTCTTAGACTTGATTCCGCATGTTTCTTTCTTAAGCCTCTCCTAATTACTTTGGATCTCTCTTTTTGCAAGATGGGAGAACTAAAGAAACTTGTGGAAGAAGGTAAAGTAAAATATATTGGTCTATCAGAGGCCTCACCTTCTACAATCAGAAGGGCGCATGCTGCTCATCCAATTTCAGCAGTGCAGTTGGAGTGGTCTTTGTGGACAAGAGATGCTGAGGCAGAAATAATTCCCACTTGCAGGTTTGATGATTATTGTAATGGTTTTATATTTCGAACCAGTAAGAAATATAGAGTTCTAACTCTAAACATCCTTGGTACAATTGTTTAGAGAACTTGGCATTGGAATAGTAGCATACAGTCCTCTCGGACGGGGATTCTTCTCCTCCGGTCCAAAAGTCGTTGAAACTTTCTCTGAAGTGGACTTTCGAAAGGTTGGTTTGTTTTATTCTTCTATCACTTCTGAGCTTCCAATTCAACTATGAATTATTTTGTGTAGCCATTGTGCACACCATCACCAGTTTTTGGATTTATGATACACATAATATCTAAGAATCTCTGGAATTATGAATATAAGTTATGCCCTCACTTGAAATGCAAGCTAATTATTCAAGAGCATGTTTGCATAAGCTACAAAAGGATAAACAACTACTTTTAACTTTTTGTTTTCAAATATGTTTGGATACGTATATAACTTACTTTTTTCTAAATTTTAAATAAAAAAGTTATATATTTTTAAAATTAACTTTTATTTTGGTGTCAAAATAAATTACTTATTTTCAACTTTTACCATAAAATAATAATAATAATTGTTACGCCTATGAATTATCACTCCATATTGGGCCACCTTATTGGACCCGAGCTAGGCCCATTAGTGTTGGGCCTCAAAGCCGAGGCTCTAAGAAGCCTAGCCGAGGCGCCACCGAGGCCATAAAAGCCTAGCCGAAGTGCCTATCACTTTGCTCACCTCATACTGGGCTCGAACTTAGGCCCATTAACCCGCCTTAGCCCATTTCACATCATTTCTCTATATATATGGATTCAATTCACAAGTTAAGGTATGTTCTAAATACTCTAGCCAAATCCCCCATCTCTCTACTATTGCACTCTATATATCTATTTCTCGTTCGGCCGTTGACTTGACCGTCGGAGTGCAAACGGTCGCCGGACCTTTTTCTCGTCCGGCCGCCTTTGCCTCTTGACGGGGTGCTACATACGCAGGTTTCGAGGGGACGAAGATAGGGTGCCTGTTGGAGCCATTTTTGGAGGTCAACAGATTGGCGCCGTCTGTGAGAAACGCTACGTTAATCATGTTATTCCACATAAAAAATGATTTTATTTTCCGGTCAGTGTTGTACCAAATGAGTGAAGACAGCAACCCAAGAAATGAAGAAAAATGATAGAAGATAGCTACTGACTGAGATACAAAAATCTCCTTGAAAAAGGAAGTTTTTCAATGAACATTTTGGCCATGAAAATGGTCTTGAAAAAGAAGAAAAGGTGCCACAGGAAGCATTTGAAAATTTCTTCATACGACAAGGAAAGAGGCAGGAAAGAATTCCTTGAAAAAGGAACTTTCCGGCGAAGCACGGGTCAAAAAATTCGTACAATTACAAAAATATATACACACCAAACATCCTCAAAAAAAGCCCACTTTGTTGCTATACAAATCATTCTACATATTCCACCAACGAATTTCCAAAAATCAGCAGGAGTTTCCTGGTTTCAACCTGAGGACCATCCTATTAAGAATTTTTGAATGTACGATATGGTGGATTAGAATTCCTCTGCCAAGTTGCAGCTTGAAGGTGCTACCGACGAGGCCACCTGTAGTCTCCGATTATGGTCGTCGAGGCAGTGATAACAGCAACCGACCAGGTGAGTAACTGTCCCAAGTAATCCTCTTGATGAATAAAGAACACATTCGGCACACCGTATTTTCAGCAAAACGGCTCAATCAGATTTTGTTTCTTTCTCCGGCGTGCAACTCGGACCACCAGCTGCTGCTTCAGTGCCGTGATCTTGTGGTAAGCAGATATGGGGGGAGAAAAGATATATTAGCATCGAGCCTTGCGCTTTTTAATTTTTGGAAAGACGTATGGAAGTATGGAACACGCCAATGTCAACTCATGCAACTTGCTGGTTTTTGTCCAATTGCTTTGCTGATTAGTCAACTTTATTATCACAAAAAGACAATTGGAATTTAATTATTCTGGGACAATCTGATTTGGAGTAAAGAATCGGCCTCTTGGAGGAATGTGGGCCAATATTTGGGCCACATATATTTCATTTTACTCTTGGTACATGGAATCATCATTGGGCTTACGTCTTTATTTAATCCAATGGATTATAAATTAGGCATATTGGGTATTATTAGTCTGACTACTAGATTTGTTTCCACGGAACAATTGCTGCCCTAATCTTTGATTGGGCTTAAACCCGGTTTTCTTCGCATGGGGCCACTTCAGGGGAGTCATCTTCTTCAAGTTCGGCACATCTTCGTGATTCTCTTCTCCCCACTTGAGCTTCCGCTTGTTATTAAAAATTGGGCTGATTAAATTCTCTTCTAAATCTCTTAAGGCATGCTAGATCTTCAACTTTTCTGAAGAAAGAATGTTGAACTGATTTATGAGGCAACCCCCAGAAGATCATACTCGGCCAATTCTTGATTAGGCAAACTTATTCACATTATGGCACTTGAATTATTCAAGCATACCGAAGTCCTCGTTCCTTGAATAAAGGAAGAGGCGATATATTATAAGTCCTCACTCCTTGAATAAAGGAAGAGGCAATATGTTTGAAGTCTTTGTTCCTTGAATAAAGGACGAGTCAAGCTGTCAGACGTGTAAGCTCTTGCAAAAGGAGCCTTTCCTGACCTCACTCACGGGATGCTTACTCCTCGCCTCATTATCATCGAACTTAGCTTTAAGTCCTCGTATCCGAGGCCAGCTTATAAGATTTCGTTAGTTCGACAATTCGCCAGGTGTTCATCCCTGGCTTCGCGAGATGTCTTTTCCTCGCGCCTCACTATCTTCGAGCTTAGCTTTAAGCCCTCGCCTATCCAAGGCCAGCTTATAAGACTCTAATAGTTCGACTCTTTGCCAGACCTATGCTCCCTGGCTTCGCGGGATGTTTTTTCCTCGCCTTACTATCGTCGAGTTTAGCTCTAAGTCCTTGTCTATTCAAGGTCGGCTTATAAGACTCCAACAGTTCGAGATATCGTCACATATTTATTTAAGGCTCCGCAAGATATCTTCCTCACTTCTCACTATTGTCGAGCGTGACTCTAAGTCCTCGTCATTCCGAGCTTGACAAAGTTTCAACCCTCCCGATGCGGAGTCCCCTGTGGGTCATTGCTTCGGCTGTAGTGTAGTCAAAGCTTTATCGACCTTTAGCCATCTCCTGTATCGATCGCAGATGAGCTCCTTACTCAGCTTTACAAAGGTTAGACACACTTGACGCGGAGTCCCCTGTGGGTTATCACCTCGGTGGCTGTGTTTCTTCCTGAGCTTTACAAAACTTTAGCCATCTCCCAACGCGTCGTCCTCTGTGGGTCAGTGCATCGGTGGCAGATGAGCTCCTTCCTCAAAGTAGGCATTGAAGCTTCAGCACCTCAGTCGAAGCTGCGTCCTAACCTTCAGCTTCACAACCTTTAGCATCTCCCATGTGAAGTCCTCTGAGTCAGCGGTTCTGTAGAGACAGCTGAACCTACAACCACAGCAGCAACCATACACTCAGCGGATCTTAAAAAGTCAACAGCTGGTATACATCTATTATGTTCAGTTCAGAGTCAGCCTCTGCTTCGTTATCAGTACAGCTGTTCAGTTCAGGGTCAGCCTCTGCATTCGTATTAGTACAGCTGTTCAGTTCAGAATTTTGCTTCTGCCTCAGCCATGTTACATCTACTTATCTTCGGAAAGCTAATATTACCTCAACATGGCTGCACCATCCACCATGTCTGGGATGCGTTGTCACCTCGGAGGAGAGGCTTACGTCCCATCTGGGTCACCTCGTTTGAACTCCGAGGCGCTAGCACATGCCTCCCTCTGGCCAGGCTAAACGCCAAGGGGAGAAGCCCCAACATGGCTGCACCATCCACCATGTCTGGGATGCGTCGTCACCTCGGAGGAGAGGCTTACGTCCCATCTGGGTCACCTCGTTTGAACTCCGAGGCGCTAGCACATGCCTCCCTCTGGTCAGGCTGAACGCCAAGGGGAGAAGCCCTAACATGGCTGCACCATCCACCATGTCTGAGATGCGTCATCACTTCGGAGGAGAGGCTCGCGTCCCATCTCTGGGCCATCTCGCTTGAACTCCGAGGCGTTAGCACATGCCTTCCTTTGGCCAGGCTGAACGCCAAGGGGAGAAGCCCCAACATGGCTGCACCATCCACCATGTCTGGGATGCGTCGTCACCTCGGAGGAGAGGCTCGTGTCCCATCTCTGGGCCACCTCGCTTGAACTCCGAAGCGCTAGCACATGCCTTCCTTTGGCCAGGCTGAGCGCCAAGGGGAGAAGCCCCAACATGGCTGCACCATCCACCATATCTGGGATGCGTCGTCACCTCGGAGGAGAGGCTCGCGTCCCATCTTTGGGCGACCTCGCTTGAACTCCGAGGTGCTAGCACATGCCTCCTTTTGGCGAGACTGAACGCCAATGGGAGAAGCCACTTCACGTGAATTTCGAGGCTCATACAATTATTATGCTTAAGTTCGGCTGCAACAGCATTCGTTGGATCCCTTCAGGTTATAGTTATTATGCTTAAGTAAAGTTCAATTGCTTAACGAGGCTAATACACTTCGGAGAAAAACAGCATGTGATGAAGATAGATTACAGTGAAAAGTGAACTACACTAAGCCCAGTCAATGGTGGAGGTGCCTCGACAGCAGGTGCCTCAGCAGCTTGAGCCTTACAATTTAGCCTTCACAAGCCTCGCAGGTTCGATTTCTCATCCACCTCGGCTTCATCACATTTCAGCCTTCACAAGCCTCGTAGGTTCGATTTCTCAACCACCTCGGCTTCATCACATTTCAGCACTCACAAGCCTCGCAGGATTGGTTTAGTCCATATTACAGAAGAGATGCTATCGAAATTTTGAAAAAGTATACGCAGTATATCTTTCGAGGCAATTCGTAAGTCCTCGCTTATTCTGACACATTTTCTGAGGCAGTTCCTAAGTCCTCATTTATTGGAGCGACTCATATTTCTCGAGGCAATTCATAAGTTCTCGCCTATTCGAGATCGATGCATATTTTTGAGGCAATTCGTAAGCCCTTGCTTATTGGAGCTACCCATCTTTTTGAGGCAATCTGTATGACCTCGCCTACTTGAGAGTTTAGATTTCAAGTCCGACCCGCATATAAATAACACGACTCGGACTTGGGGGACTACTGTTACGCCTATGAATTATCACTCCATATTGGGCCACCTTATTGGACCCGAGCTAGGCCCATTAGTGTTGGGCCTCAAAGCCGAGGCTCTAAGAAGCCTAGCCGAGGCGCCACCGAGGCCATAAAAGCCTAGCCGAAGTGCCCATCACTTTGCTCACCTCATACTGGGCTCGAACTTAGGCCCATTAACCCGCCTTAGCCCATTT